>NW_011494783.1:119531-138396 GCF_000754665.1 Bison bison bison | reverse complement strand
CGTCACCTTCCTGCACTACGGCTGCGCCACCTTCATGTACGCGCGGCCCAAGGCCAGCTACTCCCCGCACCGGGACCGCGCGCTGGCGCTGGTCTACACCCACGTGACGCCGCTGCTCTACCCGCTCATCTACAGCCTGCGCAACCACGAAATCGCCGCGGCCATCCGCCAGGTGCTGGGGCGCTGGCGACCCCGCCAGGCGTCGGGTCAGGAGGGTCTGTCTGTGTGAGCCCTGATCGCAGGCAGGGACCAGGCCAGAGTAGGCAGCTCTGCTCGCTCAAGTTTCCCCCGTCAGCACGTGTCTGCATTGTGGAGTGCCTGCGGGGAACTCAAGAACCAGATTCAGGAAGAGAGAATCTGGAAGCGTGTCCGCCTAAGAAGACCCTCCCAGCAGTGGCTCCATCCTCCTCCCCTCCCATGTGGAAGAGAACCCTAGACTCACACTTAGCAGCTCCAGGAACTAGACAGGTGACCTGGGTTCAGTCCCTGGGTTGGGAAGATCCCCTGGAGGAGGGCATGGGAACCCACTCCTGTATTCTTGCCTGGAGAATCTGTGTAGTTCTTCCCACATGGCAGGCCGGGGCAAAATCGTGGGCTTGGGGTGACAAAGAAGCCATAACGCATGCCCCAGAGAGCTCACAGGGAGAGGGGAGGATGTGAGGAGTAAACAGGAGATGGATGAAGTGGGCTCGTGTCAGAACTTTCATGGGGAGAGGGGAGTCAGGCGAAGCTTCTTGGGGGACAAAGATGACTCAGTGGAGAACTGGATGATGGGAAGAGGTCAGCCTGATGAAGAGGAGAGTGAAGACTGCTCCAGATAGAAATGGTTAAACAGGGGTAGGGGCATTTGGGGGAAGGACCTTGCAAAAAACTGAAGGGTTTGAGTTCATGAGAAAATGTGATAGCTTGCCTCTCCTTGTGTGGTCACTCTGGCCGCAGCGTGGAGACTGGATTGGAGACATGGAGACCCATGGAAGCTGCTACCATATTCCAGGAGAGAGGTGATGGAGTCTGGACCAGAGTCGTGACACTGGTGACTAAAGGACAAGGAAAGACCCAAACGATATGCAAGTAGAGACAACTACAGCATCTTGGTGAGATGTGAGGGTGAGGAAGAAAGAGGCGCTAAGCATCGTTTCTAACCTAGGTCACAAGGTGGACGGTGGGACAATTTGCTGAAAAGGACACAGGAGCAGGTGCAAGGGAGAAGTAGGGGATGATGGGGATTTCCACTTAGAACATGTGGAGTCAAAAGGCGGCCAGGACAAGCCAGTGAAGACAGTAACTAAGGAGGCAAAGGCACTAATCTAGAGTTCAGGGGAGAGAGCCAAGAGGAGGGATGGATTTGAAATTGCAGAGAGCTACCGAGATCAGGAAGTGATCATTGCTCTCTAGGTGATGAGACTATAGGTGATTTATATTTTCTTGATTATATATTTTCCAAATCTCTCATAATAATTTTCAGTGGGTGTTATTCTTACATATAAAAATTATTATTTAGGGCAAATAATATTGGAGTCCCTCAGTGAATCAGAGGGGCTCCTCTGATCTGTCGATCCCTAGGATAAATGCCTGAAAGCTGTCTGCTGAAAGGTATGGAGTAAAGCAGCAGGGAATTCTACCCATGTGGTTCCACAGAAGGAGGGCATGGAGGTGGTTTCATCCAGTAGCTTGGTGGAAATATTACTGTCAAAGATAAAGTGAGAGGAGGTTCAGAGGAAGAATTACTAATCCACATTGCCTTGTAACATTGACTACAGTAAATGTATTCCCTTGAGGTAACTATTTCTATACAATGTTACTACATCGGTATATCCTAGTATAGTAAAGGGAACACATTGGCACAAAACTTAGGCTACATTAGGAAAACTCAAGAATTTATTCCTCCATCCATATGTGCAGCAAATAAATGTTTTTTGAATGATGGTTCCATGCCAAGAACTAGAGAGTTAAGGATTCAACTCTGATCAAAATGCCACTATATACCTGGCACTGCAATCCAAATCATTAAAGGAATGAAGGTGAAGCTCATGTGGAGTTGGAAGTCTGCTAGGGGATTCAGGCAAATAAATAGGCATTGTATTACCATGCGACGAGTACTATGGTATGACAAGATCCTGTTGGAGTGTTTTGCCTGGACTTGGGGTGGTGGGAGTTATCAGGAGAAGGTTCAGTTCAGTTCAGTCGCTCAGTGTGTCCGACTCTTTGTGACCCCATGAACTGCAGCACGCCAGGCCTCCCTGTCCATCACCAACTCCTGGAGTTTACCCAAACTCATGTCCATTGAGTCAGTGATGCCATCCAATCATCTTATCCTCTGTTGTTCCCTTCTCCTCCTGCCCTCAATCTTTCCCAGCATCAGGATCTTTTCAAATGAGTCAGCTCTTTGCATCAGGTGGCCAAAGTATTGGAGTTTCAGCTTCAACATCAGACCTTCCAATGAACACCCAGGACTGATCTCCTTTAGAATGGACTGGTTTGATCTCCTTGCAGTCCAAGTGACTCTCAAGAGTCTTCTCCAACACCACAGTTCAAAAGCATCAATTCTTGGGCACTCAGCTTTCTTTATAGTCCAACTCTCACATCCATACATGACTATGGGAAAAACCATAGCCTTGACTAGATGGACCTTTGTTGACAAAGTAATGTCTCTGCTTCTTAATATGCTGTCTAGGTTGGTCATAACTTTCCTTCCAAGGAGTAAGTGTCTTTTAATTTCATGGCTGCAGTCACCATCTGCAGTGATTTTGGAGCCCCCAAAAATAAAGTCTGACACTGTTTCCCCATCTATTTGCCATGAAGTAATGGAACCAGATGCCATGATTTTAGTTTTCGGAATGTTGAGCGTTAAGCCAACTTTTTCACTCTCCTCTTTAACCTTCATCAAGAGGCTCTTTAGTTCCTCTTCACTTAGTAATGTGTGAGATCTAAGGGCAAGTGAGATAGCTAGAGCCAGACAAAGATAGCTGAGGAAGGAGAGTCCAGGCAAAGGAAACAATAGGAGCAAATATTCCCAAAGTAAAAGGCCATGATTCATTCCAGGGACTTGTCAAGAAGACTGATTCTTATTGATGGTGATGGGGAGTGGAGTGCTCTGTGTTGTTTGTATTAAGAGATTATGCTAAAGGTACAAATGTGGGCCAGATCATGTAAGCTCTGTATGCCATATTAAAGAGTTTGGATTTTACCCTAAAAAAAAAAAGGAGAAAAAGGAGGAAGGAAAGGAGAGGAAAGTAGGGAGAAGAGGAGAAGAAGAAAAAAAGAGAAGGAATTGAAAATATTTAAGCAGGGTAGTGACATGATCCAGTGTGAGCACTCTGACTACTATGTAAAGAATAAACTGGAGAAGGACATGACAGAAAGTTTATTTATTAGGCAGCTAGTGTAGAAACCGGAGAAAGCAATGGCACCCCACTCCAGTACTCTTGCCTGGAAAATCCCATGGACGGAGGACCCTGGTGGGCCGCAGTCCATGGGGTCACTAAGAGTCAGACACGACTGAGCAACTTCACTTTCACTTTTCGCTTTCATGCATTGGAGAAGGAAATGGCAACCCACTCCAGTGCTCTTGCCTGGAGAATCCCAGGGACGGGGGAGCCTGGTGGGCTGCCATCTATGGGGTCACACAGAGTCGGACACGACTGAAGTGACTTAGCAGCAGCAGCAGCAGTGTAGAAACACAGGTTAGAGATGATGTTGACTCACTTTAGGTAAGTGGTAATGGAAATGGAGAGAAATGGACAGATTGAAGAACTGTTTAGAAGGTAAATATAATAGAACTTTGCAGATTGAATGCTTAGGGATAAAATAGAAAAGGGATTCATTGATAATATAGACTCTGATCTGGAAAAAATGAAAAATTGGGTTTGCTGAGGTGGAGCCCATAGAAAGAGTAATCAGTATGAATGCAGTACAAAGCTAAAACAATGAGTTTGGTATTGACTATGCTGACTTAGGCTGTGGAGACGTATAGTTGGCGGTGAGTATGTGTCAGGAGAAACATATCTAGAAATCATTAACACGCCAGTGGCAATTGGCATGGCTGAGATGGTCCACGGAGAGTGAGCAGAGGAACAACAGAGCAGTTCCAAGATAGGACTCAGGAAGACCGGCAATGAAGGATGGATGACTGAATGAAACAAAATGCGTAATTTATTAACTCCATTAATAAAGTGAAAACTTTACTCCTGGGACACTGTCCTAAACCAAATGAAAAGAAGACAAACTGGGAAGATCATATCTAATGTAGGAAAGAGGTTCATAAGGAATTTTTGCCAATTGAGAAAAAGACTTAATACATCTGCTAAGTCACTTCAGTCGTTTCCGACTCTGTGTGACCCCATGGACTGCAGCCTACCAGGCTCCCCCATCCCTGGGATTCTCCAGGCAAGAGCACTGGAGTGGGTTGCCATTTCCTTCTCCAGTGCATGAAAGTGAAAAATGAAAGTGAAGTCGCTCAGTTGTGTCTGACTCTTAGCGACCCCATGGACTGCAGCCTACCAGGCTCCTCCGTCCATGGGATTCTCCTGGCAAGAGTACTGGAGTGGGGTGCCATTGCCTTCTCCGATAATCCCAAAGAAAAATGGGCAAAGAGTATGAAAAGACAGTTCACAGAACAGGAAAGGCAAATGTCTTTTAAACATAGGAAAAGAGTTTCAACCCCACTCAAGAGAAATGCAACACGAAATTACAAAATGTTATTTAGAGCATTTCCTCCTCAAAAATGTGAACACAGAGTTTGGAGGGTACAACAGTCTCCCCCATATATTGTTGGTGAACATAGAATATAGAATATATTTCTATGTTCAATTTCTATGGAGGCCAATTGGGTATATTAATTAAAATAACTTAGAATTAAAAGATATATCATTTGTTCCAATAACTCTACTTCAAGAATTTGACCTTGCTAATGTATTTGCCTTGTGGGCAAATATGTACATACAAAAATATTCATCTCAGCATTACTTGCATCAGCAAGATTAAAGATTATTTAAATAGCAGTATGTGACTGATTAAATAAATTGTGGTTTAGCCCTATAAGGGAGTCCTGTGCAACTGCTAAAGAGAATGAAGCAGTTTTATCTGTGAGAGATCTGGAGCCATCTCTCATAAATGCTATTAAGTGAAAAAGCAAGGTGCATGGCAGTATGTACTAAGGAGTCATCCTTAATTCTGGCGCATCTTTGATTCTGGCCTTTTCCATGTTATTTTCACTCCTGAAATCCTATTCTTCATCATTCAGATGCTATCTTGGCTCAAATATTAGCTCCTTCTAGAGGCCCTCCCTGGTCACACTATCTAATGTTATCTTTCTACCCTCTCTCAAATGAACATGCTCTAAATTCTAATCATCTGTCATTACTGAAAATTATCTGACTTTCTCTTAAATTGCCTGCTCCTCCCAACAGAATTAAAAACTCTATTAAAATTTTCTGCTTTACTCACATGGTCTTCCCTGTGCCTAAACAGTGTCTGGCATGTAGTAGTTGCTCATTAGTAAACAGCAGTAAGTTGTTAAAGAAATAAATAAGTATTGTGGAATGATAGTATATACATATAAAAGCACTCATGATATTCACAAGAGAATATCATGTATGTATGAACATATGTGTTGCTTCTATATGTCCTATAGTTTTACACACACACACACAAATTATAATCAAATTAAGAGTCTGAGCAACTGAGCGGCAGAAGTGGAGTAGACTTTTACTTTTTTTGAATACTTTCCTTAAACACATATATACACTATTTACTCAATAAATACTTTCAAAATAAAGGCTAGGCAAAGGAAAAGGAATGCACAGAGGAGTTTTTTTTTTTTTAAAGAGCAGTCAAAAAAGTAGACAAAAATCCAAGAGAGTATGATGTCATGGAAACCAAGGAAAGAATTTCAAGGATAGAGGGATCAACAGTGCTAAATGATGCTCCCATTTCTAGAATAGTATGATACCGGAGCCAGAGATAACTTTAGAGATGTCTAATCCGGCCCAAAGGGCACTAAACTCACCTGCACAAACCTCAGCAAAACATGTGCAAAGGCCTGGCAGCCAAACTACACAGGCCACTTTCAGAAATGCTATATAGCCAGAGATCATGCAGGGACTGCCTGGTTCCAGTCAGTCCCGAAGAAACCAACTCAAATCGTGTTTAATCACTTGCTGGAGGAGGAAGCAACATTGGCTTTCATTTTTAACGCTGAAATCGTTGGCACCCTTTTAAGATCTGTCCCTGGGATTTGTTTTACTCCAGTATGGCAACGTGACAGATACAGAGACAACTGCCTTTGAAAGAAGAGTTTATTAGCAAGGGAAGGGGGTGGGCCCCACCATGCAGGCAGCCACGGGAAAGCGCTAGTCAGTTAGGAAGCAGAAGGAGAGGGAGTTGGGACCAGTCCTAACTGGTCATTAGGAAGTAGGAGAGGGAGAGAGCATGACCCTCAGCCACTAGTGTGGTTTCTGAGGAATGGATGGATAAGGCGGTGTAGGAAAGCTGGAGGAAATTTAGGCTTGGATAATTTGAGTAATTCTGGCAGCTCTGGGTCATAGGATGGGTCTCCAGCTGTCCAATCTAGTTGACCTGGCTCTGAGATGATAGAGCATGGTGGCTTGGTGTCTGAGAGTTAAATAAAGATGACTGGGTGTGGGCCCTGGATTGGCTGGTTTGCATATGAAAAGCACACGAAAGGACGGTGCTTTGCAATGTCTGGGAATTAGCCAGCTCTTGAGAGGGGCAGCCTACCCCACCAGCAAGGCTCCCAAGATATCAAAACATCATAAAGCATGAAAAATTTAAGACATGATTAATACAAACACAAACTCTACAAACTATAACTGAGACTGTATGTGTGGAATAATTATAATCCTTCCGCCTGGGTTCCAGATTCCATATCTACTTCCTCAGAGAACTCATACATTACTTACTGCTGTGTCTCCCATGCCTTGAACTCGAGCGTATAAACATCTTTATGATGGGAAAATTTCCGATTACTTTGATTGCAAGGTGCTTTTCTTGAAGTGGCAAATTCCAACCGGGGTGGTAGTTAGACGAATGACTACTCCCCGACCTGGGGTAGGTAAAGGGACAACCTGGTTAGAAGAGGGTAGAGGGAGGGATCTAGAATGCAGTCATCCAGAGAAGAAAAAGAAAGGTGAAGTGAGCATGGAAGATGTTCATTAAGTCTTTAATGAAACTTCCCTATGTATGAGGCAGTTGCCCACATCTAAACTAAGGCTCGGTTAACAGGTGCATGAAAATAGACCTTGAAAGTCATTCCACTGATGTTAATGCTATAAAAACTAGTAGAGGATGATTTTAAATATATGTCTGATATGGTGATAAGAATCACCATGGTTACAGTACTTCTCCCACTAGAACTCTTAAAAGAACCCACCTAATACAACCCTTGGAGTAAGACTTAGGAAATTCTTGATAATGGGCACTCTTGGTGTAGCCTAAACAGCCTCAGTTTTCTCCTTCCTCAGATGAGATTGTGTCTGTGACATTGCTTGAAAGTAATTAAGCATGATATAAATGTAAGTTCTTTTTTTCTCTTTTCAGGATAAGGAGAAGACAACGCCCTTCCAGCCGAATCGCAGCTGGAGAGTTGTCTTTCTTCCGGGAGCCCAAGGAATTTCTTTCAACTTTTTTTCCACTGGGCTTGGAGAAAGGAGGGAAGAAGTGTATAAGGCAGTTTCTCAGGACAGCACTCCGCACCTGCTCACCCTTTCTTCAGGACATTGGCAGTAAGTTCTCCATCAGCCTGAACAGAGGCAGGATGGGAAGGGCTGGTCGCCTCCGTGAATAGCTTCTGCACCCATATCTACTCTTGAATAATCCTTCTCGGCCCCTGCACTCACTTTCCTCTTGAACTCCCTTCAGGCTTCAGTATCCCCGTGCCCATACCACTTGGTCAGAAGAAGGCTTCTTGGGCTGGAATCTGTCCTCTCCTTTGGCTCAGTCCCAACTGCCCTCTCCAGCTCTGCAGAACAGGAGCTTGGAAGTTCTCTACATATACCAAAGCATGAGCATCAGTTCCAACCAGTGACGTTTCTAAAAAGGTACTTCCAAAACATCTCTCACAAAATCCCAAAGTGGCATGAAACATTCTGTATCTGATGCAGAAAACCGTGGGAACAGCTTGTATCTTGCAAAAGAGAAAACAAGAAAATTTTGAGTTTACAGGGCTCAACGGGATTGAAGTAAATGTGTGAAGGCAAAGAAGTAGTTTTCTATTTGTAGCACTGGTTTGGCTAGCATCTTTTTTCTAAAGTGTTGAAAGTATTTTAAACATAAAAATACCTAACATTGGTTGAGGATTCACCATAGAATAAGACCCTATGTTGAGGGCTTTACATGTGTTCTCCATTTAATCCTCAAAAGAGCCACACGAGACAGATATTATCATTCTCAACACTTTACATTTGAAGAAACTGAGTCAAAAGAGGCTTTAACGTGCCCAGTGTCATCAATACACCAGGCGGAGAGTCAAGATTCTGATGCTGGCATTCAGGTTTAGGCACTTACACTCTTAGCCACCAGGCTTTGCTGCCTCCAGCCACGGTCATGATCTGCTAAGTAGATAAAACCACCTCTGCTACATTGAGTCCATTTGAGACTTTTAAAAGGTTTGAAAGTCTTAGGCAAAGATCACAGCCAGGATGGAACTCCCAGGCTCTAGACCACCAGATCTCAAGGGAACTAAGAGGAACTGGCTCATCAAACATCCTGAATTCTCAAGGTATAAGCAGAAAATAACTTTATTCCTTTTCACCTCCATACCCTCACATCTGCATTGTGGGGTGCCCTTGGGCTAAATCCACAGCATGGAGCATAATGTCCTGGTTCCCATAGAAAATATAAAGTTTTATAGCCACTTTAATTTCCCTAAACATCCCCATTTCGGTATATCAAAAATAGCCAACTTTGTTAGGGCAAAATTGAGGCAAATGTTGAGGCCTGGAGGTGAGAAGACTCTAGAGAAAAAGGCATTTCAGCTTCCTCATCTAGCAGCCCGGCAGCCAGTTGTATCTAAGAGTAGCAGGAAACATCCGGCCATAACTTTTCTCTGCTCCTTTTGAGTGAGAGACTTGGTTTCCTTAACTGGGGCATGGAAAAGATCCCAACGCAGGAAGATACTGCTTCCCCTTCTGCTGACCTCTATGAAGTGAAGTTCAGAACATCAGGGCATGAAGAGACTTCTCTATTCTTCCCCTTGCAACCCCTTCGTTTCAGAAGGAAAAGAACGGTGGAGGTAGCATGCTCTAGTGAAAAGAGACTAAGATTTGATGTCAGACGTATGATAATTTTCATCTTAGCTGCATTTTACAAATAGCCTAGCTCTGGCGGAGTCTGTATCACAGTTGTTCTGAATTTGACAGAACACTGTTATCCTCTCCTCACTCCCTGCGACATGGCAGATACCATGTTCAGTATCTGGTATGGCAGATACCATACCAGTCCCCCTTTAGGGTCAAGCCCATACTAAGCTAGGGGAACTCAGAAAGTGAAAGTGAAGTCGTGTTCAACTCTTTGAGACCCCATGGACTGTAGCCCATCAGGCTCCTCAGTCCATGGAATTTTCCAGGCAAGAGTACTAGAGTGTGTTGCCATTTCCTTCTCCAGGGGATCTTTCCAACCCAGGGATCGAACCCCGTTCTCCTGTACAGCAGGTGGATTTACCATCTGAGCCACCAGGGAAGCCCTAGGGGAACTCAGAAGGGACTCTCAAAAAGAACCAAGCAGGCTCTTTAAGCAAAGCGTTTCACACGTCTTATGCTTGAAAGTGAAAGTGAAAGTTGCTCAGTCGTGTCCGACTCTTTGTGACCTCATGGACTATACAGTCCATGGAATTCTCCAGGCCAGAATATTGGAGTGGGTAGCCCTTCCCTTCTCCAGGGAATCTTCCCAACCCAGGGATCGAACCCAGGTCTCCCGCATTGCAGGCAGATTCTTTACCAGCTGAGCCACAAGGAAAGCCCAAGAATACTGGAGTGGGTAGCCTATCCCTCCTCCAGCAGATCTTCCTAACCCAGGAATCGAACTGGGGTCTCCTGCATTGCAGGTGGATTCTTTACCAACGGAGCTATGAGGGAAGCCCATCTTATGCTTAGTGATCACAATCTGATTGTCATGTAGCTGCTTGGTCCTGTGGTCAGAATTGTCCTGATATATTCCTTCAATCTTTCCTCTTCCTAGATGGTTCCACAGTCCTAGTCAATAGCATCCATGGAAGCATGGAATGGAACAGAATGACTGGAAATTCAGGAAAAGGCCAAGAAGGAGAAGCTGCATGCTAGATGAGGGCTGGGACACATATGGAACACAGAGATTAAAGGATGGAGAAGTAATAGAGGGAGGGGAGGGTCAAAGGTAGAAATGTGTTCTTGATCCCCATTTGGAAACCTCGAAGGAGATAGTTGTTCAGGGAGGCCACAGTACAGCAGGGGAAGAGGGCACCAAATAGGTCTGGGGCATGTTCCTGGCTCCTAGAACATGGGCTGGATGCCCCAGTTCCTGCACATTTCAAATGAGAGGTACAGAAAGCAGCTGAAAGCTCTACCAGAGGACCTGCCAGGGTAGGATCAGGTACAGAAAAAGGCCTCCAGGTGGACTTTCTAAGCTATGGCCCCAAGAGAAATCACAGTCAGTTCTTGGAGGTGATGTGTGTTCTTGAAGGCAGGGGGAAATCACATCAGAAAAGTCTAAAACGGAGCCATCTCAACAAAAGGATTGCCACTGAACCCTGACAAAGCCAAGACAACAAACTGCCCTTTGGACCCTTGGCCACAGACTTCAATAGCGGATGCCATGGGCTAGATCCAGATTGATCACATCGCAACAGAAACCAGCCATGTGTGTATGCACAGATAAGAGTGATCACCCAACTGCAAAGACCAGTGCCAGCACCAGCCTGAAACACGGTGACTCTATACCCTCATCCCACATTCCACGTTGTCCCATAGCGGTTTTCTCTTACACCCAGAAGCTGCCTTGAGAAAAGAAAGAAACCATTCTGAGCAAAGGCTGAACTTTTAATTAATTATATACCTGGAAAGATTATTTTTAGTCAAAAGATAATGTTTGTACTGTAGGAAAACAACATCCTTCAGTTCAGTTCAGTCGCTCAGTCGTGTTCAATTCTTTGCAACCCCATGAACTGTAGCATGCCAGGCTTCCCTGTCCATCACCAACTCCTAGAACTTGCTCAAATTCATGTCCATCGACTCAGTGATGCTATCCAATCATCTCATCCTCTGTCGTCCCCTTCTCCTCCTGCTTTCAATCTTTCCAAGCATCAAGAACTTTTCCAGTGAGTCAGTTCTTCGTCAGGTGGCCAAAGTATTGGAGCTTCAGCTTTAGCATCAGTCCTTCCAATGAATATTCAAGACTGATCTCCTTTAGGATTCACTGGTTTGATCTCCCTGAAGTGCAACAGACTCTCAAGAGTCTTCTCTAACACCACAGCTCAAAAGCATCAATTCTTGGGCACTCAGCTTTCTTTATGGTCCAACTCTCACATCCACACATGACTCCTGGAACGATATCCTTAATAGGCCGTATTATATTGTTTGCTTTTTTTGGCTTATCCCATACTAAGCATCAGAACATAGACTTAGGATGATAAGATCACTGTAGGAAACAAAGCTACACTTTCATTTAACATCCATGAAGAGTGTATTTAAGGTTGTTTTGCCATCTTGAAGTACAGGCTGCCCCGTGCTCCATGTGTGTGCTAGTAATCTACTACGGAAAGCCTTCTTTTCTAGAAATGGGCTGTACTGTTCCTGCCCAATGTTAATACATAATAAGGAAATTGCATACAGTTTCAAGGAGATGACTCATATAGCATTGAGTGCTCATCACATATTAGTTGTCAAGTGTTTCTTTCTCATCCCGGCCACTACCACTTGCGTGGTTTCCCTCAAGTCGCACAGTTGGTTATGCACAGAGAGGAGACCAAAGCACAGAAGCATCATTTTACATTGCTTAGCGCGTGAGAGGTAAGAATCAGGGTATTCAGACTCTCTCATGATGGAGATAATTAGTGATGAATTGTAGCCAAAGCTATTTAAGCTACTGTCAAATGTAGAGGTCATCAACCCAGGTAACCTGCTTCCTATAAGTTGCCTATTGACATTTCATGGGAGAAAGCTTGTCCTGGTTAAGAAAAAACAGAGTGGGAACTTCCCTATTGGTCCAGTAGTTAAGAGTCCACCTTCCAAAGCAGGAGACACGGATTCCATCCCTGGTCCAGGAAGAGTCCACACGCCTCGGGGCAACGAAGCCGGTGTGCCACAACTACGGAGCCCACGCGCCTACAGCCCACGCTCTGCAACAAGGGAAGTCACTGCAATGAGAAGCCACGCCCTACAATGAAGAGTAGCCCTGCTTGCCACAACTAGAGAAAGCCTGTGCACAGCAACGAAGACCCAGTGCAGCCCAATAAAAACATAAATAAATAGATCAATAAGTTTTAAAGAGAGAGACCTCTTCTTTAAGAAAAAAAAAAAAAAGAAGAGTGGAAAGAACTAAAAGGGGGTGCTTAACTGAGAACTAGATAACTGGGAATAAAGTAAACTATTCCTAGTGACAGGAAAGTCCTGTGTCAAGGAGATAGCCTGGGAGAGAAATAAGGGTGGGGAGGCAGCAGTGATGCGGCAATTTCATCAGACAGAAGGGAGAGACCAGGGAAGCAGCAGGCCTGGGGCTGCACAGATAATTCACTGCAGGAAGTGAACTATCTCCAAGGGCTGGGGATTCAAAGAGCACATAAAATATCAGTTCTTCCAATGAAACTCCTCATGGGAATCAGGCTGGAAGGAGGTAATTACTCCTGTGGACCACAGTGTGGATCCCATGATGGTCTGACTCCAGTCTCAGACATCAGTAGCCAGGAGAATGCATCAATGTCCACCCTGGAAGACACAGACTTCCAGAGCTGCAGGGCCCCTAGAGTCTCACTGAATCTGTTTCACAGTGTAAAACAAGGAAAGCAAAGGACGTGCCCAAAGTCATAGAGCTATTTTCACTGGAACCAAACACCAACTATCCTATCCCCAGTCCAGAGTGTTGTTATAGAATATTTACAGATTTACCTTTCATGGTATAAATGATTTAAAGCCTGTAGTCATCTCTATGTTGCTAAGGCAGAATTTTAATCACTCCTTCTCTCCACCCCTTAACACTCACCCATTTTGTCCAAGGGCCAGTCAGTAGTGTGGGACATTAAGCCAGCAAGCTAACTTCCCAGCATCCCTGTCTCAATGTGATATATCAATAATAATTTCAAATTTTAATTTGGATTCATATTGGAACAATTATGTTTATTATAGACATTTTTTAAACTACAGATGAGCAAAAAGAAGAAAATAAAAATACCTCTAAACCTATTTCAGAGAAAATCCGTTGACATTTTATGATCATCCTTCAAATTCTTTCTCTGTGTTTGTCCTTATGCACATCTAACTGTATGTGTATTATTCTTTTTAACTTATAATCTTACTAAACCTACTGTCTTTAACCTTTTCATTTCATCCAGTTACAGGTCATCTGTAACCTTGATACTTGGGAAAGTATGAAAGATGATTTTTTGCTTTAACAGCAAGGAAATATTTGTATTAGATGATCAGGCACTATGTCACCTGGAAGACGGTGCCCAGCAGTCCTTTTACCCTTGAGTCACCTCTACTGGTTTAGAACTCAGTCCGTCTTTGGTGTGCACCAAGAGTCCTGCCTGTCAGTTGTCAGTCTCTCTTTCTCTTCTCCCTCACGGCACCCTCAGACTTCTTTTTTACCTCCATGCTCCCTTCAACTTTTGGCTCAAACTTTCAGTTCAAAGGCCCCATCAGTTTTCGCCACTGGAGGCTGGGAGAGCTTCAGATCCTTTGAGTCCTGGGTTTATCTGAACGGGGGAAGGAGCGGAGGTGAGCCTGAGGCGGGACAGGTCCTGCATAAAGGGAAGGGCAGGGAGTGAAACTACCTTTCCTTAGCCCATCTTCATGAGCATGACAAACCTTCAAGATAGTTAAAAGTTTACCTTCCTGATACTGGGCAACTATTACAGAAAAAACTCTAATGGATTACTCGATAACACTGTCTCTCTTTTTTCTTCTCATCTTACTAAAGAATCATGTTCTACTGTTCAGTTCAGTTCAGTTCAGTCTCTCAGTCGTGTCCGACTCTTCGCGACCCCATGAATCGCAGCACACCAGGCCTCCCTGTCCATCACCAACTCCCAGAGTTCACTCAGACTCACGTCCATCGAGTCAGTGATGCCATCCAGCCATCTCATCCTCTGTCATCCCCTTCTCCTCTTGCCCCCAATCCCTCCCATCATCAGAGTCTTTTCCAATGAGTCAACTCTTCACATGAGGTGGCCAAAGTACTGGAGTTTCAGCTTTAGCAACATTCCTTCCAAAGAAATTCCAGGGCTGATCTTCAGAATGGACTCGTTGGATCTCCTTGCAGTCCAAGGGACTCTCAAGAGTCTTCTCCAACACCACAGTTCAAAAGCATCAATTCTTCGGCGCTCAGCTTTCTTCACAGTCCAACTCTCACATCCATACATGACCACTGGATGGAAATGGATAAGTAAATAGGGAAAAATTCCCACACTGACCTACTGTTTTCTCTGCTCCTTGGAGTGATTCTGGTGAAGAGACTGAATCTTTCATGGAAGATGATTAAGAACTGGGAAGTCAAGTTTAGTGAAAAATGGACAAGTGTTTGATAGCATGAGAATACACAACTCAACAGTAATGTGAGATGGGAGACCACCAAGGAGACTGTGGGAGGATTTCAATGACTGTGAACTTGCGACTTCTTAAAGGCTTCCAGGGCATGGACGTGACAGTTCTCCTTGACAATTTTTACTTTACTCACTACTCCCTGGTCACTAAAACTATATATGTGGAAGGAAGGGAGAAGATGCATTCATCTTTTTGGAGTTTAGCTCTACTTCTTCCCAGTTAACTTCAATCCTTCCCCCTCAAGTCAGAGGTGTAAACAGTCTTGTCTCCTGACTCCTGCCAAAAGTCCTCAGCAAGTCATAGCCTTGAAAAGCAGTGAAAGACCCAAAAAAGTCAGGGAAGAGCTCATCAGTCTGGAAACTAGAAGGACAATTAAAAGTTGGGATAAAACATTTTCAGAATGTCTATCCCATTGGGAACTTAGAAGAGTGGGGAGCTGTGGTTGCTGAGATGAAGCTGGAGTGGGAGGAGGGGAAGAATGAGTGAAAAAACACAGCAAGAGCAAGTAATTGCCCTCTGGGGATTCTTAGGTTGTGAAAAGTTATCACTAAGACTGAGAAAGTAAAGCTTCATTTCCAAGAAGAGGATGGACAGCTGCCTCAAGGACTTCCTGAAAGACGGTTCCCCCTCACCTAAAGTGAGTTCCATGCATAAGGTAAGCACTCAGCCTTGGTGAGTCCTCCACCGAGAAGAATAGGAGGAAGGTGAGAATATAGAACCCAAACCCCCGGGAGCAGCCAGGACTGTCCTGGGATCCTCCACTGGGTTTTTCTCACTGATTGCAGTTGGAGGCACTTTGATTCTTCCCACCCAACAAAATCCTTGGCCTGGTCAGTCATCCAATCCCCCCTATAAACTGAAGTGCTCAGTATATACAGACATACATTCAACGAGCTGAAGAGTGGAGATCAAAAGACATAAGATTCTTTTCTTAGTCTTATGACATTTGTATTATATTGAAAAGGAACAGAGAAAGCGGGATTGGTATAAGAACCAAACACAGACATGGACTCCTTGTTTTCTCGGGTTTGGACCGGGATCTGGTGTTAGGAATTTCCTGGCTATATGAAATATCTGGGACGAACTTTGAAAAGAAACTCGTGTTAAAGCCTACAAGTCTTTCTCCTGTTTCTATTTGTTTTGTCCCTTCCCTATTCCCTTAGCCTCTGGTTTTCAAGCCAACCTGGTCTCATTCATTGGCACCTCACCAAACAGTTATGTGTGATATTAATGCTTTGAACTTTAAACTCAGTAACCCATATCTTATTTCCTACAGTCTCACCAGCTACCTATATTTAGGATGATCAAAAGCAAAGATTTTTATCTTACATGCAGCTTACATAAATTCATTTATTGCAGAGCTTTAGAACTGGTAGAAATGTTAACCTAATTCACTCATTTTACAGATGAAGAAATTACAGTTCAAAAACATAGTTACTTACAACAATACCTAGATGGTTTATCGATACAAATTGAAAACCAGGTCTCCTTACTACCAATCTACATATGCCATAAACCATATCTACTTTTTCAAGAAGCAAATGCACTGTTTGTTTCTTTGCTTCTACATTAGTATTTCTACCTTCCTGGCTATTTACATAGTCCAACTCTATTAACTCCAAGGAGATCAAATCAGTCAATCCTAAAGGAAATCAATCCTGAATATTCATTGGAAGGACTGATGCTGAAGCTGAAGCTCCAATACTTTGGCCACCTGATTCGAAGAACTGACTCACTGGAAAAGACCCTGATGCTGGGAAAGATTGAAGGAAGGAGGAGAAGGGGACAACAGAAGATGAGATGGTTGGATGGCATCACGACTCAATGGACATGATTTTAAGTAAACTCATGGAGTTGGTGATGGACAGGGAGGCCTGGCGTACTGTAGTCCATCTACGGGGTCACAAAGAGCTGGACACAACTGAGCAACTGAGCTGAAGTGAACTGATGTCTCCAGTTACCACTTGATACTCAAATGTTCTCTGATAAGATCATGGTAATTTATCCTCTCTATCCACCTGCCAGGCTGAGTTTCTGGAGATGGAGACCAGGCTGTTTTGATCCTTCTCACCCCGGCACCTGCCACTGGTCCAGGCTCTACTCAGTGCTCAGTAAATGTTCACTAAGTCAAGCAAAGTGGAAAGAAATTCTCTAATTATCCTCAAAAGCTGAGAACAAAGCCATCTATTAATACAATCAATGTTTTATCATCATCTAAAAACATCAAATTTTTGTTGGAAAAAAAAGATATTATGCTTATACTGTATGTGGAGCATGGTATACTCACTGGGTATAGACAGACTCTACCTTAATTCATTTGATTTAAACAGATCTTTTTAATTAGGTGACTTAGGTAAGAAGATTTATTGCAAAGGGGCTTTATGGCCCACATTCTGCTAACTCTCTGGCCATTATAGCACAAATTCATATTGTTTCTTATCCCCTTATCATCAGGCAAATTGACCTCACCTGTTAAGTATAATAAAATAGCCCTTTGTGTTTACTTAGTACTTTACAAAGCACATTCATATTCATATCTTTATCTGTTCTTACTCAAAATACAGTGAGACAGGCATTATTATTATTACCACATTTCAAATGGAGAAACTGAGGTTCAGTGAGGTCAACTAACTTGCCCAGGGCACACAGCAGGCTAACTAGAACTTGGATCCCTTGATTTCTCATTCAAAGATTTCCCCATTCATCACTCAGCATTTCTCTGCATGGCAGGATAGCTGTCCTGGATTTCCAATCTAAGATTCTTCAAGTGCCTCCCTTCCTAGACCACATCCTTCTAGAACCCCTTCCCAGCCCTCACTAACAGGCTCAGTGAGACCTGAGGCTGTGCAGCACAGCGTGAAGCCTGGTTCTAGGTTTGCTCCCGGGTAGATCTGACACCAGTGTCAGTCACCTCACCCCTGTTCCTTGGTTTCCATCTGTAGAATGAAATGGATGCAACACCTGATCTCTGTGGTTTCTTTCCTTTCTAACATTTTTAACTTTCTCATACAGTAACAGGATCCTTCTGGAGGGAATGTGAATCCATGACAGCAACTCTGAAGGTGAGGATTCTGGATGGTGCACCATCTCCAGAGATCAGAGCTGAATTGCTTTCTCTACTGACTCAAGGACTAGGCTCTGCGGGTAGCCATGGACTCCTTGGGGCAGTGCCCAGAATCCCAGCTACCAACTCCTGCACTCCGGACACAGAACTGAGTTCCAATCCTGAGACCCTAAAGCCAGTTTCTATTCTTTGCAGTTTCTACAGTGACACCTGCTGGCCACGGCAGGCCCAGGGCTGAACAGAAGGCAAGAGCTGCCTGCTTCATCCAGCTCTTGGCTCTCGCCTCCACCAGAGTCTAGGCCCTGCTCCCAGCCAGAAAGACTCTGAATTAGATTACCCTTCTCAATTCTGTTGTACTTGATTATGTGGCTCCACTCTGGTTTTCTTAACACTGATATATTGCCTTTGTCCTTTGTTACACTGTCTCATTTGATTCTCATCGACTTTCCCAAGATCCAATTTTTTTAATTTTTTATTTGATTCTTTGGCACTGCTGATTTTCTAAAACAAACTCCTAACATAGAAAGGCAGGATTTCCCAGAAGTTGGTTTAAAGCATAGTGCCTCATATACTTAATAAACATTTTGAATTGAATTAATTAATTTACTAATTATTTTAAGAGCAAGAAATACACCTTAAGATTCTGTTTCTATTAAGAAAAAACTGATGACATTTATTTATGTTTATAGAAGACTGGTCGATGTGCTGGAAGGAAAATAACCCAGTGCAATCTTAGCTGAGAAAGAATTCACTTCCCCTAAAAAAATCAGCGGATGTCTGTCACTTCATACTCAGTACAAACATGTAAGTATCAGTGGTTTATGAATGCTCTCATTACATTGTTTACCATTTATTTAAACACCTAAATAAATGCCCACAACTTACTATATAAATTGCATATTATTGAGAAATAAGGCACAACTGCAGTCATAATTTAATTACAGCTGCAAATTTAATTAACTAATAAACCTGTTCTCCTTCCTAGCACTTACCACAATTATACTTAATTAATTTTTGTAATTATTAATTTAGTCTGTGTCTCTGATTAAATTAT
>NW_011494783.1:113863-119431 GCF_000754665.1 Bison bison bison | reverse complement strand
AATTATAAGAAACAAAGGAAGAGAACTTGTGCTTCTGTATTTCTGTTTCACAGACAGGTGTCTGATGTCTCGCACAGTCCGTGACACACAGCAGGGGCTTAGAGATACTGATTTAAACTTTATCCAGACTGCTGGGCACAAGAGCTATGTGAGAAGACTAGGCAGAGACCCAGACCTGAACCCCAGAGAAAACATAAGGAGCAAATGAGTTCAGACCTTTAGGCATCGACCCCTAGGCGCTCCTCTTAGTCTCAAGAGGCTTCTTTGGCCACCCACACTGGAGACTCTTTCCTTTCTTCCCTGCCTTCCACTTTCCTTCCCTCCTTTTTTGCTTTCCCACCTCCCTTCCCTAGTTTTTCTTTCTCTTTTACTTCCTTTTTTCTTTCCTATCACCCTTCCTCCCTTCTCTCCACCACCTTTTCCTCTATCTTTCCTTTTACACTGATCGCTTATATCCTATGTAATTTTAACTGTGTTGGATCCTAGATGTCTAAGGACGACCAGAACAGGGACTTCATCCTTGAGTCCACCGTGAGAACTTAAATCTCTTCCCTCCCGCCTCATGGCATTGTCCCCTCAGCACCTAGGTTAAGGAACCTGAGGGGAGGTGCCCCACTTCCAGCTCCAGTCCTGGCCCATGGCTTAATTCCAGACTCCTAAGGAGAGACCTTTACTTGCCCTTCCCTGCCTCTGCTCCTCCCTTGGCAGCCTGGCCCGCCTGCTCCATGGGGAGGGACAACCTGACCTGGGTGAGTGAGTTTGTCCTACTGGGCCTCTCCGGGGACCGGCAGACCCAGGCTGGGCTGTTTGTCCTGTTCGGGGCCACCTATCTGCTGACCTTGCTGGGCAACGGGCTCATCCTCGTGCTGGTCTGGCTGGACCCCCGCCTCCAGCTGCCCATGTACTTCTTCCTCGGCAACCTCTCCGTAGTGGACATCTGCTACACCTCCAGCGGGGTTCCCCAGATGCTGGCGCACTTCCTCCTGGAGAAGAAGACCATCTCCTCCGCCCGATGTGGTACCCAGCACTTCTTCTCGCTGGCCCTGGGGGGCACCGAGTTCCTGCTGCTGGCCGCCATGGCCTATGATCGCTACGTGGCCGTCTGCGACCCCCTGCGCTACGCGGCCGTCATGGGGCCGCGGCTCTGCGCAGGCCTGGCAGGCGTCTCCTGGCTCGTGGGCCTGGCGAACGCGGCGGGGGAGACCGCGGTCACCGTGCGTCTGCCCACCTGTGGGCGCCACGTGCTGAACCACGTGGCCTGTGAGACGCTGGCGCTCGTCAGCTTGGCCTGCGTGGACGTCACCCTCAACCAGGCGGTTATACTGGCATCCAGCGTGGTGGTGCTTTTGGTGCCCTGCTGCCTGGTCGCGCTGTCCTACGCCCGCATCGTGGCCGCCGTCTTGCGGATCCGCTCCAGCGGGGGGCGCCGCAAAGCCTTCGGGACCTGCACCTCGCACCTCACCGTGGTCTCCATGTCTTACGGCATGGCCCTGGTTACCTACATGCAGCCCCGCTCCACCGCCTCCGCCGAGCAGGACAAGGTGGTGGTGCTCTTCTACGCGGTGGTGACCCCATGTTGAATCCGCTCATCTACAGTCTGAGGAACAAGGAGATAAAGGCCGCTCTGACTCGGGTTCTGACGAGGAGCTCTGAATTAAAACGGTAGCCTGGGACCTTGTCATTCAAGAGCTTCGCTCTGAGGACGGTGGGCAGGGCAGCGCGCCTGCCGCCTAGTGTGCATGCATGTACGTGTGTGGGCATGTGAGTGCGTGTGTGTGTGTGTGTGTGAGCCGATGGGAGGGGCCACAATCCCGCACCATCGTTTGAAGTCACAGAGAAATGGAATTTTATCTTTGGGCTCTGTTTTTGGTCCCTGACTTAGTCTTTTAAAAATGTGAATTACAACCACTTAGAAATGCATACAGTCCACAGAAAATTATATGGAGGGAAAAAAAAAAAGATATACTGATATATATGAATTAGAAAGGAAGACTACATCGAAATCTTGGGCAGTGCACAGAATTTATGCCAAGAAAGTCTATTTCCTAAATTCTACAGCCACAAGTCTCAGCCTTTCTGAAATCAGTGGGGTAAAAAAGAGAGGAAAAGTTGTGACTTACAAGATTCACCATGCCCATGGGATCAAACAGGCCTTGGGCCAGAGGTAAAAGGGTCATCATGTGGTCACCAGCGGTCCCACTCAGCTCCAAGGGTGGGGAGTTCACAGGCGGACCTGGAGCCAAAGTTGCAGTAATTATCCGCACATCCATGAGGAACAGGGCTGGCTCTATGTGAGTCAGTGGATATCATGCCGCTCATTTTCCTTTCAAACTTGCCATGGTGGCAAGTGGCTGGCCAAAAAGTGAAAAGTTCATAACCGCAAACATCTCTCTACATAATCAGGTCTAAGGATATGCTCTTATGAAAACTGAAGGATGTATTCAGAACTCATGCTTGCCTAAGAATCGTGCACATACCATCCATCAGAGGTAAGTCAGGCTACTTAAGAAAGAAGGGATCACAACTCCCTGTTAGTGATCCTTTCACTCTACTGACACAAAAATTAATGATTGAGCTCGAAACATCCTAGAATACAAAGTGAGACCATGATATTTTATCCAGAAAAATGTTTAAAACTACTTTTAAAAATTAGAATGAAGCATCTCTTACCTAAATATTACAGCTCTCTGGTTTATCTTACCTACAAACAAAATATAAATTGAGAATAATTCAAACTGAGTTTGTTAAGAAAATATCAAAAAATTGAGGAGGAGGAAATGAAGTACCTTTGAAAATTCCTAGTAAAACAATTTTTCAAAATTGAGGTAAAATTCACATCTCATACAATTCAAGATTTTGACCATTTAAAGTGTACAATTCAGTGGCATTTAGTATATTCACAATGTCATGGAACCTCATGCTTACACAGTTCCATAACATCTTCATCACCCCCAAAAGGCACCTCATACCCTTTAAGCAGGACATCATGGGAAATGCTGAACTGGATGAAGCACAAGCTGGAATCAAGGTTGCAGGGAGAAGTATCAATAACCTCAGATATGCAGATGACACCACCCTTATGGCAGAAAGTGAAAAGGAACTAAACAGCCTTTTGATGAAAGTGAAAGAGGAGAGTGAAAAAGCTGGCTTAAAATTCAACATTCAAAAAACTAAGATCATGGCATCTGGTCCCATCACTTCATGGCAAATAGATGGGGAAACAATGGAAACAGTGACAGACTTTATTTTGGGGGGCTCCAAAATCACTGCAGATGGTGACTGCAGCCATGAAATTAAAAAACACTTGCTTCTTGGAAGAAAAACTGTGACCAACCTAGATAACATATTAAAAAGCAGAGACGTTACTTTGCCAACAAAGGTCTGTCTAGTCAAAGCTATGGTTTTTCCATTAGTCATGTATGGATGTGAGAGTTGGACCCTAAAGAAGGCTGAGTGCCGAAGAATTGATGCTTTTGAACTGTGGTGTTGAAGACTCTTGAGAGTCCCCTGGACCGCAAGGAGATCAAACCAGTCGATCCTAACGGAAATCAGTCCTGAATATTCTTTGGAAGGACTGATGCTGATGCTGAAGCTTCAATACTTTGGCCACCTGATGAAGAACTGACTCATTGGAAAAGACCCCGATGCTGGGAAAGACTGAAGGCAAGAGGAGAAGGGGATGACAGAGAATGAGATGATTGGATGGCATCACCGACTCAATGGACATGAATTTGAACAAGCTCCAGAAGTTTGTAATGGACAGGGAAGCCTAGCATGCTGCAGTCCATGGGGTCGAAAAGTCAGACACAAATGAACGACAACTGAGCGACTGAACTGAACTGATTCTTCCCTCCTCCCAGGCTCTTAAAGCTACAAGTCTGTATTCAGTCTTTATGGATTTGCCTGATCTGGACATTTCATATAAATGGAATCGTATAATATGTGATCTTTTGTGTCTGGCTTCTTTCACTTAGCATATTATTTTTGAAATCTATCCATATTGTCAAATGTAGCAGGGCCTCATTCCTTTTTATGTCTAAATAATGTTCCCTTGTATGGCAATAGCCACATTTTTTTTACCTATTCATCAGGTGATGGACATTTGGGTTTTTTCCTAACTTTGGGCTATTGTGAATAGTACTGCTATAAACTTTCACGTACAAGTCTTTGTTATTAATAGAAAAACTTGTTTTTAATTCTTTTGGGTACATACCCAGGAGTGGAACTGTTGGGTCATTTGGTAATTCTATATTTAACTTTTTGAGCAAATGCCAAACTGCTCTTCACCATAGCCGAACTGTTTTACATTCCCACTAGCAATAAATGAGAGTTCCAATGTCTCTGCTTTCTTGGCAACATTTATGTTCTGTTTGACTGTAGCCATCCCAGTGTGTGTGAAATGACATGATATTGTGTTTTTAATTTGCATGTCCCTAATGACTAAAGATGTTGAGCATCTTTTCATGTGTGTCTTGGCCATTTGTGTATGTTCTTTAGAGAAGTATCTAGCAAAACTTTCATTTTTAATTTTATTGAAGACCCCCCTTCACTTCCCTTCCTTTCACTCCTTGCTTTAGCCCCTCTCTGCTGCCCTCTCCCCCTAAGACCATGGCCACCAGCCTCCATCCTCCTCTTAATCGCCTCCCTGGTCCTTTCCCCTACCACGTATGTGTGTGCCAAGTCGGTTTTGTCATGTCCAACTCTTTAAGAGCCCATGGATTATAGCCCACCAGGCTCTTCTGTCCATGGGATTCTCCAGGAAAGAATACTGGAGTAAGTTGCCATGCCCTCCTCCAGAGGATCTTCCTAGCCCAGGGACTGAACCCATATCTCCTGCTGTGGCAGGCGGGTTCTTTACCACTAATGCTAACGCCACCTAAGGAAGCCCCTTTCCCCACCACTCCCACTCCCATCTGAGGCACTGAGCCCTATCCTCTGGGAAAAATTTGTTAACTCTCTTTTTCAGACTCTCCTCATTTTTATATTATCAATTTCTCCCCTCAGATCAACATATTATCTTTTCCTTTCTATATTCCTTCTCAAAGGTCTCTCCCCCAACTAAAGCCTTCACACTTAGACATCTGCCTGCCCTTTACGTGCTGTCTGTGATTTCTACAGCAAAGAAACCTCAAGAGTTTTTCCTGAAAGAACAAACCGAAAGCACTTTTACTTTGGTATATTTTCTTTTACCCTTATCACAGGTCTATGGAAGCAGCTTTGAGCAGTGTGATATTCTACTACACTTTCAAACATAACCTGCCTACAAAAATGATCATCAAATAGTTGAATGAGAAAATTTTGTGGATGAGGTTTGATAAAAATCCGTTAAAAGTTGGAAGCGGTCAACTGATTTTGGTTCTATACTTGTTGAGCTATAATTCTTCATCAAATTATGATATAGTTGGGATAACAATCTACTGACACCTTCTAATCCTAATAATTACAGAGACATTACTTTGCCAACAAAGGTCCATCTAGACAAGGCTATGGTTTTTCCAGTGGTCATGTACGGATGTGAGAGTTGGACTGTGAAGAAAGCTGAGTGCCAAAGAATTGACGCTTTTTAAC
>NW_011494783.1:111996-113763 GCF_000754665.1 Bison bison bison | reverse complement strand
TTTAACTGTGGTGCTGGAGAAGACTCTTGAGAGTCCCTTGGACTGAAAGGAGATCCAACCAGTCCATCCTAAAGGAGATCAGTCCTGGGTGTTCATTAGAAGGACTGATGCTGAAGCTGAAACTCCAGTACTTCGGCCACGTCATGTGAAGAGTTGACTCATTGGAAAAGACTCTGATGCTGGGAGGGTTTGGGGGCAGGAGGAGAAGGGGACAACAGAGGAAGAGATGGCTGGATGGCATCACCGCCTCAATGGGCATGAATTTGGGTAAACTCCGGGAGTTGGTGATGGACAGGGAGGCCTGGCGTGCTGCGATTCATGGGATTGCAAAAAGTCAGACACGACTGAGTGACTGAACTGAACTGAATCCTAATAATTAAAACATATCTTTTGTAAATAAAACTTAGTTTCTATTGTCCACAGTTGTAGTGCATACATGTAGTTTATCCAAAGAAGATACCAATTCATGAGATTATAAGTTAGAAAAGAAGGGAAAGTGTACAAAATATTTTCCTATTTCCTATTTTCCATTTCCTGCTCCTATTCCATTATTTGAGCTTTAGGATTTTTTTTTTTCAGCCCTTTAAAGTCTTTTTGGCCCTTCTGAGTCTTTAAAGAGAAACTCAATGTATTTAAAGGACACTTACTATCAGGAGGCAAAAACTCTTATTATCCTTCAGGAGACCCTTCTGATTAGAGTCATTCTTGAGCTGGTATCACAGAGTGAACTCTCTGAAAACATCAACAGTAAAGTTCTACACTGAGCTCCTAGATAAGACAATGAAATTGTAAGAAATTACAATTCATCTTAAAATTGATGAAATTTTAAGAAACCACTTCTCAATGAGTAAATGATGTTCATTCATTCAGTCAGTCCACCAGCTCTATATGCCAGTCTCTGTTCAAACCAGAAAGGGCACAATAAAAAGAAGAAAATACTCTCTCTGTCCTTTAAGCAGTTTGTTTGTTAGAAGTCACAAAAGGGGAGTGAAAGAGCTGGGCTAAGTGGAGGTGGTTTTCCAATTCTATCTCCTGGCTTCAGAGAAAGTTGAGAGTCCAGGTATGTGGGCTCCATCCTTCTATTTCACTATGGGGTGGATGTTTCCCTTTTATAGATAGAGTGGGAAGAGGTCAGTTGGTACTTGGCAAACTGGACCACCATTCCACTGATCTGGCCAAACTACGCTTCAGTCTGTTTTCCTGCATTCAGTTCAGTCATGTCCAATTGTTTGTGACCCCATGGACTGCAGCACGCCAGGCTTCCCTGTCCATCACAAACTCCCAGAGCTTGCTCAAACTCATGTCCATCAAGTTGGTGATGCCATCCAATCATCTTATCCTCTGTCGTCCCCTTCGCCTACCTTCAATCTTTCCCAGGATCAGGGTCTTTTCCAAGGAGTCAGTTCTTCACATCAGGTGGCCAAAGTATTGGAGCTTCAGCACCAGTCCTCTTTCAATGAATATCGAGGACTGATTTCTTTTAGGATGGACTGGTTGGATCTCCTTGAAGTCCAAGGGACTCTCAAGAGTCTTCTCCAACACCACAGTTCAAAAGCATCAGTTCTTCACCACTCAGCTTTCTTTATGGTCCAAGTCTCACATAAATATATGACCACTGGAAAAACCATAGCCTTGATTAGATGGATTTTTGTTGGCAAAGTAATGTCTCTGCTTTTTAAATGCCGTCTAGGTTGGTCATAGCTTTTCTTCCAAGGAGCAAGCATCTTTTAATTTCATGGCTGCAGTCACCATCTGCAGTAATTTTGG
>NW_011494783.1:109948-111704 GCF_000754665.1 Bison bison bison | reverse complement strand
TCTCCTTGAAGTCCAAGGGACTCTCAAGAGTCTTCTCCAACACCACAGTTCAAAAGCATCAGTTCTTCACCACTCAGCTTTCTTTATGGTCCAAGTCTCACATACATATATGACCACTGGAAAAACCATAGCCTTGATTAGATGGATTTTTGTTGGCAAAGTAATGTCTCTGCTTTTTAAATGCCGTCTAGGTTGGTCATAGCTTTTCTTCCAAGGAGCAAGCATCTTTTAATTTCATGGCTGCAGTCACCATCTGCAGTAATTTTGGAGTCCTTTATGGCAGTTCAAAGTTTCCATCTGACTCCCCAGGAGCAGCATCCAAACAGCACATCTTTTCTGACACCCCCTTCCCTATAAATCAAACCTGTCCCACATTTCATTCTATGGTGATGCTGCTCCCCAGTAGTGGCTGTGACACACTCTTGATGCTCCAGATGGTAGCATATGTGATGTAACAGGAAGAACGTGGGATTGTGGTCATCAGATTTCAGATTCAGTTCCAGTTTTGCTCCCAACTGGCAGAACAATCCTGAGAAAATCACTTCTGTTTTCTGAGCCTCAGCTTCTTCACTTGTAACCATCGAGGTTGAGATGTGATCCTAAAATTTCCTCCTAGCTTGCGTTCTTTTTTGTGACTCTCACTGTGCATTTTACTTTCTTCAGTGGTGAGAATTTCAGGTGCTGTTCTCGGCACTCATGAACCACATTTGGGGACCATAGCTTGGTTACTTACTGCACTGATTAAAGAAATAGGCTCTGTGGAAAGCCAGGGCTGGGTATTGTGCCAAAGCCAGTTTCTATTTTTGGCATTTTCTACAATGACACTTTCCAGCCACAAAAGGACTGAAAGAAGGAAGTGGGTAGGTTCCGACTCAATAGGAAAGACAGAGGATAGCATAAAGCTGCTCTGCCCTCTTCACCCACTCCCAGCCAGAGACCCATCTTCAAACCCTGTTAGAAAGACTTGGGTTGAATTGTTTTCATTTCCATTTCATTAGATTCTATGGCCCATCCCGCATATCTTTACTACAAGTCCTTTTTATTTAGATAATGCTCTGAAGTTATGAGCATTATCTAAATGCTCTGGAGCACCACTGGAACAAGGGTGAGGAGATACCCCACGCCTGCCATGTGGTGCTGGAGCAGCACCTGCACTGTGCTGGAGTGACTAAGGAGATATCCCACGTCCAAGGGCAAAGGAGAAGTTCCAGCAACATCAACAGTAAAGTTCTACACTGAGCTCCTAGATAAGACAATGAAATTGTAAGAAATTACAATTCATCTTAAAATTGATGAAATTTTAAGAAACCACTTCTCAATGAGTAAATGATGTTCATTCATTCAGTCAGTCCACCAGCTCTATATGCCAGTCTCTGTTCAAACCAGAAAGGGCACAATAAAAAGAAGAAAATACTCTCTCTGTCCTTTAAGCAGTTTGTTTGTTAGAAGTCACAAAAGGGGAGTGAAAGAGCTGGGCTAAGTGGAGGTGGTTTTCCAATTCTATCTCCTGGCTTCAGAGAAAGTTGAGAGTCCAGGTATGTGGGCTCCATCCTTCTATTTCACTATGGGGTGGATGTTTCCCTTTTATAGATAGAGTGGGAAGAGGTCAGTTGGTACTTGGCAAACTGGACCACCATTCCACTGATCTGGCCAAACTACGCTTCAGTCTGTTTTCCTGCATTCAGTTCAGTCATGTCCAATTGTTTGTGACCCCATGGACTGCAGCACGCCAGGCTTCCCTGTCCATCACAAACTC
>NW_011494783.1:108925-109848 GCF_000754665.1 Bison bison bison | reverse complement strand
AGACAGAGGATAGCATAAAGCTGCTCTGCCCTCTTCACCCACTCCCAGCCAGAGACCCATCTTCAAACCCTGTTAGAAAGACTTGGGTTGAATTGTTTTCATTTCCATTTCATTAGATTCTATGGCCCATCCCGCATATCTTTACTACAAGTCCTTTTTATTTAGATAATGCTCTGAAGTTATGAGCATTATCTAAATGCTCTGGAGCACCACTGGAACAAGGGTGAGGAGATACCCCACGCCTGCCATGTGGTGCTGGAGCAGCACCTGCACTGTGCTGGAGTGACTAAGGAGATATCCCACGTCCAAGGGCAAAGGAGAAGTTCCAGCAAGATGGTAGGAGAGGCAAACACGTTTAGAATCAAAGCCCATACCTGCCAGAGATGCTCAAAGGGCTCAAACAAAACTTGTGAGCACACCAGGACCCAGAGACCCCACAGAGATTGAAACAGAACTGAGTTTGTGTGTCTCCTGTGGCGGTATGGGTCAGCAGTGGACTGCCGTGGGGTCAGGGGCTCTGGATGCAGCAAACCTCAGTATGGCATAAGTCCTCTTGGAGGATGTCACCATTAACCCACCATAGAGCTGCCAGAACGTACACAGGACTGGGAACAGACTCTGGGAGGGTACAAACAGGACACTGTATGCACCAGGACCCAGGAGAAAGGAGCAGTGACCCCACAAGAGACTGACCCAGACTTGCCGTGAGTGTCCAGGAGTCTCTGGCAGAGGCATGGGTCATTGGTGGCCTGCTGCAGGGTTGGGGGCACTGAGTCAGGCAGTGCACACATGGGACCTCTTGAAGGAGTTATCTGCATTACCTCCACCAGAGTTTGGCCTCAGGTCAAATAACAGTGAATCACAATAAACTGTGGAAAATTCTGAAAGAGATGGGAATACCAGACCACCTGATCTGCCTCTTG
>NW_011494783.1:106346-108500 GCF_000754665.1 Bison bison bison | reverse complement strand
TTGGCCTCAACTTTTCAAACAAAGAATGAGAAGTTTAGGTCAAAGATTTTTCCTCCTCAAAAACTCTTCTGGGTTTTTATCTCAAAAAACTACATCTTGAATTTTCATAAATTAAGGTTAAAAGTTCCCACTAAAGCAGTGATTCTCAAACGTGTAATTAAAGTTCTACACTTTAGTTACCAGGAAACAGTAAAGTTACTAACACATGAATGTCTGGTTTTACCCTCCTGAGATCCTGTCTTAATTACTTCAGAGTGTGGTCTGGGCTTCTGGAGTTCTCAAAGCACCCCAGTGATTCTAAGGTATAGCTGATGTGGAAAGCACTGCTCTGGTTCCTACCATGGGTCCTGTGGGATTTTCATAGGCAAACCCTTTAATCTTGAGTTTTTTCCTTCCCTCTCAAACTTCCCCTCTTCAGTTCAGTCACTCAGTCATGTCCAACTCTTTGCGACCCCATGGACTGCAGCACGCCAGGCTTCCCTGTCCATCACCAACTCCCGGAGCTTACTCAAACTCATTGTCCATCGAGTTGGTGATGCCATCCAGCCATCTCATCCTCTGTTGGCCCCTTCTCCTCAGTCTTACTCAGCATCAGGGTCTTTTCCAATGAGTCATTTCTTTGCCTCAGGTGGCCAAAGTATTGGAGTTTCAGCTTCAGCCTCAGTCCTTCCAATGAATATTCAGGACTGATCTCCTTTAGGATGGACTGGTTTGATCTCCTTGCAGTCCAAGGGACTCCAAGCATCTTCTCCAATACCACAGTTCAAAAGCATCAATTCTTCGGCATTAAGCTTTCTTTATAGTCCAGCTCTCACATCCATACATGACCACTGGAAAAAGCATAGCTTTGACTAGATAGACCTTTGTCTTTTTAACCTTTTTGATAGAGGTTAAAGACCAGCAAAGTAAACAGGGAGGTGTTCCAAGGGCAAACATGTCTTTGCTATGACAGAAGGATTTACACATAACAAAGCTCCAAGGGCTTTACAGGCACTCCCTTACTGACTTCATCAGTGGGCACCATCAGTTTCCAAATGTTGTTATTGCAAGTAAGTGGTGTGTGCATTCATCCTTTATTAATCACTTAGTTTAACATTCAAATGAGTGCCAGAGTTTCACCAAGGAAATAGCATAATCACAAAAAATTGGGACATAATTATAGTTGCTATAATGTTCTACAGTGAGGCCTTGATCTTATCATCCTAGGACTAAGCCTATTTAATCAGTACATTGAGAACCAAATGAGGGATTTTTTTTTTTTTTCCTGTCACTGACCCAGCCTGGATTACAGGAGAAGCCGGAAAACCACTGGCTCCAGAATGAGTAATAAGGACAAGGGAGAGTTTCAGAACTCAAGTCTTGTGTTTTGGGATCAGATAGTAATCCTCAACACTAGCACTTGAAAACTGTTTTATTCATTTCCCCAACACAAAGTTTTTTATTGTGAAACATTCATTAGAAATCTTTGTATGCAAAGAAAAGTCAGGAAATGTCCCTGACTTCAAGAAGCTCAGAGTCTAATGGAGAAAACATACAAGTACTTGCAGTCTTACTTAAAGTCCTTTGTTCAGACCCAGACTGTGAATTCTGATTCTGGACTCTTTAAGCCACCACGTCCTCAGGTAGCCTGACCTGCCTGCTCCATGGGGAGGGACAACCTGACCTGGGTGAGTGAGTTTGTCCTACTGGGCCTCTCCAGGGACCGGCAGACCCAGGCTGGGCTGTTTGTCCTGTTTGGGGCCACCTATCTGCTGACCTTGCTGGGCAACGGGCTCATCCTCGTACTGGTCCGGCTGGACTCCCACCTCCAGCTGCCCATGTACTTCTTCCTTGGCAACCTCTCTATAGTGGACATCTGCTACCCCTCCAGCGGGGTTCCCCAGATGCTGGCGCACTTCCTCCTGGAGAAGAAGACCATCTCCTCTGCCCGTTGTGGTACCCAGCACTTCTTCTCCCTGGCCCTGTGGGGGGGGGTTCAGTTCAGTTGCTCAGTCATGTCCGACTCTTTGCGACCCCATGAATCACAGCATGCCAGGCCTTCCTGTCCATCACCAACTCCCAGAGTCCACCCAAACCTATGTCCATTGAGTTCATGATGCCATCCAACCATCTCATCCTCTGTCGTCTCCTTCTCCTCCTGCCCTCAGTCTTTCC
>NW_011494783.1:104836-106246 GCF_000754665.1 Bison bison bison | reverse complement strand
GTGAAGAGTTGACTCATTGGAAAAGACCTTGATGCTGGGAGGGATTGAGGGCAGGAGGAGAAGGGGACGACAGAGGATGAGATGGTGGATGGCATCACCGACTCAATGGACGTGGGTTTGGGTGAACTCCAGGAGTTGGTGATGGACAGGGAGGCCTGGTGGGCTGCGATTCATGGGGTCGCAAAGAGTTGGACACGACTGAGCGACTGAACTGAACTGAACTGAGACAGCATATTAAAAATCAGAGGCATTACTTTGCCAACAAAAGTCCATCTAGTCAAGGCTATGGTTTTTTAGTCATGTATGGATGTGAGAGTTGGACCATAAAGAAGGCTGAGCACTGAAGAATTGATGCTTTTGCATTGTGATGTTGGAGAAGACTCTTGAGAGTCCCTTGGACTGCAAGGATATCCAACCAGTCCATCCTAAAGGAAATCAGTCCTCAATATTCATTGGAAGGACTTACGCTGAAGCTGAAGCTCCAATCAATACTTTGGCCACCTGATGTGAAGACCTGACTCCTTGGAAAAGACCTTGATGCAGGGAAAGATTGAAGGTGGGAGGAGAAGGGGACAACAGAGGATGAGATGGTTGGATGTCATCTCTGACTCGACGGACATGAGTTTGAGTAAATTCTGGGAGTTGGTGATGGACAGGGAGGCCTGGCATGCTGTACTTCATGCGATCGCAAAGAGTTGGACATGACTTAGCAACTGAACTGAACTGAAGTTATGAAGAGCTTTCTCACATATCATCTCATTTGACACTAACTAGTTCTTCCATGGAGCTAAGATATTCTTGGAGAAGGCAATGGCACCCCACTCCAGTACTCTTGCCTGGAAAATCCCATGGACGGAGGAGCCTGGTAAGCTGCAGTCCAGGGGTCGCTAAGAGTCAGACACAACTGAGCGACTTCACTTTCACTTTTTGCTTTCATGCATTGGAGAGGAAATGGAACCCACTCCAGTGTTCTTGCCTGGAGAATCCCAGGAACGGGGGAGCCTGGTGGGCTGCCGTCTATGGGGTCACAGAGTCGGACACGACTGAAGTGACTTAGCAAAAAAAAAAAGATATTCTAAAACATTTGTTTTGGGTCAGACCTTAAAAGGTTAAGGGCTTCCTGGCGCTCAGACAGTAAAGAATCCTCCTGCAATGCAAGAGACCCAGGTTCCATCCCTGTGTTGGGAAGATCCCCTGGGGAAGTGAATGGCTACCCACTCCAGTATTCTTGCCTGGAGAATCCCATGAACAGAGGAGTCCATGGGGTCACAAAGAGTCAGATATGACTGAGTGACTAACACTTTCACTTTAGAAGGCTAAAGCTAAGGGGAGACCCAGCACACAAAAGGCAAGATGTCCAGGATCACCTTTTAACTGATTCAGTGGGATTTGAGGCAAATCATTTTAACT
>NW_011494783.1:100152-104570 GCF_000754665.1 Bison bison bison | reverse complement strand
CCTAGCATCAGGGTCTTTTCCAATGAGTCAGCTCTTCGCATCAGGTGGCCAAAGTATTGGAGTTTCAGTTTCAACATCAGTCCTTCCAATGAACACCCAGGACTCAGGGACTAAGTTCTCACTGCTGACAGTGATGGTCTATGAACACTATGTGGTCACCCCGCTGCACTGCGGAGCAGCAATCAGTCCAAGGCTGGCAGTGGTCTCTTGGCTTGTGGGCCTGGCTAATTCTGTAGTGGAGATGGCAGTCACCATGCACTTGCCCGCCTGTGGGCACTGTGTCCTGAACCATGTGGCCTGTGTGGGTGTTGCAGTGTTCCCTCCTAGTGTTGAGAGAATCACGGGGCCCTGGACACCAGGCAGGACTTGGAGAGAAATACCAATCAGTAAACAGACTTTTGTCAAGCTCCACTGTGTTCAATACACCATGCCAGGTGCTGTAGGAGACACACCCAATCTAATATGAAGTCCTTCCCCATAACCTGGGGATTATATGAAAAGATAAAAGGTAAATACCGAAAAGAAATTGCAACATAATTCAGTAATGGCAAAGTACAGTTAGGCAATATTTGGTTAGCTGCCAAATATGAGATAGACATTAAAGCCCATGGAATTCACAAAATTCCCTTATGAAGGAAAAAAAAATATAGCTGGTTTGCAAAAGAATGATGGGGAAGGAAAAATTAAAATGGCCATAGAAAATGGTAGAACTTGGACAGATGAGAGAGTAGAGAGAGAGTTCATTCTTGGCTCAAAGGGAAATGATGCAAGCCAGGTGAGGAGATAGAAAACACCAAGGTCTGTCTGGGAAAGAGTGAACAAACCAGTTTGGATAGAGCAAAGGTTTCATTTTGGGGAGTCAGTGAAGAGGAGGTAAGGCTGGAAAGTGGGGGTGGTGTGCATAGTAGGGCTTTGAAAACAAGGCCATGGAATTTGCATTAGAGGCAATAGCAAGACAGCACAGTTTTTGAAGTCAGGAATAGCACACCTAATATATAATATTCTAGAAATTATCGTCTTCTTCTCCACCAGGCATGTTAGACTAATTGAGACAAACTATTTTCTTCTTTTAGTCCAGCAAACTCTCTATTTCATGCTTCACTAGTGGGAGTAAGTGAATCAGCTGTTTATAATTCAACTTCCTTTATTTAGGGCAGACTATAAGATAAGGTTGAAAGACCAAGAGAACTGGGAAGCTAGGGGACACAGACCAAAAGTTATTTACAATAAAGAGAAATGTTAGAAATAAAAATGAATGATCAGGTCCTGAAGTTGATAATTGAACAGAGGTTATAATGATAGATAAAGCACCTTCTATTTTCCTTTTTTTAATGGAGAGGATAACCATGCCATCTGAGTAACAGCTGAAGATCAAGCAAAAATAAACAGAGCTTACTTGGTGTTTTATTTAAGTGTTAGCTCTGATGACAACCCTGTTTTTCTGTCTTGGGGTTAGACAACAATCCCCTGGTTAGGTAGGTCCTGCCCCAGTTCAGAGGGATTTGGAGTTTGTTTTTCTAATGTCGGTTCACAAAATGAGTCTGACTCTCACCAAGGCACTAGCCCAGGAAAACCTTCAATTTCTTTTTTCATGGAGAATAAATCAGTGCATGAACCCCATGAAAACAAAATTCAGGGTCCAAAATGGAAGCCAGATTAAGAGAATATTTCTGGAATCACTTAGAGACAAGGGAGATAGCAAACATAACATCTGTCTGGACCCACCTGGAAACTTCCAAGACAGAGGGTCCCCTGACTTCAGGACCTCCTGCTCATTGGACACAAACCCAGTCTCTTCTACTGAGAACAAAATCTCCTCCATAGCATTCTCCGCTTTACACACTCAAGACCAGGAACACCGCTAGAGAGCAGGGCTTCTTAGTCTGGAACTCACTGACAGGTTTGGGGGTCTATGAGCCCCCAGAATTGTGTGCTAGAGTGGTGTCTCATCCCTTTTTTATCATTTCCTGAGGAAGCCCTGCTGGTGCGTGCCTCTTCCCAGCCACCCACCCCCCACCAGCTCTATGCCCGAGTCCTCCTGCTGCACACTCACAGGACACCATGGTCTCCCATCCTCACACTGTCCCAGTTTGTCATGACATGCTCCCCTGAATGACTAGACACTATTCCCGACTCCCCACAGGACTGAAAATTCCATGGGGTAGAAGCTTAATCTGTGATACTCACTACTTTATCCCCAGCTCAGGGTGTTGTCTACAGGTAAGCACTCAAAAAATATTTGTTAACTGATACATTCTCAAAGAATCTGTGGCCACCACAAAAGGTTAACAAATGCCAATTTATGTATTGAGTTTTAACATGTTTTTAAATTTTGGAAAATATGTTTTATAAAAGCTTCAGTAGTAAGCTGTGATTTTTGCCACTGAGTTATAAGACGGGGGCGGTTAGACAAGCTTCCCTGACATTATAGAATTGGACTTGCGTGCATGCTAAGTCACTTTAGTTGTGTCCAACTCTTTGCAACCCCATGCACTGTAGTCCACCAGGCACCTCTGTCTGTGGGATTTTCTAGGCAAAAATACTAGAATGCGTTTCCATTTCCTTCTCCAGGGGATCTTCCTGGCCCAGGGATTGAACTCATGTCTCTTATGTCTCCTGCATTGGTAGGTGGGTTCTTAACCACTATTGTCACCTGGGAAGTCCATGGAATCCAGTTCAGTTCAGTTCAGTCACTCAGTCATGTCTGACTCTTTGCGACCCCATGAATCGCAGCACGCCAGGCCTCCCTGTCCATCACCAACTCCCGGAGTTCACTCAGACTCACGTCCATCGAGTCAGTGATGCCATCCAGCCATCTCATCCTCTGTCGTCCCCTTCTCCTCCTGCCCCCAATCCCTCCCAGCATCAGAGTCTTTTCCAATGAGTCAACTCTTCACATGAGGTGGCCAAAGTACTGGAGTTTCAGCCTCAGCATCATTCCTTCCAAAGAAATCCCAGGGCTGATCTCCTTCAGAATGGACTGGTTGGATCTCCTTGCAGTCCAAGGGACTCTCAAGAGTCTTCTCCAACATCACAGTTCAAAAGCATCAATTCTTTGGCGCTCAGCTTTCTTCACAGTCCAACTCTCACATCCATATGTGACCAATGGAAAAACCATAGCCTTGACTAGACAAACCTTTGTTGGCAAAGTAATGTCTGCTTTTGCATATGCTGTCTAGGTTAGTCATAACTTTTCTTCCAAGGAGTAAACGTATTTTAATTTCATGGATGCAATCACCATCTGCAGTGATTTTGGAGCCCCCCAAAATAAAGTCTGACACTGTTTCCACTGTTTCCCCATGTATTTCCCATGAAGTGATGGGACCAGATGCCATGATCTTCATTTTCTGAATGTTGAGCTTTAAGCCAACTTTTTCCAACTTATCATTAAAAAAAGATTGCCCAAAAAGAACATGTGATCATGGGTCCACCAATCTGATTTCCCACTGATCTAACATGATTTCTAACACTTTTTTTTTAGTCTTTTCAATTTTCAATATAACAGCGTAGCACAGCAACTTTACAAAATAAAATATAAAGTCTAAGGGTAACAGCTATTGTATACTAACACTCATTATTCCATTATAATCTCATCCTTTCTCCTTTATTTCTTCAAAGGAAAAAAATAGAGAAAAAATAACTTCTAGTTCTTTTCTTACTTCCTCAGCTGATGTCAAAATGCTACTTAAGTAAATTATTCTCTTAGTCACACCCTCTAGTGAACTTGCAGTGGTCTTCTCCAGCATCAGACTTCCTTCTCAGTGATTTCTTATCCACCACAAGTGGCTTTTCTTTATCTCAGTCACACTTAGCCTATTTGCACTGCTTGGCAATTCAAAAAATTGAAAAAAAAGAAAAAAAAATAATAAGAGTCAGAGAAAGAGAAAGAAAGCTTGGTCTTTCCTGGTGGCCAGAAAACTCCTTGTCACTCCCTGTTTCCTCTACTATTTTCATACTGATGAAGATACAGAAAATAATTTTTAAAAATAACATTAACTATGTATTATTATAATACTACTAACAAGTTATGATGAATACTGTTAATATGTCATACACATATATTACACATTAAATCTTTGCAATTATTCTAAAATTAGTTTTTATTGCTCAGTCACTAAGACATGTCCAATTCTTTGCAACCTCATGTACTGCAGCATGCCAGGCCTTATGTCCATTGCCAACTCCTGTAGGGGTTTGCTCAAACTCATGTCCATTGAGTCGGTGATGCCATCCAACCATCTCATCCTCTGTTGTCCCCTTTTCCTCCTGCCCTCAATCTTTCCCAGCATCAGGGTCTTTTCAAATGAGTCAGCTCTTCGCATCAGGTGGCCAAAGTACTGGAGTTTCACCTTCAACATCAGTCCTTCCAATGAACACCCAGGACTGATTTCCTTAGGATGAACTGGTTGGATCTCCTT
>NW_011494783.1:84776-100052 GCF_000754665.1 Bison bison bison | reverse complement strand
CCCTTCTCCTCCTGCCCCCAATCCCTCCCAGCATCAGAGTCTTTTCCAATGAGTCAACTCTTCACATGAGGTGGCCAAAGTACTGGAGTTTCAGCCTCAGCATCATTCCTTCCAAAGAAATCCCAGGGCTGATCTCCTTCAGAATGGACTGGTTGGATCTCCTTGCAGTCCAAGGGACTCTCAAGAGTCTTCTCCAACATCACAGTTCAAAAGCATCAATTCTCCAGTGCTCAGCTTTCTTTGTAGTCCAACTCTCACACCCATAGATGACTACTGGAAAAACCATAGCCTTGACTAGTCGGACCTTTGTTGACAAAGTAATATTTCTGCTTTTTAATATGCTGTCTATGTTGGTCATAACTTTCCTTCCAAGGAGTAAGCGTCTTTTAATTTCATGGCTGCAATCACCATCTGCAGTGATTTTGGAGCCCCCAAAAATAAAGTCTTACACTGTTTCCACTGTTTCTCCATATATTTGCCATGAAGTGATGGGACTGGATGCCATGATCTTTGTTTTCTGAATGTTGAGTTTTAAACCAACTTTTTCACTATCCTCTTTCACTTTCATCAAGAGGCTCTTTACTTTTTCTTCACTTTCTGCCATAAGGGTGGTGTCATCTGCATATCTGAGGTTATTGATATTTCTCCCGACAATCTTGGTTCCAGCTTGTGCTTCCTCCAGCCCAGCATTTCTCATGATGTACTCTGCATATAAGTTAAATAAGCAGGGTGGCAATATAGAGCCTTGACATACTCCTTTTCCTATTTGGAACCAGTCTGTTGTTCCATATCCAGTTCTAACTGTTGCTTCCTGACCTGCATATATGTTTCTCAAGAGGCAGATCAGGTGGTCTGGTATTCCCATCTCTTGAAGAATTTTCCACAGTATATTGTGATCCACACAGTCAAAGGCTTTGGCATAGTCAATAAAGCAGAAATAGATGTTTTTCTGGAACTCTCTTGCTTTTTTGATGATCCAGCAGATGTTGGCAATTTGTTGTTTGTTTGTTTGTTTGTTTTTAAAGTGTCTGACCTGTGGCAGATTCATTTTGATATTTGGATGTTGGCAATTTGATCTCTGGTTCCTCTGCCTTTTCTAAAACCAGCTTGAACATCAGGAAGTTCATGGTTCACATATTGCTGAAGCCTGGCTTGGAGAATTTTGAGCATCACTTCACTAGCGTGTGAGATGAGTGCAATTGTGTGGTAGTTTGAGCATTCTTTGGCATTTCCTTTCTGAATGCAGGGTAAAAAAATTAGTGGAAACTGTTAACAGTTTTCATATTGTACTACAGCTGCATAAGATGTCATCACTGGAGAAAGCTGGCTGAATAGTACATAGGATTCTACTCTTTTTGTAACTTTCTGTGAATCTATAATTATTTCAAAATAAAGATGCTTTTAAAAATTAACATTAGAATCAAGAATAAAGTAACATAAAAACATTGAGGGTGGGGCAGTGTTTGCCATTCACATCAAATAATAGAGCTAATTTTGCTAAGATATAAAGAGTTCTTACAAACCAATAAGAAAAAAGCTAGGACTTCCCTGGTGGTCCTGTGGTTAACAGTCCACCTATAATGCAGGGGACATGAGTTCAATCCCTGGTCTGGGAAGATTCCACATGCTGTGGGGCAACTAAACCCATACAACTACTGAAGCCTGCCATGCCCTAGGACCTGTGCTAAGCAACAAGAGAAGCCATTCCGACGAGAAGACCACACACAGCAATGAAATCCAGTCCAGCCAAAAAGAAAGAAGAAGAAAAAAGCCAAAATCCAAATTCAAAATTAAACAAAGATATAGGCTTTCCACAGAGAATAAAAACAAATGGCTCTACACATATAAAATGATGATAAACCTTACTCAGAATAAGTCTTGCAAATTACAACCACACTAATATGCCACCTTTTACTGATTGGCCAAAAAAAATGAAAAGAGTAAAAATAAGCACACTCATAAATTGCTAGTGAGGCAGCAAATTGATCGAAACCTATAGACAGCAACACATCCAAATTAGAAATGCACACACCATTTGACCCAGTAACTCCATTTCATGGGCTTTATCCTATAGTTAATTTGTACAGGTGCAAGAGACAGTCAACACTGCACCATTGCTATCAATATTATAACAGCAAAAGACAGGAAGCAACTATAACTGACCACAAACAGGTAACATTTTTAAAAATGGTGGTACATCTAAAAAAGGGAGGAAATGTATGTGTGTGCATTTGTGTACATCTCCAAGATTCATGTTAAATTTTGTTAAAAATTTAAAATTAAAAATTGTTAAACAGCAGCAGTGAGGTATAGAGAAGCGTGAATCATCTACAACCATCTGTGTAAAGGCCACAGGTGATAGGTAGCAACTCAGATGGCTAGTTGGTTGCGAAGAGTCAGACATGACTGAGCGACTAAGCACAGCACCCGGAATACAGTAGTTTGTAAGTAACTTAGTTGAAAGGTTTGTTAGGTATTCGGGGCTTTCTGTCATAGAATAAAATATTTTTAGAAGGACAGACTTGAAACTGTTAAGAATACCTCAGAAGGGGAAAGTAGGAGATTTTTTTTATATATACTCTTCAGTACTTTTTGAATTTTTAACAATGTAAACATATTACCTATTAAAAAATAGTTAAACCTAAAGTGTAGGATAATTTGCCCAAAGATTTTAGTTCATGAGTGTACATCCACTCAGCAGCATATACCCTGATCAGTAAGGAAATTATTTTTACTCTCAGAGGAAATTAAAATTTCTATAAGGAATCCAGTTGCAGGTTAGTCTCTGAAATAGACACATTGATATTTTAGCAAAAATTTTTTATATTCTGCCTTAGAGGAACCTAACTCTAATTAAAATGTTTTTCCAAAATTATCTCTTGAAACTTCTGCATAGTAATTGAAACAAACTGTTTTAAACAAATAGTTACACATAAGATTTAATGGGGTGATTCTTTAAAAAAAAAAGTTAAACAGTTTTGAACACAAACTAAGTGAAATTCCTTATATTTTTTTCAGAACAAAAAGTACATGTTTATTTAATTCATGTATTTAATTCACATGTGACTTTGAGACATTTGCTTTAGGAAAAAGTTTGAGACAATCTGAAAAAGAAGAAAAATCACAACATGTGATTCCAAAGGAAGAATAAACATGGGAAAGGTCTGGCTGTCACTTAGAGAAAATCAAAACCAGAACAACAGAAATATTAAGGAGAATATGTGTTGTGAAGAAACCTAGTAGTTTTACTAAAGTTAAAATCAAAGTATCCAAGTTTGATAAGAGAAAAAGAATCTCAAAGAAAGAAGGACCATTAGGTCTCCCAGCCCAGGCCACTGTTCACCGCAATTACTGTCCTTTGGGGCTCACATAGTGACCATTACATTATCCTCAGGAAGGTCACTGCTTCCCCAGCCACATACTAGTTCAGTAACAGACACGATTTTTCTTAATTTCCCAGCAGACAACTGAGATAAGATAGTGCAGTTAAGGGGCTTCCCTGGTGGCTCAGCGGTAAGGAATCCACCTGCCAATGCAGGAAACACGGTTTTGATTCCTGGTCCGGGAGGATCCCACGTGAGAAGCCCATGTACTACAACTAGAGAAAAGCCCGTGCAGCAACAGAGATCCAGCACAGCCAAAAATACAGAAATAAATAAGATTACTTTTTTTAAAGACAGTGCAGTTAAGACTTTTTAACCAAAGGCTTCCACATAACAGAGGGGATACAAAGAGAGAGTAACACAGAATTTTTATATTCTGACCTTCTGGATGATGCTGGCTCTCTGGGACCTCTAGGGCCACATTTTAACAGTGTTCCAGGAAGAAATTATACTCAAAGAGTTCCCAGATTTTACTCCCCTCCTCTCCTTCCCAAAGGAGAAAGCCCACAATATGATCCAACAGATATTGAGGACATTGTCATATATTTGGACTGTGGCTCTGTCATCCTCACCTGAGCCTCTTCTGATGGATTGGTTAAGGGGATCACACCACCTCAACCACCTAGAAGCCCCTGGCCAACAAAATCAGCTGCCCAAATGCCCCCCGAAGCCTGAGGTTGCCAAGGATGAGGATAAAGGGATGGATGGATGTGCACGAGTAGGTTAAAATTTGCCATGGCCAGTACCAGTCACTCTCTGAGGAGCAGAACCCTTCACCATCGATGATCAGGGACATGAAAGACAGAGTATAAAGAACAAGGAAGGAGACTAGTGACTTCAGAGCTCTGGTGTGAGCCTGGCCACTGGGATCCTGCAGGCTGTGAGCACTGTGCTGCATCCTCCATGCGTGTCTCCTCAGAGAGTCAATCAACAGAGCAATCGAGACCAGAAAAACAGAGCCAGGAATTGAAAAAGTGATCAGTTTCAGGGGCAGGAAATAGTACATTTCCAGAATCCTGTTCCACTGATAGTAGGTCATATTCCCGAAAGGTTTTCTAGTGAAGGACTCTTTATACAAAGCGTGGTTCCCCCCAAAAAACAGTAGGGTGACAATGAAGGAGGTGAGGAGAGAGCCCAGCAAAAGCCAGGGCACTGACCTGGGGAACCTCCACTTTAGCCAGAGGAAGCCAGGGTGGGTGAAGTTAGCAACCTTCATGCAGAAGAGGACGCTGAGCCAGGAGCCAAACCAGGCGGTGATAGAGTTGAGGAAGTCCCAGGGTAGACCAAAGAACTGCCGGGCGGGACCACTGCAGTAGTCGACCAGATGCAGGAAATAGTAGAAGTTATTCCCCATTCCAACCCACTGCAGGCAGAAGCGGGAGAGTCCCAAGCTAAAGAGGATCAGGTCAGAGGGGAGCAGCCTCCCACGTCGCACCCATTCTCTGCTCAGCACCAGCACAATGAAGCCATTGGCCAGGAGGCCCAGGATACACAGCAGGACAAACAGCAGCATGAAGAGGACTGTGAATGCTGGATGCATCTTGGCCCGTCCTCCAGTCACCACCCCAGGCCTTGGTCCCTGGCCTCCTGCCTCCTCCATCCACAGTCCCTGTTTCAGGGAATGTGAGAAGAATCCCTCTTCTCTGGGGATGCGAGAAGAAAGCTCAGGCTCTGCATCTGAGCCAGAGCTCCCTTAGAAGGAGGATGCTCAGGCGTCAGAGGAAGGTGATCTCAGCTCAGTGAGGATGCAAATTTCCCCCCGGGCTCAGTTACCATTAGGCCCACTGACTCCCCCCATTTGCCTTCTCTGGTTTTACCTGCACGTGGCCATGGTTAGTGTCAACGTGCAGGGTTGTTCAGGGTGTCTGTGACTGAGTTCTGAAGGAGGGACTTTTCATGTACTGAGGTATGGGGAAGTCATTCTGGCTTATCCATGATTTGGCTTGAAATTTACACCAACTAGAACGGCCTGTTGTAGGGCCTGTCAGACATGCATGGTATACCTACTTAAAACATTAAAAAAAAAAAAAGAGTGCATTTATCAGATTGTCTAGAATGTCCACTTTGAAGATAGGAATAAAGACCCTGCCCCCTTCCTAGGATGCCAGTGTTAGTTACTTGTTTAAAAATGAGGGTCCCTTCCCAGGAACCAAGGACATGCTGACTCACTGTGTACATGCTAATCTTCCTCTCTGAAAGTTTGAAGGAATGTACCCCTGTCGTATTTGATGTTTGTTCTCTGTTCTGATAAGATAAAAACTGTGATTCAGGCATCTAAAATGGAGCTGGGTAGCCACCGTGGATGGGGTTTCAAACACATTCTTGCTTCGCCAAGAACTTGAATTTTATGAACTATATCAAATTCAAAGGACACCAACAGTGGTTTTCAAAACAGTATCTGCTAACAACTGCCAACTGCAATCTTAACCGTCTCAAGGTTTCCCCTTGCAACCATTTCAGAGCCCAACCTATTTTTGCTTAACAAGTACTATTCCTAGCCAGTTTCAATCTTAATTCTTGACAAACAATTTATGTAACTTAGTGGGTTTTGCCTATATACAAGCTTCTCCCATATTTTAGTCCAGAGGAACACAATCCAAGTGCTTCTTGAATCTGTGTCTCCTGGACTGTAGTCCTCAGTTTGGCTTGTATAAAATTCTTTTCAATTCTTATGATAGACTGTTTATTGATTCTGTTGACAACCCCATCCCTCTTATGCCACCTTTGGGCCCCATAAACACATCTCTCCTCGTCGGATCTTTGCAAAGACATTAAGTATATGGGCAAAAACTCATATGGCCAAGACCTAGGAAAGTGGTGATGCTGGAGGAATATATCTCCAGTTGAGTTTTCCTGCTACAGATCTATTCTCACCTATGAGCAGTCATCCCTTTCAAGGTCAGATTCTTTGATCCACCTTTCTACCAAACCTCTTATTAAATCCTTCATGGACCCTGAAGTGTTAATGATTGATAATGGTTTAAGTGGAGTTTGTTTCCAGTAAGAGAATTTCTTCCTTTGTTGTGGAATTGAGGGTATCTGCTTCTTGCTGGGTGTCAGTTGAAGGCGCCCTCAGATCCTGGTGGGCACCCTCAGTCTTTACCAAGTGAACTGTTTCAACATAACAGCTCAAGCCAGCAAAGAGAGCCCCTAAGAGAAGAGCTGGCTAGAAAGATGTGGGTTAACTACCATAACATAATCACGGAATGACATTCTATCACTTCTACCATATTCTATTAGATAGAAGGAAGTTGCAGTCACCATGGACCCTCATAAGAAGGGGGTTCCACAAAGGTGCACTTTCCAGGGATGAGAGTCCTGGGGGCCAATTTAGAGCGTGCCCCCCACTGAGATTCCTTAGCTTACTGGGCATATGTGAGTCCTGCCCTCCAGTACCAACAGTGAAGAGAGATGTCTGAGAGACCATGTCGAAAAATAAAAATGTATTATTGAGTAAAAATATATTCGAATCGATCTATAGTCAAATGTTTTTGGTTTAATAATACTTCAAATTGGTCCTTCCTCCATGTTTGTTTAAAACTTCCTTAATGTTGTGTTTCCTTTTGTAATATGACTTTTTCATGAAAGTGCCTTTAGTCATACAAATAATGTGACTGTTGTTACCACCACAGCATGAATGAATTATTGTGTGAAAATAAAAACCCCATTGAAGTGGGATGAATGTGCATTTTTCTCACTCTTAGACCTATAGTTTTTGCTCATTCATTCACTCAAAAAATACTTAGTGAGCACTTATATACACAGGGCACCTATTGTAGTCAGTGGGGATATAGCCGTGAGCCAAAGAGAAAGGATTCCTGCTTTTATGGAACCAAGGGAAGACAACTGACAATAAGCAAACACCTGAACAGGATACTTTCACACTGTAGTCAGTGCTTTGAAGAAAAAGAGGAGTAAAATCGCTGAAAAACAGGTGGAGAAAAAAATGTTGCTCCTTTAAACCTATAGGCTGGGGAAGGCTTTCTCAGGGGATAATGTGAGGGATCAAACAAGCAGAGCCTTTGCCATGGGGAGCTGGCTGTACTCATAATACTATCATACCATAGTTTTATTCATTCTCTTCTACTATTTCTTCCAACTTTATTCAGCAAGGGAAACTTCTCCAGCCAGAAAGAAAGAACTCTAGCGTGTCATATGAATTTACTTTTCACTCTTGTCAAACAGGTCATCCCAAGATCGCTTCAAGTCACAAAGCAGCCTCAAGCCAGAAATTGGACATTTCAATGCAGTAGATGAAAACTAGACAACTACAGCTTCGACCCCTCTGAGACTGGCTGATGCAGATGGAGACTGGTAAAGGAGCAGGAAGGGTCCTTTTCGGATTAGAACCAAAGTAATCTGGCTTTGGCCACCTCGTGCGAAGAGATGGCTTGTTGGAAAAGACCCTGATTCTGGGAGGGATTGGGGGCAGGAGGAGAAGAGGACGACAGAGGATGAGATGGCTGGATGGCACCACCGACTCGATGGACGTGAGTCTGAGTGAACTCCGGGAGATGGTGATGGACAGGGAGGCCTGGCGTGCTGCGATTCATGGGGTCGCAAAGAGTCGGACACGACTGAGCGAATGAACTGAACTGAACTGAACTGAATCTGGCTTTGTGTTTCCCAGGCCTGGTGGAGGTTTAATGCTGACTCTCTTCCTCACGGGAATTTTCAGGACTCTGGAGGTTCCCTACTGAGCCCTCTCTCTGCTGTTCTGTGTGCTGGGGCAAAAAGTCTCTATTTTGAGTCATCTCTAGGACTCCTTCCTCAGTTTCGGGGAATTCACCAACAAGAGTTGCAGCTGGAGCTTCCACACTCCACTGGACAGCCCTGCTAGTCAGATCTCAGGACACCCTCACACACAAGCTCTCCTCTTGAGGCCCACAGCTGGCCATTAACCCTGCCCCCCAGTCCTAATGTAGCCATATTCTCCTGACTCTGTCCCCAAAATCACCCAGCTTTTTTCTCATTTTCTTAGTCCTACAGGCAGAAGCAAGACCCTAGTCCGTTTCCCAACAGAAGAAATAACCCAGTAAGTTTTGTGTGTGGCCGCATGGAAGCTCCCGACCACCACCAGGTTTGAGGGGATGAGGAGACATTCCTAGTCTTCTTTGGTAGAATATGGAGTTGGACTCACAATGTAGGATTTTCTAAATATTTCTCACAAAATCTTCTCTCTTCTACTGTCTCAACTCTTTTATTTTATCAAAGAGTTTCAAGACTTATGAAAGGTTTATGTCCGTTTCCTTTGAACATCTGCATACTGTGAACTGGCAACTCAATCTGAAATCTCCTTTCATTAAATCTTTGCACCTGGTAGAAATTTCAGCCTTTAACATGCTGTTATTTAAAGGACAAGATCAAGAAAGTTATGTGGGCAATGGTAAGAAATTTGGATATCATCCACATGTAACTGAAACCATTAGAGGGTTTTAAACAGAAGAGCAGGATAACTTATGTTTTCAAACATCTTCTGGACTATTATGTAAGGAATGGGGTTGAAAGAGGCTAGAGTGGAAGAGAGCAGTAAGAGACTACTGTCTTAAACTGGGTACAAGCAGAGGGCTTGTCCTTAAGTGGAAGCTTTGGAGGTGGTAATCGGGCATAAGATGCTGGCATATTTGCAAGGCAGATCTGATAGGATTTTTTGATATAGGGATGAAAAAAAATCAGGGACAAATCCTAAACTTTTTATTTCAGCAACCAGGAGAATTTTATGTAGCCTTTTACCTAGAGAAGGAAATGCAACCCACTCCAGAATTCTTGGGAAATTCCATGGACAAAGGAAGCTGGCAGGCTACAGTCCGTGGGGTTACAAAAGAGTCAGACACAACTTAGCAACCAAACAGCAACAACAACCAAGATGAGGAAGACTGAGAGAAGAAGTGGAAGAAGCTGTTTTGTTTATGTTAAGTTTGAGATGCCTATTAGAGATCTGAGACGAGACCTGAAGACGACAGTTGAAATACAAGTCTGGATCTCAGCGAAGATTTACGGCTGGAATAACGAGTTTGGGAGTCATCACCACTTATGTGGTATTTAAAGCCATTAAACCAGATGAGATCATGTAGGTGAAGAACGTAGACAGAAATAGTTAAGGTGCTGAGAGTAAGCCTTGAGCCCTTCAACTTTTAGAGGCTGAAAGCCGAAGGGTCCAGCAGAGGAGGTTTGGCTGAAGCAAATATCAGGGAGGGCTTCCATTCCCTAAGTTCATGCTCAGGGACAAGTGGAGGGCAAACAAACAAGTGCGGAGGGCCATGTGGAATGATAAACATGCTAGAGAGATTCTAGCTGTCCAGGGTGATCTGCATCAAGGGGTTGTGTGCTATGCTGTCTGGGAAGATGCCCTAAGGCAGACGCTGTTAGTATGTTCTAAGCTTGAGAGGACCTCTGGTTGGGACCCACAGTTCATAAAGAATGTCAGTGTTGAAACTAGCATCTGCCCTGTACTTTACCTGCAGCCTCAGCAGAGAAGTCCTATTTATCATTCGTCCATTCAATGAAATCCATTTAGCGTGTAGCATGTACTGTCTGTCAGTTGCTAGGACAAGCCTGGAGGTACAAAGATTCAGGCAGTCTTGAGAGGGAAAGACAAGTAGACATATAATGATGGTTTAGTGTAATAAATGATAAAATAATAACTAGTATTTACTCAGCGCTGCTTGCATGCTAGGTACTGTTCTAAGTGCTTTATAGAAATTAATTCTTTGAAACTCATTAAAACCTAGTGAGTTTCAAAAATGATGCTGGGACAACAGGTTCCACATTGTTGGTGTTTAGTCTCCAAGTCTTATCCGACTCTTTTGTGACCCTGTGGACTGTAGCCTGCCAGGCTCCTCCATTCACGGGATTTCCCAGGCAAGAAAACTGAAGTGGGTTGCCATTTCCTTTTCCGGGGGATCTTCCTGACCCAGGGATAGAATCCACATCTCCTGCATTGGCAGGTGGATTTTTTACCACTGAGCCAATGTAACTTACAACATGATAAATATGAAGAACACTGCTACATTATATATTAAAGTCATTAACAGAGTAACTTCTAAGAATTCTCATCACAAGGAAAAACTATTTTTTCCATTTAATTTTATATCTATATGAGATAATGGATGTTTACTATACTTATAGTCATCATTTCATGACGTATATAAGTCAAATCATTATGTGATACACCTTAAATGTATACAGTGCTATATTCAATTATATTTAAATAAAACTGGAACAAAAAAATGGATCAGGACTGAATAGTTATTTCGCCAAAGATAATATACTAACAATGGTATATGGCTAACAAGCACATGAAAAGATGCTCAACATCACTAATCATTCAGTTCAGTTCAGTTCAGTCGCTCAGTCGTGTCTGACTCTTTGTGACCCCATGAACTGCAGCATGCCAGGCCTCCTTGTCCATCACCAAGGAAAATGCAAATCAATACCACAAAGAAATGCCACTTCACACTCATTGAAATGGCTACTAGCAAAAAAAAAAAAAGAAAAACAAAGGTAGAAAATAACAAATTTGATGAGAATGGGGAGAAATTAGAACCTGTATGCTCTGCTGGGGAGAGTATAAAATGGTGCAGCCACTATGACAGTTCCTTAAAAAATTAAAAATAGAATTACCACATGATCCAACAATTCCACTTCTGAGCATACACTCAAAAGAATTGAAAGCAGGATCTCAGAAGATTTTCGTACTCTCCTGTTCATAGCAGCATCATTCATAAAAACTCAAAAGCAGAAATACCCAAGTATCAATGGACAGACTAATGGATTAAAAAAATGTGGCATTTACATACAATGAAATATTATTCAGCTTTTAAAAGGAAGAAAATTGTGACATACAATGAAAGAACATTGAGAACAAGCTAAGTGAAATAAGCCCATCACAAGAAATCAAATAATGTGTAACTAACTTATATTTAGTACCTAAAGTAATTCAATTCATAAAGATAAAAGTAGATGGTGATTGCCAGGGGCTGGGGGATGGAAGTGCATGAAATGAGGATTTTTTTGTTTGTTTAATGGTTATAGAGTTTCAATTTTGCAGAATGAAAGAGTTCTGGAGATTAGCTGCATGACAAGATCAAGATCAAGGATCAAGTGAAGTCGCTCAGTCGTGTCCGACTCTTTGCGACCCCATGGACTGTAGCCTGCCAGGCTCCTCTGTCCATGGAATTTTCCAGGCAAGGATACTGGAGTGGGCTGCCATTTCCTTCTCCAAGAGATCTTCCCGACCCAGGGAGCAAACCTGGATCTTCCATACTGCAAGCAGACTCTTTACCCTCTGAGCCACCAGGGAAGGTTCAGTGAAGCTGCATGACAATGTGAATATATTTGATACCACTTAACTGGACACTTAAAAATGGTTATAATGACCAATTTTATGTTATGCATTTCTTGCCAAAATTAAATTTTTTAAGTAAGTAAATTTTTAAAAAGAATTTAAGTGACTACTTCAAGGTCACTAGAGGAAGATTTTCGAGTGAGATTTTCTCTTTCTGAGTTCTATTCTCTGTCCCCTTACACTCTGCTCTCATCTACTCGGCACCTCTGCACACGCAGCTATAAGAGTGAAAGAGCGAGAACTAAGGTGACATCACCAAGATGATGACAGAAGAGGCTTCTGACTTTCCCTCCCCCCATGGATACAACAAACATACAACTGTACCAGACCAATCCCTTTGAAAGAAGCCCAGAAACTAGTTGAATGACTCCTACACATTGGGTGACTAAGAAGATACCTATGTGGAAATGGGTTCAACAGGCTAAGACGCTCTCTCACCAGAAACCCCATCCCTGGCATAGTGCCTTATAATAACAAGGGAGCCCGCAACTACCAGCTTCCCCCAAAAGAACAGAGTTTGGAACGCACATCTAGTGCTCCAACTTTTCAGGCTGCCCCTCCGAGGCACGGGGCCCCCTCAAATCACCTCATTCTGAGGGCTAATGTGACTTGGGTTCACAAGTCCCACAGGATGGCAGCAAACAAAGCGGTTGTTAAATGGTCACACGAGCACTTCCCATAGCTATCTCTGGGCTCAGGGCAGAGGGAGCTTTCTCAATAAATTTTGCTGTAAAAACTGGATAGCTGCATGCAAAAGAATTAAATTGGGCCCCCATCTTAAACCATACACAAAAGTCAACCCAAAATAGATTAAAACTTGAATTTTAAGACCTAAAACCATAAAACTCCTAGAATAAAGCTTTGGGAGTAAGCTGTTTGACATTGGTTTTAGCAATAATTTTTTGGATTTGCCAGCAAAAGCAACAAAAGCAAAATTGAACAAGTAGAACTACATTAAACTCAAAAGCTTCTGCACAGTAAAGAAACGGTCAACAAAATCAAAAGACAGCCTATGGAATGGGAGAGGATATCTAAACCATATAACCCATAAGGGGACTATCTAAAATATGCAAGGAACTCACACCTCAGCAGTTAAAAACAGACACTCCAACTTAAAAATGCATAAAACCCCCAAATAGACATTTTTTCCAAAGAAGACTTACATGAAAAAGTACTCAATATCACTAGGCATCAGGGGGAAATGCAAATCAAGGCCAAAGCAAGATATCACTTCACACCTATCAGAATGACTGAGAGTGTTAGTTGTTCAGTCGTGTCTGACTCTGAGACCCCATGGACTGTAGCCTGCCAGGCTCCTCTGTCCATGGAATTCTCCAGGCAATAATACTAGAGTGGATAGCTATTCACTTCTCCAGGGGATCTTCCCGACCCCGAGATCAAATCCAGGTCTCTTACACTGCTAGGCAGATTCTTTACCGTCTGAGCTGCCTCAAAAAGTTAAGAAATGACAAATGCTGGCAAGGATATGGAGAAGAGGGAACCCTTGAACACTGTTGGTGAAAACGGATATAGCCACTATGAAAAACAGTATGTGGATTCCTCAAGAATATAAAAATAGTACCACCTTATGATCTATCAATCCTATTTCTGGAATACATATCTGAAGTAAATTACATCATTGACCTGAAGAGATAACTGTACTCTTGTGTTCATTGCCAGCTATTCACAATAGCCAAGGTATGGAAATAACCTGAGTGTCTGTTGATGGATGAATGAATCAAGAAAATATGATATAGATATAAAGATATATACATATATATACAGTGGAGTATTAGTCTACCTTTTATAAAAAAAAAAAAAAAGAAATCCTGCTATTTGTAACAACATGGATAAAACCAAAGGGCATTTTCCTAGCTGAAATAAGCCAGAGAAAGACAAATACTGTGTGAACTCACATGTGGAGTCTTTAAAAAACACATTGAATTTGCAGAAACAGAGAGTAGAATGGTAGTTCCCAAGGGTTGGGAGTGGGTTACATGCTAAAAGAGTATGAATTTTCCATTATAAGATTAATAAGATCTGCATGTATAATATATAGTCACATGGTGACTAGAGTAGGTAATGCTGTATTGTATAATTGAAATTTGTTGACAGTAGAACTTAAGTGTTCTCAAGAACAAAGGTAAGTATACGAAGTGAGAGATATATTAATTAACCTGATTATGGGAATGCTTTCACAATGTATGTTGCTGTTATTGTTCAGTCACCCAGTCGTGTCTGACTCTTTGTGATCCCACGGACTGCAGCACTCCAGGTCTCCCTATCCCTCATCATCTCCCAGAATTTGCCCAAATCCATGTCCACTGTATTGGGGATGCCGTCCAGCCATCTCATCCTCTGACACTCTCTTCTCTTTCTGCCCTCAATCTTTCCCAGAATCAGGGACTTTTCCAATGAGTCATCCATTCGCATCAGATAACGGAAATACCGGAGCTTCAGCTTCAGCATCAGTCCTTCCAGTGAATATTCAGGGTTGATCTCCCTTAAGAGTGACTGGTTTGATCTCGTTGCTGTCCAAGGAACTTTCAGGAGTCTTCTCCAGCGCCACAGTTTGAATGCATCAATTCTTTGGCATTCTGCCTTCTTTACAGTTCAGCTCTCACAGCCATATGTGACCGCTGGGAAGACCATAGCCTTGACTATACAGACCTTGGTCAGCAGAGTAATGTCTCTGTTTTTCAACACAATGTCTAGGTTTATCATTGTTTTCCTGCCAAGAAGCAATCGTCTTCTGATTTCATGGCTGTAGTCACCACCCGCAGTGATTTTGGAGCCCCAGAAGAGGAAATCTGTCACTACTTCCACTTTTCCCCTTCTATTTGCCATGCAGTAGTGGGGGTGGATGCCATGATCTTAGTTTTTTTAGTATCTAGTCTTAAGCCTGCTCTTTCACTCTCCCCCTCACCCTCATCAAGAGTCTTTTTAGTTCCTCTTCACTTTCTGCCATTAGAGTGGTATCATCTGCATATCTGTGGTTGCTGATGTTTCTCCCACCTATCTTGATTCCAGCTTGAAACTTGTCCAGTCGGGCATTTCTCACGATGTCCTCAGCATATAGGTTAAATAAACAGGGTGACAGCAGACAGCCCCGTCGTACTCCTTTCTCCATCTTGAACCAGTCAGTTGTTCCATACAGAATTCTAACTGTTGCTTCCAGACTGGCATACAGGTTCCTCAGGCGACAGGTAAGATGGTCTGGTATTCCCATATCTCTTAAGAGCTTTACAAAGTTTGTCATGATCCACATATTCAAAGGCTGTAGTGTAGTCGATGAAACAGAGATAGATGTTTTTCTGAAATTTCCTATAATCCAGCGAATGCTGGAATTTGATCTCTAGTTCTTCTTTCTTTTCTAAACCCACTTGGACATCTGGAAGTTCTTGGTTCACGTAATATTGAAGATCAGATCAGATCAGTCTCTCGGTCGTGTCTGACTGTTTGCGACCCCATGTATCACAGCACACCATGCCTCCCTGTCCATCACCAACTCCCGGAGTTCACTCAGACTCATGTCCATCGAGTCAG
>NW_011494783.1:82669-84295 GCF_000754665.1 Bison bison bison | reverse complement strand
GTTTCAGCTGTTTCCCCATCTATTTGCCATGAAGTGATGGGACCAGATGCCATGATCTTTGTTTTCTGAATGTTGAGCTTTAAGCCAACTTTTTCGCTCTCCACTTTCACTTTCATTAAGAGGCTTTTGAGTTCCTCTTCACTTTCTACCATAAGGGTGGTGTTATCTGAGGTTATTGATATTTCTCCCGGCAATCTTGATTCCAGCTTGTGTTTCTTCCAGTCCAGCGTTTCTCATGATGTACTCTGCATATAAATTAAACAAACAGGGTGACAATATACAGCCTTGATGTCCTCCTTTTCCTATTTGGAACCAGTCTGTTGTTCCATATCCAGTTCTAACTGTTGCTTCCTGACCTGCATACAAATTTCTCAAGAGGCAGATCAGGTGGTCTGGTATTCCCATCTCTTTCAGAATTTTCCACAGTTGACTGTGATCCACACAGTCAAAGGCTTTGGCATAGTCAATAAAGCAGAAATAGATGTTTTTCTGGAACTCTCTTGCTTTTTCCATGATTACACAAAAATATATAAATTTATTACCCCAATTTTACGAAAATTATTTAAATGTCTGAGATATTAGCATTACTTCTATCTGTGGACACACACATATATAAATATACCTCCACATGAGAAAAAAGTATCTGAAAGGACACAGTGATTTTTTTTTAATTTAAGATTTTCTTTCTTTCAAGTGTCAGGTTTGAAGTTAAAGTACTTTTTTAATGTTTATTTGTTTATTTATTTATTTTTGGCTGTGTTGAGTCTTTGTTGCTGCATGGGCTTTTTTCTAGTTGCAATGAGTAAGGGCTAGTCTTCTGTTGCAGGCTTAGTTATCCTACAATATGTGGGATCTTCCCAGATCAGGGATCAAAACTGTGTCTCCTGCATTAGCAGGCAGACTCTTTATCACTAAGCCACCTGGGAAGCCTAAGTTCGAGTGATTTTTAAACTTTTTTACAATATTCTAGTTTCCTACAATAATCATATATTATCAACAAAAAAACTAAAGTTTTAAAACTAATAAACTATTTGTGGTATATTTAAATAAAGGAGACTAAATAACTACTTTGTCTCCAACATTAACCTTGACCTGCAAAACCCTATGATTTAAAACTAGGAAGAGTTGACTGCTCTGGCATAGTGTAGGACAAGGCAGGGTAGATAGAACTGGTAGTAGTATTCAAGGTCCCACTATTATGCAGAGTTGTATATTAATCTAAAGACTGACTTCAAAGCAGTCAGTCCTAAAGGAAATCAACCCTGAGTATACATTGGACGGACTGAAGCTCCAATACTTTGGCCACCTGATGCAAAGAGCTGACTCATTGGAAAAGACCCTGATGCTGGGAAAGATCAAGGGCAAGAGGAGACAGGAGAGACAGAGGATGAGATGGATGGATGGCATCACTGACTCAATTGACATGAGTTGGAGAAGGCAATGGCACCCCAGTCCAGTACTCCTGCCTGGGAAATCCCATGGATGGAGGAGCCTGGTGGGCTGCAGTCCATGGGGTCACTAAGAGTCGGACACAACTGAGCGGCTTCACTTTCACTTTTCACTTTCATGCATTGGAGAAGGAAATGGCAACCCACTCCAGTGTTCTTGCCTGGAGAATCCCAGGGA
>NW_011494783.1:79587-82569 GCF_000754665.1 Bison bison bison | reverse complement strand
TCGAAAAGAAGCAGACATGGCTTAGTGACTGAACAACAAAGACTGACTTACAATAATTCCTATGTTCATAGAAGTATCATTCTTCTACGAACAGGCCAAAAAGTGGAAACAACCCAAGTGTTCATCAACAAATAAATAGATAAACAAAATGTGATACACACAGACAATGGAATATTGCTCCACCATAATAAAGAACAAAATTCTGGGACTTCCCTGGTGGTCCAATTGCTAAGACTCCCCATTCCCAAAGTAGGTCAGAGAACTAGATCCCTGTGCCACAGCTGAGACCAAGTGCAGCCAAATAAATGAATTTTAAAAAGTATGAAAGAAAAGAAAACTCTGACACATGCTATAACATGGATGAACCTTAATGATATTTGGCTAAGTGATTTTAGCCAGTCACAAAAAGACTGTGAGTCCACTTATGGGAGATTCCTAAAGCAGTCAGATTCATAGGGAAAGAAAGCTGAACAGTGGTTGCCAGGGACTAGGAGGGAGAAGGAAATGGGAAGTTATTGTTTAATGGACACAGAGTTTCAGTTGCAGAGGGTGGAAAAAGTTCCGGAAATGGGTGGTGACAATGGCAGCATAACAGTGTGAATGTACTTAATGCCACAGAACTGTGAACCTCTAAATGGCTGAAAGGGTGAATTCCATGTATGTGTGTTCTTACCGCAGTAAAAAAGTATTTTCACAAAGAATATTTTCTGGACACAGCAAAGGTCTTAATCTTTTAAATGCATGCTTGAATGTTAGACATTGCTTTTGGGCTAATAGCAAGGTATGTTGTTCTTCTAAAGAACAAAGCTGGTCATCTCCAACCCCCACATCTCCCACACAGTGGGCACTCGGGAAATAAATATTTGTTGAATAAGCTTGATTGCTTTTTCTTTTTAAAATAATCTTTGAGTCACCCTTGTACAAACTGCATTACTGGCATATTTTGTTATGTGCTTTAATATTTGGTTCTTTGAGGAGACTGAGTTGGCAAGACTTTATATAAGTGCCATGATAAAAGAAGTAGTAATGCTTATATCTAACTTAGAAAGGCTAAGAACGAACACATACGTTGTACAAACAAAAATGTTTTCAGCCTTACTTGTTAGAGCCATGAGAGTCTGGTCTTGCTACTAAAGGTTGGTGATGATTTTCCCTCAAAATAACAGGTTAGTAAAACTCAACTACAGTAATACATGTAACAAAAAAAATTGCAAACACAGATGAAGGAGAGTATACTGTTATTCACTCACATAAATACAGTCATTGGCTTTAACTTGAGAAAGCAGCTCTCGCCCCAGCTTCCCAGTGGATTTCTCTGTTACAGTATAAAGCAGTCAGAATGCAAATGCTTTCCAGTTCTAAATCTTTGAATATAGAATCTAAATCTCAAAGTCTAAATTTTCCTTCTCCATTTGAAACTGTCCAGCAATAAGATCAACAGTCTTCTTGAATCTGATCCCTACAGGATTGAATAGATCCTACTTTTTGTGTTGACCCAAATCTCACTGCTCCCAATGAGTTTGTCAGCAGGGTAGGAAGCTGCCAACCTCAAAAAAGTAGTCCTAGTCCCTTATCTTATGAAAACTATAGTTCTCCCCGAAGGCAGAGTTTCCGTGTTGCTTTCAAAATTTATTGCACTTTAGTTCTGATGTGATAGAATAATCTGATTACACAGGAGTATTTTCTCATAAAAAAAATCATCTTGAGAAAAACAGAGAATGAACACTATTCTGTAAATAGTGTATCAAGTTCTTCTTTCAGTTCAGTTTAGTCGCTCAGTCGTGTCCGACTCTTCGCGACCCCATGAATCTCAGCACGCCAGGCCTCCCTGTCCATCACCAACTCCCGGAGTTCACTCAGACTCACGTCCATCGAGTCACTGATGCCATCCAGCCATCTCATCCTCTGTCGTCCCCTTCTCCTCTTGCCCCCAATCCCTCCCAGCATCAGAGTCTTTTCCAATGAGTCAACTCTTCGCATGAGGTGGCCAAAGTACTGGAGTTTCAGCTTTAGCATCATTCCCTCCAAAGAACTCCCAGGGCTGATCTCCTTTAGAATGGACTGGGTGGATCTCCTTGCAGTCCAAGGGACTCTCAAGAGTCTTCTCCAACACCGCAGTTCAAAAGCATCAATTCTTCGGTGCTCAGCCTTCTTCACAGTCCAACTCTCACATCCATACATGACCACAGGAAAAACCATAGCCTTGACTAGATGGACCTTTGTTGGCAAAGTAATGTCTCTGCTTTTGAATATGCTATCTAGGTTGGTCATAACTTTCCTTCCAAGGAGTAAGTGTCTTTTAATTTCATGGCTGCAGTCACCACCTGCAGTGATTTTGGAGCCCAAAAAAGTAAAGTCTGACACTGTTTCCACTGTTTCCCCATCTATTTCCTATGAAGTGATGGGACCGGATGCCATGATCTTTGTTTTCTGAATGTTGAGCTTTAAGTCAACTTTTTTCACTCTCCACTTTGACTTTCATCAAGAGGCTTTTTAGTTCCTCTTCACTTTCTGCCATAAGGGTGGTGTCATCTGCATATCTGAGGTTATTGATATTTTATTGAAAGGAAAATTTGTTGTTGTTTTTCAGTCGCCAAGTCATGTCTGACTCTTGGCAACCCCATGAACTGAAGTACATCAGGCTTCCCTGTCCTTCACTGTCTCCCTGAGTTTGCTCAAACTCATGTCCACTGAAAGGGAAATAAAAGTCCAGAAAAGAAAAAAATTGCCAACCACCACCCCCCTCCCCCCAAGCCTGGGTTTTCATCACTGTAGTCCAGGAAAAGTATTATTTATAGTTAAAAGATGTGTTAGTCAGTTTAGCCTACTAAAGTTCAAAATGCATTCAGCTGCCTGCTGCTAAAGCCCAGCTTCAAAAGCTTTTATCTGTTACCAAGGCCAACCATCCAAACCATTGGAACTTAGATTCATTACAAGCCTGTGACAGAGGCCAAACCCATGAGCAGCCACCAGAAGCTATAT
>NW_011494783.1:78803-79487 GCF_000754665.1 Bison bison bison | reverse complement strand
CTATATCCTGGCTCACTCCTGCTTCACAACTCTGATCTGATTTCACTGTTTATCTCCCTTCTCAACTCTCCTCCCACGCAGGCCCTTGATCTTGTGATTATTTTTTTTTGCCTGTGCCATGGGTCATGTGGGATCTTAGTTCCCTGATTAGGGAGTGTATAAGGCCCCCTGCATTGGAAGTTTGCAGTCTTAACCATTGGAGTACCAGGGAAGTCCCATGACTTTTTTTAATATCAAGATTATTACCCTTCACCTGAGTGAATCATACAAGAATGGCCAGTGATACAGGCTATAATTCTATAAAAATTCAGGGAAGGAGGCCATTGGTGATAGTAAGAAATGTCAAAATCAAACAGACTATTATCAAAGATAGATGGAAACTCCCTAATATCATGTAATGGAGACAAATAAAATTTGTGGCTAAACATTACAATGTTAGACAACTGTGTCTAATTAATTTCCATTATAGAATTCTCTCTACTGAAAACTCTCTCTCTCTCTTTACTATATGAACTACTAGTACTTAACAATGGTCAGTTGAGTTCTTCAGTTCAGTTCAGTTCAGTTCAGTCGCTCAGGCATATCTGACTCTTTGCCACCCCATGAACCGCAGCACCCCAGGCCTCCCCGTCCATCACCAACTCCCAGAGTTTACCCAAACTCATGTCCATTGAGTCAGTGATG
>NW_011494783.1:58936-78703 GCF_000754665.1 Bison bison bison | reverse complement strand
CCTTCCAATGAACATTCAGGACTGATCTCCTTTAGGATGGACTAGTTGGATCTCCTTGCAGTCCAAGGGACTCTCAAGAGTCTTCTCCAACACCATAGTTCTTAACTGTTCTATATTCCTCTAACTGGTTTAGTATGTTACACAGTAGGTTTAAATCCTACTTTCATATCTCCACTTCACTTAGCAGGGAGATGTGTACCTAGATCTACATGTCTAGATGGTCAATAAAATCTTGTTCAAATGTAAAAGAAGTATGGCAGCAATTACCTCTAACAACTGTAGAAAAATGTGAAGACTAAATATTTTATTAGTGAACCAGCAAAAATCACTGAAGTGTCTGACTTTATAAGAGAATATAAGTTGATGATCCAGCTTCTAGTAGCCCTAGTTACTTCTACAGGCATAGAAATAATGAAATTTTACAACAATAAAGAAATCTAGGTAATTATGATAAAATAAGGCATTCATGTGTTCGATAAATATTTATGGTTTACCATTTGCCAGTGGGGGAAAAAGATACAAATCCCTGTCCTTATGAAGTTTATGTTAGATTGAGGGAAACAAATGATTAAAACAAATACACAAATAAGTAAAATAGATGATGATGACACTAAAGAGAGAAAGCAGAGCAGGGAATGGAGGATTGTAATTTGGATGACAATGGCAACGCCAGAAAGAAGAAAGGGACTGAACCATGCTAGTATCTGGGGAAGAGATTCCAACCAGGGATCATCAAATACAGGGGCCATGGGAGTCACATATATGCCAGGCATAGTCAAGAAGCATCAAAGGAAGACAAAGTGGCTAGAGCAGAGTGAGAGGAGGGCAGAATCGCAGGATATGACTTGAAAGGTATGAGGTGGAGGACAAAATCATAAAGGGCATGTTAGTTCATCATGAAAACTTAGGCTTTTGCTCCAGGTTGAAAAGCAAGTGGAGAATCATGAAAGAGAAGTGACATATTTTTAAAGGATCTTGTTAGCTGCTATGTTGAAAATAGACCAAAGGCAAGCAAGAGTAAAAGCTGCAAGACCCATTAGAAGGCCATTGCAATGAAGCAAGCAAGAGATAATAGCGGCTTGCACTGAGTGGGAGCAATGAAGCTGGTGGTAAACGGTACAAGTTCATTTGGAAAGTTGAATTAGGAACTCTAGCCCTAGTTTTTTCAAACCCTCATGTCAAGGGTTGGCTTTCAATAGATTGCAGTGAAGGAGCTGCTTATTGCATACAAACCCAACCCAAAAGCAGTTTATCTAAAAATGGTTTACCTCTAGGTTAAATGGCTTAGCATTAGAACTGCTGCATGATTAAAATGTAGAAAGTTTTATCCAGAGCAGCTAGATGAATGGCCGCATCCGGAAACATGAAAAATAGTAACCAAAGCTCAAAAAGTGAGATACCAGAGTTCAGTTTTGCACATGATGTTTGATGCAGATCAGAGAGATACAATCTGAAGATCAAACCACTTAGATCAAGCTCTCCAGAATCAGAGCCTGTAAGGAAGGTCCCTGTACAAGTGATTTTTTTAGAAATCTAAATTTTCTAATTTTCTATAAAAATTAAGAGATACAAGGTAGGGCAAGGGGAAGAAGCTAGACCAAAACAACAACAACAACAGGGAGTTTGAAGGTTAATATCCTCTTTGTTGTTTGGTCGCTAAGTCAAGTCTACCTCTTTGTGACCCCGTGGACTCCAGCATGCCAGGCTCCCCTGTTCTTCACTACCTCCTGGAGCTTGCTCAAACTCACGTCCACTGAGTCAGTGATGCCATCCAACCATCTCATCCTCTGTCACCCCTTCTCCCTTCTTGCTCTCAATTTTTCCCAATTTCAGGGTCTTTTCCAGTGATTCGGCTCTTTACATCAGGTGTCATCTTTGTCTGATACTATAGGAAAATCTATGGTTTTTCCTGTGGTCATGTATGGATGCTGAGGGTTAGACTGTGAAGAAAGCTGAGCGCCAAAGAATTGATGCCTTTGAACTGTGGTGTTGGAGAAGACTCTTGAGAGTCCCTTGGACTGCAAGGAGATCCAACCAGTCCATTCTGAAGGAGATCAGCCCTGGGATTTCTTTGGAAGGAATGATGCTAAAGCTGAAACTCCAATACTTTGGCCACCTCATGGGAAGAGTTGACCCATTGGAAAAGACTCTGACGCTGGGAGGGATTGGGGGCAAGAGGAGAAGGGGACGACAGAGGATGAGATGGCTGGATGGCATCACTGACTCGATGGACGTGAGTCTGAGTGAACTCCGGGAGTTGGTGATGAACAGGGAGGCCTGGCGTGCTGAGATTCATGGGGTTGCAAAGAGCCAGACACAACTGAGCGACTGATCTGATCTGATAGGAAGATCTGGAGTGTAGTTTGCTAGATACTTGAATCCCTAAATTCTGTCAAATCTTCTTTATCAATAGAGGCAACTCTTCCTCCCTTATCTGAGTAAGCTAGTCGCCCCATCCCCGCAAAGCCTGTCATGGATGCCTCTGCGGTAGTTCCTTGAAAGGTATTACTGAGTCTACTAGTAACACACTCTGTCTCCCCTCATTATTTCTAGAACTATAACCATACTCGAGAGGGTAAGACGTTAATTGTGATCCATGAGAAGGTAATATACACCAAAATCCTAAGGGGAGATTGCAAATCATACTTAAATTTGGTTGTTCTTGTTTAGTCTCTGGGTCATGTTTGACTCTGTGTACTGTAACCCACCAGGCTCCTCTGTCCATGAAATTTCCCAGGCAAGAATACTGGAGTGGGTTGCCATTTCCTTCTCCAGAGATCTTCCCAACCTAGGGATTGAACTCATGTATCCTGCATTTGCAGGCAGATTCTTTACCACTGAGCCACCAGAGAAACCCAGTAAATTTGATAGATATTGCCAAATTGCCCTCCATAGAGATTTACTAATTTATACTTCCATCAGCAATGTGCAGAAAACATATTTCTCCAATAACTTGACAAAAAGTACTTCCAAAGTTTAGGAGTTTTACCAAATGGATAGTTAAAAATGGTATCTCAGTATAGTTTTAACTTGTGTGTCTCTTGTTATAAATTTGCTTGACTACCTTTCTTGTTTTTAAGAACTATTTGTATTTCCTTCTCTGTGAATTATGTATTCATTATCACCTGACCCTTCTCCTTTTCTTTTTTTTAAAAATATTTATTATTCATTTGATTGCCTTGGGTCATAGCTGTGGCACATGGGATCTTTGTTGCTTTGTGCAGAATCTTTCCTTGTGGCACATGAGCTCAAGACATGTGGGATCATTCTCTGACTAGGGACTGAACCCATGGCTCCAGCATTGCAAGGCAAAATCTTAACCATTCAGCTATCAGGGAAGTCCTGCTTTGGGGTTGTTGATCTTTTCCCTATCATTTGTAAGAGCTCTTTATATATTAAAGAACCAAATTTTGGCTATGAATGCATATATTTTCAAATATTTTTTTTTTTTTTGCAAATCTCATGAATTTTTACCATGCAGAATTTAATTTTCATTAATCAATCTTTTAAGAGTTTAAAAGATTTTCCACACCCTGAGGTTTTAAAAGAATCTTCATGCTCTCACTTTTTTCCAGTAACTTTATTGTCTTTAACATTAAAATATTTGATTCACTTGGACTTTATCTCACTATATGGAGGCACCTTAATTTTTTTTCAGATGGCCATCCTGTTATCTCAGTATCAATTATTGAATAATCCATTTATCCCTGATCTGAAATATAATTTTTATCTACTGAATTTATACTAAATTCCCATATTATAAATGTTTGCTTTCTGGACTATCTATTCTATTATTGTAGAGTCACACACCTTTTTTAAACTTTGAGGTTCATATGGCAAATTAAATCGTGCTTTTTAATGTATGATAGACCTTATCTACCTGTTTTTTGGTGGGGAGGGTTCTTCCAACTTCCATATTAACCTTAGAATGTTAGCACCTTCTTTTTATAGGTTTAGAAAGAGGGGGTAAATTTTGATTTTATAGTTCTTATATTTAAGAAATTAACTTTAGAGTAGCTGACATCTTTACAGTGCTGATTCTTCTCATCCAAGTGCATGGTATTGTATTCCATTGATTCATATTTTTTTCCATGTCCTCTTGAGTAATTTGAAGTTTTCTTCATATACGTCTTACCTATTTCTTGTAAAATTTAGTTCTAAGTATTTTACTTTTGTTATTATTGCAAATAGAACCTTTCTTTCTATTTTCTGAGTTTTGATTATTTGTATTTATTAGAAATTTTGGCTGGATGGCATCACTGACTGGATGGACATAAGTTTGAGTGAACTCCGGGAGATGGACAGGGAGGCCTGGCATGCTGCGATTCATGGGGTCGCAAAGAGTCGGACACGACTGAGAGACTGAACTGAACTGAACTGAACTGAGAAATTTTTTATTTCCATGCATTTATTTTATACCCCACTATTGTGACTGCAGCCATGAAATTAAAAGATGCTTACTCCTTGGAAGGAAAGTTATGACCAACCTAGATAGCATATTGAAAAGCAGAGACATTACTTTGCCAACAAAGGTTCATCTAGTCAAGGCTATGGTTTTTCCTGTGATCATATATGGATGTGAGAGTTGGACTGTGAAGAAGGCTGAGCTCGGAAGAATTGTTGCTTTTGAACTGCGGTGTTGGAGAAGACTCTTGAGAGTCCCTTGGACTGCAAGGAGATCCACCCAGTCCATTCTGAAGGAGATCAGCCCTGGGAGTTCTTTGGAGGGAATGATGCTAAAGCTGAAACTCCAGTACTCTGGCCACCTCATGCGAAGAGTTGACTCATTGGAAAAGACTCTGATCCTGGGAGGGATTGGGGGCAGGAGGAGAAGGGGACGACAGAGGATGAGATGGCTGGATGGCATGACTGACTCAATGGATGTGAGTCTGAGTGAACTCCAGGAGTTGGTGATGGACAGGGAGGCCTGGCGTGCTGTGATTCATGGGGTCTCGAAGAGTCGGACACGACTGAGTGACTGAACTGAACTGAACTGATTCTTTGACCACCTGATGTGAAGAGCTGACTCATTTAAAAAGACCCTGATGCTGGGAAAAATTGAAGGCAGGAGGAGAAGGCGACAACAGAGGATGAGATGGTTGGATGGCATCACTGACTCAATGGACATGAGTTTAAGCAAACTTCTGGAGATAGTAATGGACAAGGAAGCCCGGTGTGTTGCAGTCCATGGGGTCACAAAGAGTTGGACATGACTGAGCAACTGAACAGCAACAACAATTTTACAAAATTCTTATTGTTCTATAGTAGCTTTTATTTTTGGATTTATGTTTGGATTTTTCAACTATGCAGACATATATTTTTACCTCCTATTTTCAGTGTCTATAACTAATTTCTCTTAATTATATTTGATATTATAATGTTAAAATGAAAATAGTGGTGACAATATTCATTCTTTTAATATTTTGAATTTTGTAAGAATGTCAAATATGCTGCAGGTTCGGGTTGAGATAGATATATGTGTCATGTTATTGAATATATGTATTCATATATACATCTGCCTTTTAGCATTTTGGGAGTTGATTATATGAATTTTCCTTTAGCTTTGTTAATGAGATAGCTTATAGTAATGAATTTCCTAATAATGAATCATCTTAAAATTCTCAGGTTAAACTCTATGCGCTTTGTTTTGTTTTTGGCCACACCAAGCAGCTTGCTGGATCTTAGTTCCCTGACCCAAGATTGAACCCATGCCCTTGGCAGTGCAAGTACAAAGTCCTAGCCACTGGACAGCCAGGGAATTCCTGATTAAATTCTATTTGATAATGATTTAATGTATTGTTGGACACTGCTTTCTAATCTTTTTTTTTAGGATTTTGTTTGCTTAAGTGAGATCATGTTATAATTACTTTATGCAATTTTTGTTAGATTCGTTTTCATGACTATTCCACTGGTATTTACAAAGAAGTTGTGTTTTCTGAATGCGTACAGTTTGACATTTATCAATAAAAGCTAACATTTGGTTATATTTAATTTTTTCTCTATTTGGCAAAGAATAAGTCTTTCAGTAATTCTGCTTATATTTCTTGTAATTATGACTGTAGCCCACCAGGTTCCTCTGTCCATGGAATTCTCCAGGCAAGAATACTAGATGGAGTAGCCATTCCCTTCTCCAGAGGAATCTTCCTGACCCAGGGATCAAACCCAGGTCTCCATATTACAAGCAGATTCTTTACCGTCTGAGCCATGAGGAAAGCCCCATAAATAAGACTGCTGTGTTTTTTGTCATATAGATATTTGTACTATTTCTATCTTAATTTTGCATTTTACCTCTTAACATTAAAAACTTTTGTTATCTCATTAATTATTTAGGTATAAATTTCTTTTGTTGGCATTTACTTGACATTATTTTTCATTCTTTTATTTTCAAACTTTCTCTTTTTTATGGATCTTAGAAATATCACAAAGTTGTACTTTGCTCTTTAGATAATCCAAAGACCAGTGTTTTTAGGTGTAAAGACCATTTTTATTTAATTATATATCCAATATGTTTAGTCTTAGTTCTAGCACATTGTTTTATGTTTTATGTTCTGTTTTTGAAAGGGTGTTTTTATTTAAGATCTGTATTGTATATATATTTATTGTATGTTTCTTCAGTTTTGTTTGTGGCTCTATTAATTCTAAGAAAAGTGTGGCTTTTTTGTTCTAGTGCTTACCTTTATAAATATAATTTTATATAATTTTCTCATTACTCATACTTCTTTTGACCAAATCCGTTGGTTATTACCTCTGAACAATAATGAGAAAAGTAATGACTTATGTTACAAAGTCTGTGACTCCCATCTTGCTGGCACTCTCTCTCTCGCCGACACCTTCTGCCTTCCCATTTGCTCACTCTGGTCTAAGGAGAGGGTTTCGTGGCCAGGAACTTAAAGAGGCCTCCAGCCAACAGCTCATGAGGACCTTATGGCTCAGTCCGACAACTCATGAGTAACTGACTCCTGCCAATAGCTCTGTGAGTGAGTTGGAAAGTGGCTCCTTCCCAGTTGAACCTGGAGATGACTGTAGCCTGTGAGAGACACGGAGCCAGAAAATACAGTTGAGATTCTCAACGGTGTTACGATAGACCTGGATTTCTTATCTACAGGAGCTCTGAGTTTGTAGTAAGGTTGTTTTAAGCCAGTAACTGTTGGGGCAATTTGTTATGCATCAATAGATAGCTATCATATGCATACTAAGGGGCTTTTGCTTTTCCAGTTGTCTCTTTTCTGAAGAGTGTGTTTTTCCTGGAATATTTTCTCTGTCCCTGCTGGGCCCTCTCATGCCTCTTCATACTTCTTTTCGTCTTCTTTCTTGACTCTACCTGATCTCATCTGTGATACTGCATAATTTGAAATTTCTGGATTATCTGTCTCAGCTTTATTTAAAATGTAGTTTTCCGAATCTTTTTCAACTTTCTTGTTGCTTTTATGTGCTTTCCAGGGAAAGGAGCAGGGAAAACATTGGCTTATGCAACTATGTTCATAGCAGAAGTCTTATTGTTTAGCTTGGTCAATAGTGATGATAAACTTCACATGTTTACTTGGCAGTCTTTATCTATTTTTGTCATTTAATCAATATTCTATCAGTTTGTCTGTAGTTTTCTTACTGATTGGTAGAAGCTCTTTATACACTAGAGATACTAGCTTTTATCTTTTTACTACTTTTCCCTTAAAACAAAAGGATCTCAGTGATCCCTACATTTATAAAAAATTTTACTAAAAGGTCATAAAATTTTCTGTAGTCAAATTTACAATTATTTCCATTATGAGTTGGTATTTTGAGTCTGGCTTAAGACAGCCTATGAAAACAGGGATTTTGAATTGTGGGAGCTGAAGGATAATACATATATAGTCTACAATGATACCTAAAAAGGTAGGGAGAAAACAGTCAACATTTCTGTAAAATATAAAGACAATGTTTATGGAGTAAAAATATTGGAAAATTAAATTATCCAAAATGGGGAGCTTTAAAAAAATTAAATAACATTTACATTAAAGATCATCTGTCTGGAATCTAGAATAAAATGTTTACTCTATATTTGCTGCCACACTATTGAATGACTATCTTTTCCCTCACTGATTTGAAATGCTTTACTTATTAAATACAACTTTTCATGTAACTATTATCTGGATTGTCTGTGTGATGTATACCAATATCACACTGGTTTACATATTATAGCACTGCTGCTGCTGCTGCTAAGTCGCTTCAGTCGTGTCCGACTCTGGGTGACCCCATAGACGGCAGCCCACCAGGCTCCCCCGTCCCTGGGATTCTCCAGGCAAGAACACTGGAGTGGGTTGCCATTTCCTTCTCCAATGCATGAAAGTGAAAAGTGAAAGTGAAGTCGCTCAGTCATTCCCGACTCTTAGTGACCCCATGGACTGGAGCCTACCAGACTTCTCCGTCCATGGGATTGTCCAGGCAAGAGTACTGGAGTGGGGTACCATTGCCTTCTCCAATTATAGCACTAAAGTATCCCAATTCTTGGCTTCCCAGGTGGCTCAGACAGTAAAGAATCTGCCTGCAATGCAGGAGACCCAGGTTCAATTCCCAGGTTGGAGAGATCTCCTGGAGAAGGGAATGGCTATCCACTCCAGTATTATTTGCCTGGGGAATTCCATGGACAGAGGAGCCTGGTAGGTACAGTCCATGAGGTCACAAAGAGTTGGACACAACTGAGCGACTAACACACACACACACACACACACACACCCCAATTCTATTACACAGTGGCCATGAGACCTCAGTAAACTCCTCTAAGCCTCGGTTTCTACTTTGCAGTGTTGTTTTAGGAATTTGATGTATAAAGCATATTAGTGAATAAATTTTCTGGCCCCATCACTCATACAAAATAAGCATTCATAAATGCCATTAATACCATCATAAAGCATAATGAAATTAGACTGTAGGTAAAAAATTAATGACAATAATATTACTAGGCATTTTAAAAATACAACAAACACTATCTCTCTCATATGTCCCTGTGTGTTCAAGGGATAGCTAGGGAGTTTGGGATGGACATATACACATGGCTATATTTAAAATGGATAACCAACAGGACCTATTGTATAGTACATGGAACTCTGCTCTACCTTACATGGCAGCCTGGATGGGAGAGGTGTTTGGGGGAGAATGGATACATGTATATGTAAGGCTGTGTCCCTTTGCTGTGCACCTGAAGCTACCTCAACATCGTTAATCAGCTCTGGCAGTGGTTTGGTTGCTAAGTTGTGTCTGAATCTTGCAACCCCATGGTCAGTTAATGGCTAATCAGCTATACTCCAATATAAAATAAAAAGTTTTTTTTAAAAGTTCCAAGAGAACTTCCTCCTATAAGGAAGATCATTCTTCTCCTGTGGGGAGATCATTCTGATTGGGGTAGATGCTTAATTCTCCTAGGCTAACAATACAAAGAGTGGAAGGGACAAAGAGTAACTGATAGAGCGTGCTAGGGAAGGGCCCCTGGGTCAGTAACAAAGTGGAGAAATGGCACTTCATGCAAATTTCCAGAGAGAGGAGTTTCACGGTTGCCTAGCAACCTGTAAACATAGAAGAAAGAAGGGAAAGGCATCAAAAAAAAAAAAAAAATCAGGCAAATGTTACTCTCTCACCTGATTATTATTCCTACATTGTGTATAACTCAAGAGAAACAGGATATATGTTTGATCTCCAAAAACAAGCTAGCCAGACAGTGAAGCACATACAGCTCAAATATAACCATAAAAATATAATTGGTAGTAGTAAGTAGCCCAGATTATATATATATACAGACAAAAAAAATGCATGTGTTTACAGCAGGATTCCAGGTGCAACAGAACCATTCCATTCAATGCAGCAAGAATTTGTAAGTCTTCCAGGGACACAAGGAATAGAATGAGGCAGCCCATACCTCTAAGAACTTTAAAATCTGAGAATAAAATGGGCTTCCTCAGTGACTCAGCAGGTAAAGAATCTACCTGCAATTCAGGAGACACAGGAGTTGTGGGTTCAATTCCTGGGTCAGGATGATTCCCTGGAAGAGGGCAAGGCAACAGACTCCAGGATTCTTGCCCAGAGAATCCCATGGATGAAGGAGCCTGGTGGGCTACAGTCCAAAGGATCACATAGAGTCAGACACAACTGAGGAACTACACACACACACACACACACAAGGATAAAATGAATATACAGATCATACCACTACAAGGCAGAATTCATGTCACAACTGAGCAACACCTCATTTATGTGTCCTCCAAGGTGAAAGAGGTCAAAGTTTGAGGTGGGGGCACATCCAGAAAAGCTTCCCAGAAGAGAAGCCATTTGAATTAACCTTTAAAAATTAAACGGGGGGAAAAATAAATAGAATTTTGACAGGTAGATGTGGGATAAGAGACCACACTTCGTACATCATGGAGGAAACTCTAGGCATGTTCAGAATAATGATAACCCAAATTTTGCTGCAAAATAGGGTTGCGTCTACTAGAATGGAAGCCGGGAGTTTTCTTAAATCTTAAGTATCAAATCCAGATGAATCTCTCCATGTCAAAGATAAATCTGTTGCCGCATTGTGGTGCATGCCAGTTTATGAACCTGTGTTTCAACTGATAGGCACTGAGCTGTGAAAAGGCTGTGCGTGAAATGATCAAGGGATTAATCTGGTCTTTTGACTTGGTGGTGGGTGGGGAGTCAACTGTAATAAAGTAAGTGGTGAAAAATAAATGTAAGCAGTCCAGGTGGGAAAAGAGGACAGTCTAATCTAAGAAAGGATCTTCTAGAACAAGAAGACAAGAACAGATAATACAGTCAGTTGTAGGGTTACCAATTGTAGACAAGTTGCTGATTAGATGGAAGGGTTCCGTGGAGAGTGAGGTGTGAAAACTAACTCAGACTTGGTAAGTCTGTCTTATTGGATATCAGTAATAGAAAAAATAGATTCAACTGGGTGGTGGAGGGAAAGAAAGAGGAGGAGGAAAAAAAGAGACAGCTGTTTCAAACTTGCTAAGTCTGAAGTGCTCATGTACTCTCACATAGAAATTCTCAGCAAGCAGAAGAAAACATAGGCTTAGAGTTTTGGAGACAGTCAAGACTTTGGTGATTATTCACATGAAGGTCACAATTGAAGCTATTGATATGTAAATACATGTGAACATAAAGGAAAAAGGGGAAGATTCATGTCCAGGAAGGAAGAGAGCTGGCTAAGGAGAAAACCAAGTCAGACAAATAGCAGATAGTGAAGAAGACATAAAAGGAGCCACAGAGCAGGGAACAAAATCTCGTGCAGCATCTCAAAGGCCAAGAGGAAAAAGAGTTTTAGGAAGATGTGTGGGGAAACAATTATGGGTGACGTTGATTTTCCTGTTTTAAAACCTTCTTCCAAAATCAGGTATTACTTTTTGTAAAGTATTTTAATCAGATTTTTTGAAGAAATCATTCTCTATTAAGAGGGGCAAATTTTATAGAAACATAGGAAAATGGGGGCTGAGGATATCACACTTAGGGATCAGGAGCTCTAAAGGATGTCCTTTAGGAACACATTTCAACAGAAAGGGCATCAGAAGAGTGTGTCTGTGGAGGAGGGGTGGGGAGGAGCAGGGGGAGGGGACTCTTAGCAAGTGACTAACAAGCAGGTTGATCACTTGAGGCAATAAGAGCATGGAGGGGATTTACTTTATTTTTTTAGGGATGAGAGTAAGGGGCACATTTAATGAAGAAGGGAAGAACAATAAAGAGGAAAAGGTTGAAGATGGGTAGAGTGGGAATTCTTGATCGAGCAGGAAATGGAAAGGAGGCTACGAGAGTGTGAACATTAGCCTTGAAAAGTGAAAAACAGGGACCTGTCTTCTCATACAGACAGGAAAGGGAGGAAAAACAGGAAATGAGGCTGAGAAATTTTAAAGCAAACAGAGGGACATTGAGGGATCTCAGTTTGAATGGTTCAAAAGATCACTGATCTTAAGGAGAGTTTGAGAAGACCTGTGGAAAGCAGAAAAGCATGTCTACATGCTTCACCAACCCAAGCCAGGAGTTTCTTAAGTCTGTATCAGATACAGATGAATCTCTCCATGTCAAAAGTTTTAGTAGATCCCAAGAGATGGTAGATCCCAAGGAAATGGCAACCCACTCCAGTGTTCTTGCCTGGAGAATCCCAGGGACGGGGGAGCCTGGTGGGCTGCCGTCTATGGGGTCGCACAGAGTTGGACACGACTGAATCGACTTGGCAGCGAGAGATGGTAAAGCGTCTGCCTACAATGTGGGAGACCCAGTTCAATCCCTGGGCTGGGAAGATTCTCTGGAGAAGGCAATGGCAACCCACTCCAGTACTCTTGCCTGGAAAATCCCATGGGCAGAGGATCGTAGTAGGCTACAGTCCATGGGGTCGCAAAGAGTCGGACACGACTGAGCGACTTCATTTCTTCACTTCACTAACAGCAACATAAAAGAAGTCACATCTGGCTCATGAGCCTTATCATTTATGGATCAGTCTAACCAGTTGGACTATAATAGAGAACATAAGCAATATATAAATTGTAAACTCCCAGCATTCAGGAGTCCTCAAAAGGTAATCTGCAAATATACAAATCCCAGGTAACACACACAGCTGCACACACGCACAAATTACACCATGCTCTGTAAAGGGAGTTCAGACACCAGGAACTCTCGCATGAAAGGAAAGAGGATTTCATTGCAGTAGATGGCTAGAAATCAGTTAAGGCTGAGAAAGGAAACATGGTTTTACAGGATGAAGTCAGAGGAAAATTGATGTTCCAAAAATCTTCTCCAGTCTGATTTAACAGATAAAAAATGAATCATGTGTCAGGATCCTTGCATTCAGTTTCCAGGAGGATAATTTTAAACACCAATAGTTTAGTCACAGGGAAATACAAGTTTCCTGCTTCTTTGGCCACATCAGGTCCCACAGGGAACATTAACTATATCAGCTACAGCCTTGCTAGTATTGATGCAAGTCAGTGGTGCTGGGCCACTACTTCAGTACCTTCTATTTCATCTTTAATCCTATTTCACTGAAGTTATTCTTCTAATATTGAAACACAGCAAAGAAGGAAAGAGAATTAAATGTGATTAAATGTGGCAAAGAAATTTAAAGAAGCAACATCCCATTCCATCCAAGAAGGCCTCCTGCAGTAGAATCTGAGGCTTTTCATCAATTACAATTCAAGATGCCCCATGTGCTGAGGAGCAGCCCCTCCCTAGCAGAGCTCTCAGCCTGCGGTTACTCAAGAGAAGAATAAGGGGGTGGATTGCTGTACCCAGATAAATCACAGTCTGCCATATCCAGAACCAGAATTCCCCAAAAGGAAACATACCTGAGGCAGTGAGAACCAGTGACAGAAAAGAGGAAGTGAAGAAGATAGCAAAGGAGATAAAAGCCAAGAGAGCCTTGATGTGTGCCTGGGCGCTGGAACTGTGAAAGCCTGAGATGGAGAAGAAGACCTTCTTGGTGTGTCTTCCCAGAGATGTAATGAGCAAAACTGTGCCCACAATAAAGATAACAGTAGGGACGGTCCAGGTAACAATTCTCAAAGGGAAGAGGCAGAACCTCTCATATGTTCTCACAGCATTCCTAGTGACATTCCAAGGTTGCAGACCCTTCTTTAAATAGTTCTGATACATTCTATGGTTGCCTATGAAAAATAGAATGGTGGTAAAGGTAGAGAACCCCAGAGAGCTGAGTAGCATCCAAGGAACCAACCCAGATACATTCCGCTTTAGCCAGAGGAAGACGGGGTGGGTGAAGGTGGCAATTTTCACACAGTAGAAGACACTGAGCCAGGTGGAGAACCACAGTGTTGCAGAGTTCCAGAAGTCCCACTGAACGGCCAGGAGCTGGAACACGGGGTTGTATGGGAAGGCCGTGGGATTCAGGAAAATGTAAATGTTCTTACTAATCACCACCCATTGCAGACAGAAGCGAGAGGCCCCCAGGCTGACCAATAACTTATCGCAAGGCAACAACGTTCTCTGCAGCAGCCACTCGCTGCCCAGTGCCATGATGATTAAGCCATTACCTACCAATGCCACCAGGAACAAAAGGAATAAAATAATAATGCAGACAAGGGCTGTCTTATCAACCAACTGAGGTCCAGGAACCATGTCCCCTCCGCTCATCTCTCCTGCAGACTTCAAGGTCTCTTCCTGTAGGGCAGTTCTGGAAGGTCCTGGATAATATTGGCCCTTCCAGCTGCCCCAGTACAGAGGATAAAGTCGAGGATGTGGGCTATCTGAGGAGGGTGAAGAGGTATTTTCTTCTCAGAATAGATGCAAATATCATTAAGGCTCAGTTTCAGAAGTCTCCCTGCCTGTCCATGAATTTGCCTGTCCTTCCTCTGCCTGCTTTCTGCCCGTGTAAACACTGGCATGGATACTATATCAGGTCCTTGCATTTAGCATCCCTCAAGTGGAAACTTACACCTCTCTAAGCTGACACCTAAGACATGACCACACACCTGCTGGGCGCTCCATGAGGAAATCTGGTGAGCACACCCCCACCTGACAGTCGGAGCTCATATCTGTGGTTGGTTGGTGTGTTCTGGGCACTGTTCTAAGTGATCTTTGTTGTGCTTAGTCTCACAATGACCCTATGAAGCAGGTGACTTTAGAAAACTCCTTTGACAGGCATAAAACTGAGCAACACTTCTACTTAGGCTAACTCAAATCCTATTACTTGTGGGGACCATTATTATCAAATAGAACACAGGAGACAATTATACATAATAAAGGATTTCCTAGGTGCTGCTAGTGGTGAAGAATCTGCCTGCCAATGCAGGAGATGCAAGAGATGCATGTTCAATGCCTGGGTCAGGAAAATCCCCTGGGGTAGAAAATGGCAACCCATTCCAGTGTTCTTGCTTGAAAAATTTCATGGACAGAGGAGACCTGCGGGTTACAGTCCATGGGGTCACAAAGAGTCGGACATGACTGAGCACACAAGGCACATGCAAGTGAATTTTTTAACCATATTTTATTAGTGACCTTCAAAGGGCATTTCTGGGCTTCCCTGTGGCTCAGCTGGTAAAGAATTCTCTTGCAATGCAGGAGACCTGGGTTCAATCCCTGGGTTGGGAAGATCCCCTGGAGAAGGGAAAGGTAACCCACTTCAGCATTCTGGCCTGGAGAATTCCATGGACTGTATAGTCCATGGAGTCGCAAAGAGTTGGACATGACTGAACAACTTTCACTTTAGGGATTTCCTGGTGGCTCAGACGGTAGAGTCTGACTGCAAAGTGGGAGACCCGAGTTCAATCCCTGAGTTGGGAAGATCCCCTGGAGAAGGAAATGGCAGTCCACTCCAGTATTCTTGCCTGGAAAATCCCATGAATGGAGGAGCCTGGCGGGCTACAGTCAATAAGGTCGCAAAGAATCAGACATGACTGAGAGACTTGACTTTCATTTTCAAAGGGCATTTCATGTAGGAAACCCTCTATGACAGCTATAACACCAACGTGCTATGGTAAGAAGAACCCTGGGCTAGGATCAAGGCAGGTGTTAGTCATAGAGACATCCATCACTGTGAGTTACTGGCTATGTCAGTAGGTTGCTCTGTGCCTCAGTTTCTTCATCTGTAAGATGTGAAAAGTATCATCTTTTGTAATGCACAGGATAAGACTAGATTCTAAGACTAGAATCTCAGTTTTCAGAGTAAAAGAAGACTTAAATAATTTAATGATGAAATAAATGAAGCCTCAAGTTATAGATTAAAACTCTCTCCTAAAGTCACAGTTAAATGGAGGAAAGACCAAGACCCAAGCTGATTCCATGACCAGAAATCCTTGCATAGTTAGCAGGACATCTTGTACTCCTATCTTCTTCCTCCACAGATGAAGTCAGAAGACCAAGTTTTGAGTCTTGTCACAGTCACTATTTGGTGTAATTGTTCTGCAGTTTGTAAGTCATCTGCTCGGTGGCTCTATGGTGAGGTTAATGGTGACCTCCTCCAAGAGGCTTATGCCACAGGCTATGTGTCTCAGGTCTGCTTCACCCAGAGCCCTGCCCCTGCGACAGGCCACTGTGCCACTGCAGAAGAGTGGAGAAGTAACTCCAAGAAGAATGAAGAGACAAAGCCAAAGCACCCAGATGTGGATGTGACTGGTGATGGAAGTAAAGTCCGATGTTATAAAGAGCAATATTGCATAGGAACATGGAATGTTAGGTCCATGAATCAAGGCAAATTGAAAGTGGTCAAACAGGAGATGGCAAGAGTGAACATCAACATTTTAGGAATCAGTGAACTAAAATGGACTTGAATGGGAGAATTAAATTCAGATGACCATTATATCTACTACTGTGGGCAAGAATCCCTTACAAGAGATGGAGTAGCCATTAGAGTCAACAAGAGTCCAAAATGCAGTACTTGGGTGCAATCTCAAAAATGAGAGAATGAGCTCTGTTCATTTCCAAGGCAAATCACTCATTATCACAGTAATCCAAGTCTATGCCCCAACCAGTAATGCTGAAGAAGCTGAAGTTGAACAGTTCTATGAAAATCTACAAGACCTTCTAGAATTAATACCCCAAAAAGATGTCCTTTTCATCACAGAGGACTAGAATGCAAAAGTAGGAAGCCAGTAGATACCTGGAGTAACAGGCAAATTTGGCCTTGGAGTACAAAATGAAGCAGGGCAAAGGCTAAGAGAGTTTTGCCAAGAGAATGCACTGGTCATAGCAAACACCTTCTTCCAACAACACAAGAGAAGACTCTATACATGGACATCACCAGATGGTCAATACTGAATCAGATTGATTATATTCTTTGCAGCCAAAAATCAAGAAGCTCTATACAGTCAGCAAAAATGAGACCAGGAGCTAACTGTGGCTCAGATCATGAACTCCTTATTGCCAAATTCAGACTTAAATTGAAAAAAGTAGGGGAAATCACTAGACCATTCAGGTACGACCTAAATCAAATCCCGTACGATTATACAGTGGAAGTGAGAAATAGATTTAAGGGATTAGATCTGATAGGTAGAGTGCCTGAAGAACTATGGACAGAGGTTCGTGACATTGTACAAGAGACAGTGATCAAGACCATCCTCAAACAAAAGAAACGCAAGAAGGCAAAATGGCTGTCTGAAAAGCCCTTATAAATAGCTGTGAAAAGAAGAGAAGCTAAAGGCAAAGGAGAAAAGTAAAGATATACCCATCTGAATGCAGAATTCCAAAGAGTAGCAAGGAGACATAAGAAAGCCTTCCTCAGTGATCAATGCAAAGAAATAGAGGAAAACAATAGAATGGGAAAGACTAGAGATCTCTTCAAGAAAATTAGAGATACCAAGGGAACATTTCATGCAAAGATGGGCACAATAAAGGACAGAAATGGTATAGACCTAAAGAGATGCAGAAGATATTAAGAAGAGGTGGCAAGAATACACAGAAGAACTATAAAAAAATATCTTCATGACCCAGATAATCACAATGGGGTGATCACTCACCTAGAGCCAGACATCCTGGAATGCGAAGTCAAGTAGGCCTTAGGAGGCATCACTACAAACAAACCTAGTGGAGATGATGGAATTCCAGTTGAGCTATTTCAAATCCTAAAAGATGATGTTGTGAAAGTGCTGAACTCAATATGCCACCAAATTTGGAAAACTCAGCAGTGGCCACAGGACTGGAAAAGGTCAGCTTTCATTCCAATCCCAAAGAAAGGCAATGCCAAAGAATGCGCAAACTACCCTACAATTGCACTCATCTCACATGCTAGTAAAGTAATGCTCAAAATTCTCCAAACCAGGCCTCAACAGTACATGAACTGTGAAATTCCAGATGTTCAAGCTGGATTTAGAAAAGGCAGAGGAACCAGAGATCAAATTGCCAACATCCACTGGATCATCAAAAAAGCAAGAGAGTTCCAGAAAAACACCTACTTCTGCTTTATTGACTATGCCAAAGCCTTTGACTGTGTGGATCACAACAAACTGTGGGAAATTCTTAAAGATATGAGCATACCAGACACCTGACCTGTCTCCTGAGAAATCTGTACACAGGTCAAGAAGCAACAGTTAGAACCAGACATGGAACAACAGACTGGTTCCAAATTGGGAGTACATCAAGCCTGTATATTGTCACCCTGCTTATTTAATTTATATGCAGAGTATATCATGAGAAATGCTGGGCTGGATGAGGCACAAGCTGGAATCAAGATTGCTGGAAATCTTGTAACCTCAGATATGCAGATGACACCACCCTTATGGCAGAAAGCAAAAAAGAACTAAAGACTTTTAACTTTTACTTTTTTTTTTAATTTTTAACTTTAACTTTTTAAATTTTACTTTATTTTATAATATAAATTTATTTATTTTAATTGGAGGCTAATTACTTACAATATTGTATTGGTTTTGCCATACATCAACATGAGTCCACCACAGGTGTACACGTGTCCCCCATTCTGAAACCCCCTCCCACCTCCCTCCCCGTACCATGCCTCTGGGTAATCCCAGTGCACCAGCCCCAGGCATCCTGTATCCTGCATTGAACCTGGACTGGCGATTTGTTTCATATATGATATTATACATGTTTCAATGCCATTCTCCCAAATCATCCCACCCTCTCCCACAGAGTCCAAAAGAGTGTTCTATACATCTGTGTCTCTTTTGCTGTCTCGCATACAGAACCTCTTGATGAAAGTGAAAGAGGAGAGTGAAAAAGCTGTCTTAAAACTCAATATTCAGAAAACTAAGATCATCGCATCTGGTCCTATCACTTCATGCCAAATAGATGGGGAAACAATGGAAATAGTAACAGATTTTATTTTCTTGGGCTCCAAAATCACTGCAGATGGTGACTGCAGCCAAGAAATTAAAAGACGCTTGCTCCTTGGAAAAGCTATGACCAACCTAGACAGCATATAGAAAAGCAGAGACATAACTTTGCCAACAAAGGTCCGACTAGTCAAAGCTATGGTTTTTCCAGTAGTCATGTATTGATGTGAGAGTTGGACCATAAAGAAAGCTGAGCACCAAAGAACGGATGCTTTTGAACTGTGGTGTTGGAGAAGATTCTTGAGAGTCCCTTGGACTGCAAGGAGATCCAACCAGTCCATGCTAAAGGAAATCAGTCCTGAATATTCATTGGAATGACTAATGCTGAAGCTGAAACTCCAACACTTTGGCAACCTGATGCAAAGAACTGACTCCTTGGAAAAGACCCTGATGCTGGGAAAGACTGAAGGCCGGAGGTGAAGGGGACGACAGAGGGTAAGATGATTGGATGGCATCACCGACTCAATGGAAGAGGGTTTGAGCAAGCTCTGGGAGTTGTTGATGGACAGGGAAGCCTGGCATGCTGCAGTCCATGGAGTCGCAAAGAGTGGGACATGACTTAGCGACTGAACTGAACTGAACTGAACAGTTACCATCTATGGATCTTTGGACCAGTCATTTAATCTCTCTGAACCCTTATTTCTTCACCTGTAAAATATGGATCACAAATAAACATGAATATATTATATGCATATATAAAGATGTGTATATGTAAACTATAAACCTCTACACATTCATAAGAAATAAGTAAGGTGATGATGACATTGTTATTATAATGACCTCCATCCTGTGGTGGGACAAGTAGTCCTAGAAGAATTCAGGAAAGCATCAGGGGTGCAACAGAGGTCCAAGCCACCAAATATTGGACATCTACTTTAATTAGAGATAGGTGGAGTAAGCAAAAGCCACATTTTCAATAGGAATGACATCCAAAGAATAAAAAAAAAAAAGCAATCAGGTGAGTGCTTTCATACTCAGGTGAGTGTAAGCAGGTTAATATGTCACAGGAAGT
>NW_011494783.1:56578-58836 GCF_000754665.1 Bison bison bison | reverse complement strand
TGTGTAGAGAGTGAGAGAGGCCTGTGTGGAAATGAGGCCACCATCCTAGTCCAAGGTGGTTCGGGACCCAGACAAGAAACTAGGAGCAGTGGAAGAGATGGTAGAAACAAAGAGGGATGGAAAAAGAATTAATGGGACGTAGAAAGAGTGGGGAAGAAAGAGGGAAATGAAAAAGCGTGAAAGACAGCGCCCAAACCTTGTGCATTCTTGCCACTCAGGGCTTGTTCGGTGATAGTAGCTATTGATACTGATAACTGGAGACAAACTGGTCCTTGTCCAGGGCTCGCCAAAGCCTCTTCTTCAGGCCCTTTCTCAGCTTGGGGCTGCTGTGCACCAAGATGCTGGAGTGCAGACAGATGCCCGTGTAGGTCACCACCTTACAGGCCCAGTGCCAGTGTTCCCGGAGGGCTGGGATGTACATAATGATAACCAGGGACAGGAAGTACAAGGTGTAGAAGATGAGGAAGAAGGCAAGTGACGTCAGGGCCATGGTATGAGCCCAGGTACTGGGATCACGTGGGCTGGGTCTGTGGTCCTACATCTGCCAGAGGTGCCGGCGCAGTGAGAACATGAGCGAGAGGGTGGACACCAGGAACAGGAGGAATGGAACCAACCACATGAGAATTACATGAGGTAGAAAAAGTGCAAATAGGTAGCATGTATTCTACCAGCCAGGGTGTCGTTTCCATGGGAAATCTGGGCAGCCATCATCTGGGCAAGAATTGTATTCCCAGCAGCTGAGATGACAGACAGACCAGATAAGATCAAGGAGCCCAGCACCAGCTGGGGAACCGACCGAGAAATCCTCCATTTTATCCAGAAGAAGAGGGGATGAGAGAAGAGGGAGATCTTCGCGCAGTAGAAGACAGCAAATCAGGCAGTCAGTCAGAAACTGAGGCAGTTGATGAAATCCCAGGGGATGCTGAAATAGTCGATTTTGGAACAAAAGCCAGAAGAGGCCATGATGTTGTTCAAGAGGGCCATCCCATGCAGACAGAACCAGGAGGCAGCCAGGCAGGTCACAATCATGTCACCAGTGGGCAGCATCTGGCTTCACACCCACTCCCCGCTCAACACAGTAACTATGAAGCCATTTTGCAGCACAGCAACCAATGACTCCAGGAAAAAGATGACCTTGAATATCAACATGGGCGAGAGGGGCATCTTCTCCAGGTAGGCTCTGCTCAGACTCAGCTTCTACTCCAGGTACATCCACAGGAAAGCACAGTCTCTCTGGCCAAGCCACTCTGTTGAGACCAAATTCAGAGGCTCTCTCCTTGGATTCAGGCAAAAGCAGAGTTACCAGCAAACATCATCACCCCACCGCCCCCTCCCCCCATACACCCATCACAGTCTCATCGGTCCTCCAGGATTTGAAAAGATTGGCATGCAAATCACTCCTAGCTCAATGACAGCCTGTCTGTATAACCTGTATTTGCCTGTTTGGTATCAGAGCCAGATGTAGGGAAATGGTAACAGAATAGAGGCTCCAAGGGTGATTGAGAATATTCATATTTTGTGCTTTAGTTCTCACTATACTATTTCTTCGGAGAAATAGCACCCCACTCCAGTACTCTTGCCTGGAGAATCCCATGGATGGAGGAGCCTGGCAGGCTGTAGTCCATGGGGACGTGAAGAGTCGTTCACGACTGAGCGACTTCACTTTCACGCATTGGAGAGGAACTGGCAACCCACTCCAGTGTTCTTGCCTGGAGAATCTCAGGGATAGCGGAGCCTGGTGGGCTGCCATCTATGAGGTCGCACAGAGTCTGACACGACTGAAGTACTTAGCAGTAGCAGCAGCATACTATTTCTTTCCTAACATTTCCTTAAAAGATGTCCTTATGCTTGTTTCCTTCCCATAACCACAAAACTTCTGTGACTCTTCCAAGACCCATCTATACGCACAAGTCGTGGAACACTAAGAAGAGGCTCTGTCTCCCCTCCACTGACTGCTCTTGCAGCCTAAAATTTCACTGGCAGGCTCCACATTGGAGTTCAAGGAGTCTCAACTCAAAACCTGAGTTTCTCTGATGTGTTAACATCAAATCTGTTAGCCATTAACACTTTAGCATCAATGTGTTTGGAAAACCAAAATCAATCATTTCCTAAGAAGCCTCTGAGGATATGCGAGGGAGTAGATACATCATATGAAGGCAGTGGCACCCCACTCCAGCATTCTTGCCTGGAAAATCCCATGGACGGAGGAGCCTGGAAGGCTGCAGTCCATGGGGTCGCTGAGGGTTGGACACAACTGA
>NW_011494783.1:55765-56478 GCF_000754665.1 Bison bison bison | reverse complement strand
GAAGGAAATGGCAACCCACTCCAGTGTTCTTGCCTGGAGAATCCCAGGGACGGGGGAGCCTGGTGGGCTGCCGTCTATGGGGTCACACAGAGTCGGCCATGACTGAAGTGACTTAGCAGCAGCAGATACATCATAATGAGAAAAAGGGAAAGACAGAGGAGGTCAACAGGGAGATGAGATCCAGAGTGGACATCACAGTAGGAGCCAGGGGAGCAAGAGCCAGCAGGATGGTCAGGGGAGCTGAGAACAATGCTCAGAATGAGCCCTCAGGGAAAGACAGCTATCTGTACACGGCTATCTGTACACGCGATAACAATGCTGAAGATAATAACAACCAACTTGTTAGAACATCACCTTGCCATTTATAAAGTGACTTCACACATGTCACATTTTGCCACCGCCAGCCACACAAAGGGACATTGGTTCAGATCAGCTAACCCAGGGTCAGGTAACCATTAAAAAAGATAAAGTGGGTTTCCAGCTAAAGTGGATTGTAAAAGGCAAGAATGCCTATGCACGTGAAAAACAGACAAGCAAAAAGGGGCAAAACGACAACAGAGAGGAGGGTACAGGAAAGCAGAGGGATAGGTGGAGAAGCAGGGAAGATTCTGGAGTCAGGGTCCTTCCGCCCCTCCCTGCCCCGCCCCGAGACAACTCACAGCTAATAGCCGTGCTTCCCACTTCACACAGTCTCACTCAAGATTCCACAGGGG
>NW_011494783.1:52430-55665 GCF_000754665.1 Bison bison bison | reverse complement strand
CAGATCAGTAGCATCTCTTTCCGGTTCCCAGTTCACCTGGGACAAAGGTCCAGGTGAAATTGTTCTTCAAACACAGAAGCCTTGCTGCAGTGAACACTGACTTCCTGGAGAAAGCCGAGGTGAACTTAGGTAACTCATTCACTCTGCCTTTCTGAGAAGATGCAAAACTGCATGGGATAGAGTTCCCAACTGCTCTCTCCCTTGCCACCCACATTCATCTGGGTGGCATTCGGCTGTTTCCAATGAAACATGGAGCAATAAAGCAAACTTTGAGCTTATAGCTCTGGAGTCTGACCAGCCACAAACCTCTCAATATGGAAAATTCATATATTTTCCCATCTGCCTCCTACATCTTTGATGGCTCATATACTGAGAAAGATGCACTGTTATTCTTCAATTCAACTAACAACAATTAGTAAGCATCTCCAATATATTGTAATGACCCTGTGAAAGGTGCTAGGCTGTAACAGTGAGCTATTAATAAGTATCTGCCCTGAAAGTGTTTTCATAGGCTCATCATAAACCACAAACATTTACTAGGCATATATACATATACATATACACTAAGTGAGGGTTAAGTTAATCCAAAAGGGGAATAATCATTTGTAGTTTAATATACAGTTGTGTTTTATGGTGATTCTTTTGTTGTTTGTGCTTTCTGTTTGTTACACTTTGCTTTCTCATATTCAGACTTTCTTATCCGGTAGAAGTCAAGTCTGAGAACGTTGAAATTCTAACAGGCAGTCTTTATATGTATGATCATGAGGGTGGTAGAGGTAGGAATCCTGAGTAGATTCCCTGAGTGGGAAACAACTCGGTTCTGTCTCTCAGGACAAAAAAGGAAGACACCTGCAGTTCTAAATGTACGTGTCATCCTATTTCCATCCCAAGAATTCTGAGAGGGATTCAGTAGCAGCCACAGCCCCTTTATTGTGGAAGAGCAAAGATGAGCCTTGTATGTTGAAAGCACAGAGCCATGACATCAGTAAAGGAGGTGGAAGTGTGAGAATGTCTAGCACAGGGATAAGTTTGGCTACAGCAGAGGATTTCCATAAGGAAATGGTGGCATATCAGGCTGAAAAGATAGACTGGGAAGAGATCCCAGAAGGTCTTGAAAGTGAGGATGAGATATTAGCCTGTGTCTTTGGTCAAGATGGAGCCACCAACTGTTTATGGGCTCTTATGAGCTATAGCCTAGGAAAGGGAGGATGAGAACATCAACCAATTAAGAAGTCCTGAGATGAGCCCAGTAGACCTGGCATAACTCAAAAGACTGTAAAAACGCTTCAGATGGGAGTCACACGACCATCCCCTTCCTACACAAGATATTTAAGTTCTGGAGCTCTGACCAAGGGAAAGCCAGTGTTCCAGGTGACATTGCTGATGCTTCTGTCTTTGCTGCCTCCACTCAGCCCTCTGTGGCTTAAGTTCCAAAGTTCAGTCCTTGCAATTTGCTATTGCTTTCCCAGCTCACTCATGTTGCTGCTTTTTAAAAAAAGGAAAAGATTTCTTGATGATAGTCCCAGCTTCCCAGTTTCCTGTGTCCGACTTCACCCTTTCTCTGGGAAACCCTTTAAGCTTCTCTCCTGCAATTTAGGGATCTTCTCTTTTAAAGCCTTAATCTTCTTGTAAGTGAAAACTCCTCACCCTCTTAACTCATCTCTGCTAGCTCCTCTCTCTCTCTCCTCTTGCCGTATTTCAGCCCCTAGCAAGTATTATAATGTCTTCAGGCCTCAGTTTCTCATGATTGTTGGACAACTTACCATAAATGCAACGATTTCTGTTCTGTTATTATTCCTGTTTTGATTAGCTTGGACATATAAATCTATTAACCACGTGGGGTGCTTTTCCCAATCTTTTCTTGTCCCTTGATCTCCAAACTTTTTTATAGGAAACTCCATCAGTTGAAAACAACTATGAACATGAATTCCACCATATGCATATTTATTTATTTTACTTATATGCTTGTAATACTCTGCTCATATGTTATGTACTAATACATCATAAAATACATATTAAAATTGCAATTAAAAAGATGAGAATAAAAATATATTGAAGTTGTCACATTTTCCTTTCTCCATCTGGTGGATCATTTTGCACACACTCTGATATGCAAACAATGTAATTTATAGACTACCATCCTAGACATCAGCATCCAGGGCCAACATCCTGGGTGAGTGGACAGGAAGAGTAAGATTCTCAAAATTAAGAACTATAGCAAATTCCCTTTGTTTTCCCCTTCTATCTTCTATTGGCCAAGACCTAAAAGCTTTGCCACATCAGACAATTTGCTTTAATTCAACATACAGCAAACACACAGGATCACAGGCAAGACCTATAGTGGCACAAAACTCATATATGCCCTCAGATTTCACGGTTCAAAAAAGTTCCTTGAGCGGGACCGATCTTAAGCAGGGCACAAAAGAAAAGAATGGCAAAGAATGACAGAGAAAGGAAAGAAGGAACTCCAGATGGGCCACAGGCTGCGGGGAAGAGCCTGTGGGGAGACAGAAAGAAGCTTCCTAGGCTGCAGTAGAGACACCGAGCCCTGAGAGCAGAGAAGGGATACAGAGGGCAGTTGATGAGTGTGGGACAACCTATGTCACCATTCAAGTGAAAGTGAAATCGCTCAGTCGTGTTTGACTCTTTGCAACCCCATGGACTACAGCCCACCAGGCTCTTCCATCCGTGGAATTTTCCAGGCAAGAGTACTAGAGTGGGTTGCCATTTCCTTCTCCAGGGGATCTTCCTGATCCAAGGATCGAACCCAGGTCTCCCGCATTGCAGGCAGACGCTTTACTGTCTGAGCCACCAGGGAAGCCACCATTCAAAACAACAACAAAACAAAAAAACCCTTTAAGTTGACCACAGAACAAGTGACCACCATCACAGTTCTCTGTAAAGACAGTACGGACTGGAGAATATTATTAGGGTTCCTTGTGTAGAGAGTAAGAGAGGCTTGTGTGGAAATGAGGCCACCATCCTAGTCCAAGGTGGTTCAGGACCCAGACAAGAAACTAGGAGCAGTGGAAGAGATGGTAGAAACAAAGAGGGATGGAAAAAGAATTAATGGGACGTAGAAAGAGTGGGGAAGAAAGAGGGAAATGAAAAAGCGTGAAAGACAGCGCCCAAACCTTGTGCATTCTTGCCACTCGGGGCTTTTTTAGTGATAGTAGCTATTGATACTGATAACTGGAGACAAACTGGTCCTTGTCCAGGGCTCGCCAAAGCCTCT
>NW_011494783.1:49719-52330 GCF_000754665.1 Bison bison bison | reverse complement strand
GGGGGGGGGGCGGAGAGATTATGGCACTTGCTTGAAGAGCTTCTTCATTTTTCTCAGAAGATAATCAAAGAGTAGATCATCCAATCTGATCAATGGTTTTGCAGCACAACTTCAGTGACTTGATTTAGTTCTTTGCCGGTTTTTCTCAAAGACAGCAGCAATGAGTGGCTTCTGCATGTTTCACAACATTTTGGCTCTTCTCTGAGTCCTTTGGTGAAAGGCCAGCTTCATGATGTCATCAAAAGCAAGTTGAGGCCATGGCACACACACCCTGTTGCAGTCACATGTAACAAAGTGCTCTGTGCTTTCGTTCACAGGCAACCTTCATGTGACTTGCGCAGTCATCATAGCTTATGCTTTGTCAAAAACAGTCTTTCCCAAGACTTCTCCTTTTCTACATTAAAGACTCTACATAAAGTGAATGTTTTCTCCCATTTCAATACTCTTCTATAAAAAGGTTGAAAGGATACCATTCTGCAGGTTCCTACTCATCCATCTCTCAGTGCTCCACCAGATATGTCTTAGAGATATGTCCCATGTCCCCAATAAATGGAATATTGCCAATCACATCAGTGACCAAAGGATGTCACTGTCATCAACGATTACAGCCACCAATCGATCACGAGCAGGCGAGCCCTGAGAAACTCAGGAAGGAAGAGAATACCTGCCATCTAGCAGTGATCAGGCTGCAGCCACTCCCTACAAGGAGTCCTGAGGAAACTTAGGATATGAAAAACAGGATACCGGCCCCAGATGGCTGAGGTGCAAATCAAAGGAATGATTTCAGTGAGCCCAGACTCTTGCATCTTCCCATGTATAGAAAAGCATTAAATTCCTTAGCTTGAGATATTTTATTTTCTTTAACAATAACCTTTCAATGTTCAAACTACCTGCACTTTGTTGCAAAACTCCTATATATCCTGCCCCTACCCCTTTCCTCATAGCGGTTCTCTCAGGGTACTTGAGATCCTGCTTCCCACGCTTGAAGTCCTAAAAACTCCCACCTAATTAAGCAAAACTCTCAACTTGTAGGTTGCTGTTGTTGCTCAGGAACTCAGTTGTGTCCGACTCTTTACGACCCCATGGACTGCAGCACGCCAGGCTTCCCTGTCTGTCACTAGGTCATGAATAATTTTGAACCAGCATCCCATTCATGGCCTGCCTCCAAAAGAGGCCACAAGTAGAGCAACACTTGAAGTTGTCTTTTGAGAACCCTTCCATTACACAAAAGTAATCAAAATACCAAGTGCTTCTCACAAGTTTTGGTCATGTTTCTCCCTTCTAAAAGTGTCTCATGCTTGCAAATGAAACTTAAAAATCCTTTCTTGTAGCACAGTTGTCAATATTTTTTTTAAGATGATGCCTGAGTCTTCTGTGAAATGATGCTAGTGTCAAACCAGTAACATTGGAAGTTCAGATTCCAAATGGGTGATTCTGAAAAGATCTATTTGCACTTCTTTCATTTTGGTGGTCTACACTTATAAAGGAATTTTTGTGGTTTCTGTTAATTAGCTTATTTATTTTTTCTTATTACATTCAAATAGTCATTGAGTCATCTTAGAGACATGGGAAAATACACATTTTATTTGGCAAGTTTTTATATCTTGGTGTCCTTTCCCCACTGGGCCTTTGAATGACTCAGTGCACAAAAACTCCCATATTCTTCCATAGTTTCATCAGGTAATTGATGGTCTATGCCACAGAAGGGTGGAAAAGGAAGGAAATAGCAATGCTAATGAGACTGCACATAAATATGAGGCTAAATCATGCACAGTTTTAATGCTGTTCATACACAATAAGCTCTAATTTTCTGACCTATAGCCTTCCTTTTACTCTTCTATTTAGGGAAATAATTTGGGATAAAACATTGGATCTGATAGCAATCCAGTATGAAACAGCATTTTAGCTCTCTGAATGTAATTTGGGAATTTCCAACATCCTCAATTAACAAAAGGTATAAGCAAATTGGGCTTCCTTGATAGTTCAGTTGGTAAAGAATCCACCTGCAATGCAGGAGACCCCGGTTCAATTTCTGGGTCAGGAAAGTCCACTGGAGAAGGGATAGGCTACTCACTCCAGTATTCTTGCCCTTCCCTTGGGCTCAGCTGGTAAAGAATTGCCTCCCATGCAGGAGACCTGGGTTCAATCCCTAGACTGGAAAGATCCCCTGGAAAAAGGAAAGGCTACCCACTTCAGTATTCTGGACTGGAGAATTCCATGGACTATGTAGTCCATGGGGTTGCAAAGAGTCAGACACAGCTAAGTGACTTTCTCTTTCACATTCATAAGCAAGTTAAACATTGTTTAATATTTAGATAAATTATACAGTGCTGCACTCAATATGCCAGCAAATTTGGAAAACTCAGCAGTGGCCACAGGACTGGAAAAGGTTAGTTTTCATTCCAATCCCAAAGAAAGGCAATGCCAAAGAATGCTAAAACTACTGCACAATTGCACTCATCTCACATGCTAGCAAAGTAATGCTCAAAATTCTCCAAGCCAGGCTTCAGCAATATATGAACCCTGAACTTCCAGATGTTCAAGCTGGTTTTAGAAAAGGCAGAGGAACCAGAGATCAAATTGTCAACATCTGCTGGATCATGGAAAAAGC
>NW_011494783.1:49315-49619 GCF_000754665.1 Bison bison bison | reverse complement strand
CGTTCACGACTGAGCGACTTCACTTTCACTTTTCACTTTCATGCATTGGAGAGGAACTGGCAACCCACTCCAGTGTTTTTGCCTGGAGAATCTCAGGGATAGCGGAGCCTGGTGGGCTGCCATCTATGAGGTCGCACAGAGTCTGACACGACTGAAGTACTTAGCAGTAGCAGCAGCATACTATTTCTTTCCTAACATTTCCTTAAAAGATGTCCTTATGCTTGTTTCCTTCCCATAACCACAAAACTTCTGTGACTCTTCCAAGACCCATCTATACGCACAAGTCGTGGAACACTAAGAAGAG
>NW_011494783.1:33922-49215 GCF_000754665.1 Bison bison bison | reverse complement strand
GTGTCAGACTTTATTTTTTGGGGCTCCAAAATCACTGCAGATGGTGACTGCAGCCATGAAATTAAAAGATGCTTACTCCTTGGAAGGAAAGTTATGACCAACCTAGATAGCATATTAAAAAGCAGAGACATTACTTTGCCAACAAAGGTCCATCTAGTCAAGGCTATGGTTTTTCCTGTGGTCATGTATGGATGTGAGAGTTGGACTGCGAAGAAGGCTGAGCGCCAAAGAATTGATGCTTTTAAACTGTGGTGTTGGAGAAGACCCTTGAGAGTCCCTTGGACTGCAAGGAGATCCAACCAGTCCATTCTGAAGGAGATCAGCCCTGGGATTTCTTTGGAAGGAATGATGCTAAAGCTGAAACTCCAGTACTTTGGCCATCTCATGTGAAGAGTTGACTCATTGGAAAAGACTCTGATGCTGGGAAGGATTGGGGGCAGGAGGAGAAGGGGACGACAGAGGATGAGATGGCTGGATGGCATCACTGATTCAATGGGCTGAGTCTGAGTGAACTCCGGGAGTTGGTGATGGACAGGGAGGCCTGGTGTGCTATGATTTATGGGGTCGCAAAGAGTCGGGCACAACTGAGCGACTGAACTGAACTGACACAGTTTCCTGTCAAATAAAAATAACATTTTAAAGTTGTTTTTATGATGATGAGTTTAGCCCACAAGGAGGTGCAGAGTCCAATTTTATTCCAAGTCAAAATTTTTTGAATATTTCTTTCTGTCTTCTGCCATTTGAGCAAATTGGAATCAATACAACTAATCTCTTAAGGAATAAATCAATGCTCCTTTCATACTGCCATAAACTTCACTCAAATGTCTACTGGAGAGAGAAATCATGTTCAACAACTTCTAATCTGTGGTTTACAAGCCATGCTTCCCATGGGCTCCAAATAACAGTGAAAGGGGAAAGGAGAAGTGAGAAAGTAGAGGCACAGTTTCTCATTTTGGAGACAGAACTCCACTGGAAAAAAAAAACAAATTTGAAACTACAGTTCTAGATCAAAAGTTACTGAAAGGAAAAAGACAGATGGAGTCAACACATCATCTTTCACTCCCTTCCAAAACTCTTCTAAATTGACTACAGGAGAACTGTTAAAAAATTATTTTCAAGGCACCAACTCATAATGACAGCACAAACATTTGAGAGGCCGGAAAGAGTGTCGATGGAAGAGTGGTAAAATAGAGCAGAGCTGAGGAAACTGAACTCTGTGTAGGCAGAAGGAAAAGTCAAGAAATAATCTTTTACTCAGGATTGTTAGCACCAGGAACCATCAAAGAAAAATGGCAAAAATTGGCAAAAAAATCAATTTTTTTTTTATTCTGATCAAAAAAAATTTGGTTCAAATTCTGAGATCACTTCTTCCTTTTGGTGTAATTGGGCAACCACTCCTGCCTATCCCAGGAAAGCACTGGAGGTGTATTTTCTGGAGAGAGAGAAACAGGATCTCTGAGCTGGGTGTATACCAAATACATATGAGGCAAAGATATATCAAAAGGTGGAAAATTTGGTAGACAAATACTACTCACTTTACAGTGAAAATCAGCAAGTCCCAATCATGAGCTTGGTTCCCAACCAACCTTTCCATCCCTTACTCAACAGAACAGACAATGAGGAGTTTGGGACATCTGGGAAAAGATGGAAGATAAAACAAAAACAAAGAAATAAAACAGCTACTTGGAGAAAAAAGCAAAGTAAGATAACCCTTCCTCCACTCACCAATATCAATATTCCCAGAGAATTAAGAGAAAATGACAAAATCATATAAAATAATGCAATGTTGTTTAAAAGAAACACTCAAATTTTTCAAAAATAGAGCTCTTTTTAATTAAAAGCACATCTGAAATTTAAAACTCAGAAGAGTTGGAAAATAAAATCTATGAAGTATCTCAGGAAGTACAGCCAAAAAAATATGTAGCTGAAAAACAAAAGAACACCAGTCCACAATATCCAATGCCCAAGTAATAGGAATTCTAAAAAAGAGAGAGAGAGAGAGAAATAATAAATGGAGGGCAGAAGACCATCAACAAAATAAGTGAAGAGAAATTCCCAGAACTAAAGCATATGGATCTTCATATTAAAGGATCCACCAAGTATCTAGCACATCATGATAAAATTTCAGAATATTAAGAAGATCCTACACACTTTAAGAGGGAGGAGAACACCAAATCCAGAATATTAGAAATTGAGTGATTTTAGTCTTCTTGAAAGTAATTTTTTAAGATAGAAAGCAATGTAAGAATTGTCTCTAACCTAGGCTCTCTATCTGGATATTCAAGTGCAAGAGCGAAATAAAGACTCTTCTGACAAGCCAAGTCTCAAAATCAACTTTCTCTGGGAACTACTCTTCCAAAGTGAGTGAGCACTCTATGGTAAAAGAAGACATGGGGTACAGACAATGCAAGATCTGAAATAAGAGAGACGTAAAGGGGTCACTAGGATGAATGAAGACGGATCTCAAAATGAATGGAGGCGCACCAGGCATGCAGACATGTCCATTTAGAAGCAGGACGTGAGGCTCCAGGAGAGACTTTCTCAGACAAATAAAATATTGCAATATCTGATGAACCCAAAAATATTGAGAAAGATTTAAACCACTGACAAAGAGTTTGAGAGCAAAAGCAAACAAAACAAGGCAATTACTAGCTGAACAGAAAGCCAGAGGAAAAAATATTGCTAAAACTACATGGTTCCATCATGAATAACATTTACATAAACATGGAAAGAAAACATGTTTCTCCACTCACCACACTTCTGACATCAAATTGAGGCGGTGGGGTGGTGAGAGAGGGTCTCACACCAACCAGTTTTCCAGTCTCCAGTCATCATCTGATTTTACAGTTGAATTCTGACAGGGACTACTCGAAGCCAGTGCAGACCCACAGGTTAAGAGTTTAGTCCCACAAGACTGCTCCTCACTTGTCATCTGTACTTCTGACCAACCAGCTATAAATTAGGGGCTCCCACACCACCACTTTAGGTTTAATGTATGCTCAGTCACTCAATCGTGTCCATCTCTTTGTAACCCCATGGACTGTAGCCCACTAGGCTCCTCTGTTCGTGGAATTTTCCCAGCAAGAATACTGGAGTAGGTTGCCATTTCATCCTCCAGGGGATCTTCCCGACCTAGGGATTGAACCCAAGACTCCTGCACTGCAGGTGTATTCTATACAGCTGAGCCATCAAGAAATTTGCTTTAACAGCTCACAGAACTTAAGGGAACAGTTAACTTACATTTATGGGTTCATTATAAAGGATTCAGATGAACAGCTAGATGAAAAGCTACACAGGACTGTTAAAAAAAAAATGGTCAGAGTAAAATTTAAGATCTAATTGAATACATGTTTTTTGAAAAAAACTCAAAAAATTGAATTTTTTATTGAAAAATGAATCGGGCAGCATGCCATCTATTCCAGCAGTAGAAAAAAGTTCCACCCAGCAATAGAAAAGTAAAGGTTTCTAAAAGTGGAGAGGAGGAGGAAAAAAGGAAAATTATTAACAGAAAGAATGCATTGTTTCAGGCAAAGTTGCCCTCCTAAGGGAAACACAAGGGGCCCATCCAGTGGAATATCTCATTATTGTTGACCAGATGATTCCAGGTTGACTGGTTAGAGGTTAAGTTTCTGGGAGAGGTTGTAACTGTGGTTAGGTTAGGTATTTAAGTCTTGGTTTGCTGATATAGGGCCTTAACACAATGACTCCATTCGGGACCTATTTCTTCTTAACAAGAAGGGATGCAGACAACTTCTGAGTGTAGTTACCCGTTGTTCCAGCACACAGGAGGTTCTGTTATGTAGGTTCGTGTGTGCTCAGTCATATCTGACTCTTTGCAACCCCATGGACTATAGCCCACCAGGCTCCTCTGCCCATGGAATTTTCCAGGCAAGAACACTGGAATGGGTTGCTATTTCCTTCTCCACAGGATCTTCCCGACTCAGGGATCAAACCCTCGTCTCTTGCATCTCCTGCATTGGCAGATGGATTCTTTACCCTTGTGTCACCTGAGAATCCCTTTATATGGGTAAGATGGATTAAATCTTTGACCACTGGTGTTTAACTCAATCTTCAGCCCCTCTCCCCTCCCTGAGGTTGGAGATGGAGCTGAAAATTCCAGTCTTCTAATCAAGCCTGGGTCTTTCTGGTGACCATTCCCATCCTGAAGCTGGTGCACCGGTCATTTTCATTAGCATACAGAGTCACTCTTATCATCCCAGAGATGCCAAAGGATCTTAGAAACTCCTTTGTCAGGAATTGGAATCAAAGACCATATATGAGAACAAAAGATGCTCAGGAAATTACAAGGTTTAGGAACCTTGTACAGGGTTTAGGAATCCTGTGTCAGGAACTGCTGGCAGGGACCAAATGTGTATTTCTTATCATGTCACAGTCATAATATTTCAAACACTGAAAACCAATCTAGCCAACATCACAAATTATATTGAAAAGTGGGATGAAAGGGTCTGCCATGGAAATGAAGGAAAGAAGGCATTCCATAGTGGAATGAATGCCTAAGACTGAAAAATCAAAAGTAGCAATGCAAACATTTAGTTTAGAGACAAGGACAGAAACACACACATAAACACATATACGCACACGTGTGAAAGTAGTTGCCTTGGGAAAGGGGGAATGGAAGAAGATGGGAGCAAGAACCGCTACTTTTAAAACAAATTGGTAGAAATCTGGCTCTTTAAATGAGACACACTATTTTGATGAAATTTTAAGGAAAAGTGAGAAAAGGCAATAAGTAGAAGGCTATAAACTAAAACAGCCAGTGACTCTTCCTTGGTTTTTGTAAATGGCAGTGCCTCTTAGAAGCACGGATTTATTTTCCTCTTGCAATTAAGTATTGGACTGCTGTCCTCCATAAACAGGAATTAAAATGATCTAATATTACTCATAATTTTATTAAAATCTTCCAAGTATATGTTTTTCATAATCTTTTGGAGGCAGAAAGGGTAGAAGTCAATATGAGTCATGTTTCTAAAATGGCTTAATCATTTTGCTTCAAAAAAACCATAATCTAAGATTTCCATTTTTCAAATGGTGATTTTTCTCCTGATTTTTTTCTTTCCAATCCCCTTCCATCTTGTGCCTCCTCGTCTCCTTGAACACCCCCACCTCCACCATTCAGCACCATTCAACTTCCTGGAGGTGTAGGGTGAAGGGAGTATTGGTGGCAGAGACTGTTCAACACTTCTTGGGATGAGGCCAAAATGTGCTGACCTATATACCACCATTAGTGGGAATCTGGGGATAAAATAAAGAGGCAAGAACACACTGTGTTCTTCCAATGTGTTCCCACATGATATGGAAGCTCACATATTTCCTCTTAGATTCAATGGAGAAGAGAAAGAGTTTTTTTTTAAAAACATAGCCAAGATATGGAAGCAACCAAAGTGCCCATCAAAGGATGAACAGATAAAGAAAATGTGATATATCTAGTGGAATATTATTCAGTCATTAAAAAAAAATGTTGCAGACTTCCCTGGTAGTTCGGTGGTTAAGAATCCATCTGTCAATGCAGGGGACACGGGTTCAATCCCTGGTTTGGGAAGATTCCACATGCCATGGGGCAGCTAAGCCTGTGAGCTCTAGAGCCCATGGTCTACAAGACAAGCCACCGCAGTGAGAAGCCCAAATACCACATGAAGACTAGCCCCACCTTGCCACAACTAGAGAAAGTTCAAGCACCACAGCAAAGACCCCGTGCAGCCAAAAATAAAAAAGAATGCTGCCATTTGCAACAACGCGGATGGGCCTCGACAGTATTATGCTAAGTGAACTAACTCAGAGAAAGACAAATATTGTACGATTTCACTTGTGTATAGAATGTAAAAAACCAAAACAAACAAACATAACAAAGCGGAAACAAAAGTCACAAGTACAGAGGACAAGCATGGGATTGTTGGTGGGGATCAGGAAATAGATGAGGGAGGCTAATAGGTACAAACTCCCAATTACAAAATAAATGAATCACAACTATGAAATGTGCAGTGTGGGGAACATAGTCAATAATTATATAATATCTTTGTATAGCAACACATGGTAGCTAGATTTATCATGGTGATCATTTTGAAATGTATAGAAATATTGAATCATTATGTTGTGTACCAGGAACTAACCTAGTGTTGTAAGTCAATTATACTTCAAAAACAAACTCATAGAAGAAGAGATCAGAAGTAGTTACCGGAAATGGTTGAAAGGTACAGACTTCCAGTGATAAGCTAAACAAATGCTAGGGATATAAAGTACAACATAATAAACATAATTAACACTGCAGTATGTTATACATGAAAGTTAACAGAGTAAATCCTAAGAGTTCTCACCACAAGGAAAAAAAATTCTCTATTTCTTTAATTTTGTATCTATATGAGATGATGGATGGTCACTAAACTTAATGTGATAACCACTTCATGAGGTTTGTATGTCAAAACATTATGCTGTATACCTTAAACAAATATTAATACAGTGTCGTGCACAAATTATATCTCAATAAAACTGGAAGATAAAAGGCATTCCCAGTTTTCCAGCTCCTCCTGACAATCCCCACAGAAAATTCCCATCACTTTGTCTGCATCTACAGAAATGAAGGAAAACAAGGGATTTCAGCTGGCAGCCATGATAGCTTCTACCTGGGTGGGAAGGTAGGGAAGGATTGCAGAACGGTGGTAGGAAGACTGGGTGAGTGTGGAGCCAGTAGGGAACGGGCACTGGCCTCCCAGGCAGGTAGCTTACTGGATTAGATAGTTTTTCCCCATCAGACCAGTAATAAAAGTAAGAGGAGAGGGAATTCCTTAGTGTTCCAGTAGTTAGGACTCTGCTTTCACTGCCAAGGGCGAGGTTTCAGAACTGAGATTCTGGAAGCTGTGAGGCCAAAAAAAAAAAAAAGAGAGAGAGAGAAATATTTTTCTAAATCACAGATTATTAAGTAGGGAGTTCTAGGAAAGCAATATAACCTCAGAGTGAACCAACATTCATTGAAAACCTAATTTGTGGCTGGCATTAAGCTAAGCACGTCTGCATACAGCATTTTCTCATTTAATCTTATTTAAGGTTGCCATGTGTGCTCCAGATTTTGCTCTTTATTATTAGATACACTGTCTATGCCTTTGTTGGTTTTGTTTTTTTCCCCCGCTCAGGAAAATATTATGACGCTCCTATAACTCTGCCTTTACCCTGGATGGAAAATCAGAAAGCCATATTGCTTGACAGTATTTTCCATTGCCCAGTGGGGCCAGAATAAATCAGCTCTATCTACTTGCCATTTTTCAGTGACTGAATTTCAAATTTCTGAACCAAGATTGCTGTTTGGAGTAACTAACAAGTGCTTTGTCATCTCCCTGTTTCTCCTCTTCCCCATAATATTTATTTACCAACAGGTGGCAATGAATAAATATGCCCAAGCAGGCAAACATTAGAGAGAATCTAATAAACTATCATGACATTCCAAAGAAAGTTATGAAAATAAATGCTCATCTTAACATTCTACGAGTTAAATTAACATAGAGCCAGTTTCTTGTAAAGGGCACATAATTAAGTTTCAGAAGAGCTGGGCTTGATTTTACTTCTGTCATTCTCTCAACATGCAACATTGGATTAAATCTCCTCCTCGCTTTCAACCTTAGCGTGTACAATTTAATAATAAATACCCGGCAAGTTTGTGAATTTTGGACCAGGCAATATACATAAAAATATTTTGTCCATTGCTGAGGCCTGCATGTTAGTTATTTAGGAAAACAAGCACAACCCACAAATGAGGATGAAGACAAAACAGAAGAAACAAAATGCAAACTCAAGTTTTCTACTGTTGTCCTTTTCTGAAGGGAAACCTGTTTTCACAACTTTCCTGTTGCAATGCCTTTCTTCATTAAAAAAATAAATAAATAAATGAAAAGCCTTTTATGCTTCTTACTAAAGAACAAATCTCAAATCTTGCACGATCTTCTTTGTAAGGTTCTGAAACTGCTGCTTTCCCTCAGAACATTCAGCAGCCCCTGCTTCATCTGAGGCTTCCTAAGGGGTCTCTCTCGTGGAATGGGCATCAAAGACTCGGACAAACTCTCCTCAAAGTTCTCTGCCAGTCTGAGAGTCCCTGTTCCTGACTCTTCTCTCTCTTTCCCAGTCACCGTGGGAGAACTTTAGACCTCTTTCTTTTCCACCAGTCTCTCTGAGAAAATGTCCAACTTCACCCTCTCTCCAAGAAACGCCTTACAGTGACTCATCAGCACCAATATGCACAAGGAAGATACCTCATTAATCCAAAAATCAACCTGATAATAACAAATTCTGCTCATATTCTGAATCTGATACGTGGGGAGAGTGGGGCAAACTCCTGGAAATCATGAAGGTGCTGCCTTTGTTAGAAGGACAGGAAAGAGGACTTCCCTGGTGCTACAGTAGATGGGAATTGACCTGCCAATGTGGACTACACGGGTTTGAGCCCTGGTCTGGGAAGATCCCGCGTGCCCAGGAGCAACTAAGCCTGAGAGCCACGACTACCGAGCCTGCGTGCTGCAACTGCTGAATTCCATGCGCCCAAGAGCCTATGCTCTGCAGCAAGAGAAGCCACGTCAATGAGAAGGCTGCACGCTGTGACGAAGAGCACCCCTCTTGCCACAATTAGAGAAAGCCTGCACACAGCAACGACCTACCACAGCCAAAAATCAATATATAAAGTCATTTAAAAAAAAAAAAAAGAAGGACAGGTAAGAGCAGCTGATCCAGAGGAGGGCTGTCTTTCCGGAGATGGAGGGGAAGCCATGGTTCTGCATTTTCCCAGTGAACAAGAATCAGCTCTGACCCAGGCTGGGGGTTCCCTGGGAAGAAGAAAAAGTGGAACGGAAAGAGCCATCCTGCAGAGAAGTCACACTTCACACCCCAGCCAACCTGTGAGGGTTGTTCAAGCTAAACGAAGTTCCAATGTGTCTCAGTTTATTTGGTGGTTCCATTCTTAGAAATCATCATACACTAAAATTGTGCAAAAATTGATTTGTGTTTATATGTAGTGGAGTTAAGTTTTTGGCTCAGATGTTTTTCACCAACAAGGCTGTGACAGGACACCCAGAATCCTTGATGGATGGGGAAAATCATGTGTCAACTTGAACCTCAGTTGAAGTGACTTGGGGATTTATCTTTCTGGGAAAAACTGTTCTGACATGTGCACAAGACTGAAAATATAAGGATTCTCTTTACTACTTTGTTTATAATAGCAAAAACATAGAGGAAAAAATAAAAGCATAAATGTCTCCATTAAATGACTGGAGATGTTTAGGAAATTTATGCAGGCGTTGACTGTCATGATCTTTGGGGTTACTATTGGTACGCATTGGTTGGGGGCCACAACATATCTCACGCAATGAAGAATTTTCCCCATCCATCATGGATTCTGGGTGTCCTGTCACAGCCTTGTTGGTGAAAAACATCTGAGCCAAAAACTTAACTCCACTACATATAAACACAAATCAATTTTTGCACAATTTTAATAGATGATGATTTCTAAGAATGGAACCACCAAATAAACTGAGACACACTGGAACTTTGTTTAGCTTGAATCTTTACCATGAGTTGTTCATCATCTCAGAAAAATCATGAAGTCATTGGCAATGTCATCCAGGGTATTTAATTTAGCATCAAATCACACCCAAATCTGTCTGCACTCGGGACTGTAGCACTCACTTGAGTCTATAAAGAGGTACAGCATCTGTCTACTTGATGATGTCATCTGCTTCAGTGTGCCAAAGTCATTTGTATATCAAAGTAGATGTTAATTTATTATACATTGTTTTTCTTTGTATCCTTTTATTACAGTTAGAACATTATATTGCTTTTTAATCATATATTATATAACATATTACTTATGAATTTCATTTCAGGACAATACGGAGGTATTCTCCAATATTTTTATAAAAAGGGAGCATTGGTTCAGAGTATCCTTAATATGATATATTATGGAATACTCTGCAACAGTTAAGAGAATTACCACTCTAATGGCAGAGAGTGAAGAGGAGCTAAAGAGTCTTGATGACGGTAAAAGAGAGTGAAAAGGCTGGCTTGAAACTCAACATTCAAAGAACTAAGATCACGGCATCTGGTCCCACCACTTCATGGCAAATAGAAGGGGAAAAAGTGGAAGCAATGACAGATTTGCTTTTCTTGGGTTCCAAAGTCACTGCAGACGGTGATTGCAGCCATGAAATCAAAAGACGACTGCTCCTTGGAAGGAAAGGTATGACAAAATTAGACAATGTGTTATAAAGAAGAGATATCACTTTGTCGACAAAATTCTGTATAGCTGAAGCTATGGTTTTTCCAGTTGTCATGTATGGATGTGTTGTTGTTATTGTTCAGTTGCTCAGTCGTGTCTAATTCCTTGCAACCCCATGGACTGCTGCACACCAAGCTTCCCTGTCCTTCACCATCTCCTCCTGGACAATAAAGAAGGTTGAGCACCAAATAACTGATGCTTTCAAACTGTGGCGCTGGAGAACACTCTTGAGAGTCCCTTGGACATCAAGAAGATCAAACCAGTCAATCTTAAAGGAAATCAACCCTGAATATTCATTGGAAAGACTGATGCTGAAGCTGAAGATTCAATATTTTGGCCACTTGATGTGAAAAGCCAATTCAATCGAAAAGACCCTGATGCTGGGAAAGATTCAAGGCAAAAGGAGCAGATAGTGGCAGAGGATGAGATGGTTAGTGTCACTGACTCAGTGGACATGAATTTGAGCAAACTCTGGGAGATAGTGAAGGACAGGGAAGGCTGGCATGCTGCAGTCCATGGCTTTGCAAAGAGTTGGACATGACTCAGCGACTAAACATACATATACTGATTGGAAAAACTGCTAAGGTAGTTGAGTAAAGAAAGTGTTTCAAAGAAGTTTATACAGCATGTACAGCTGATACCAATTACACAACCACACTGTGTGGGATGATATATGTATATATAGAGAAAAAATGCAAGGAGGAAACATCTGAAAGTCTATAAAACCAACTGATAATGAGGAGATGGAATCAGGAACGGTAGTCAAGGTGGATTTCCACTTTGTGAAGCTTAAAAGTGTACAGAGAGTGTATGCAGGAGTCCATTACATAATTTAAAACAGCTAAAATTAAAATTTTGTAAAGAATTGCTGGGGAAAAAGCCACGCTTGAGTTCTCAGTGTTGTCAGCCCCATGTGGTTGGCCTGAACTTCGGGAAGGCCAACAGCAGGAGTAGCCTTGGCACAGCTGGGCCATCACCCCAGGAGCCAGCCTCTAGTGTGGAGGAACTTCACCCGTGCCAGGAAATATGAAGGCTCTGTGGGTCCCTTGGCAACAGGTGGCCACATCTAGATACCTACATCTTGCACCAAAGACTGGAAGAGAAGACATTTGTCCTGGGTCCCACTCCTAGCCCAGGAGAAGCCCTCCACTGAGCCCAGCACCAGTGGGAAATGGGTGTTTCAAACCAAAGGCTTCCCCTCCAGGGAGCATCACTGCATGATCACCATCAGCCACGAAGGAGGCCCTGGCACAGGCCTCTTGGCTTTGTGGCTTTCCACACCAGAGAGTAAGGCCAACTTCATGCAGTCATCAAGAAAGGACTGAGCCAAACTGGGTTCCCTCCCTCTGTTGCAGACCAAAACTCAATGAAGCATCAGGAGATCCCAGTCGCACAACAGGAAGGGGACAAGAGCATCAGAGAAGGGTTGCAACGAACCCCTGGGCCTTCTGCCATCACCAGAGGGTCAAGGACTCAATGTCCTCTGAGAAAGAAAGTGTGTACCTGATCCCACAGTTAAGTCGCTCAGTCATGTCTGACTCTGTGACCCCATGGACTGCAGCACGCCAGGCCTCCCTGTCCATCACCAACTTCCGGAGTCTACTCAAACTCATGTCCATCGAGTCAGTGATGCCATCCAGCCATCTCATCCTCTGTCATCCCCTTCTCCTCCCACCTCCAATCTTTCCCAACATCAGGGTCTTTTCAAATGAGTCAGTTCTTCGCATCAGGTGGCCAAAGTATTGGAGTCTCAGCCTCAACATCAGTCCCTCCAATGCCACGTGACTGAGTCATAATGCTTGGTGGTTATGGTCAGCACAAAGGGCCCCCTCTCTAAAGTTCACTGGGCTCACTGCCCATCCTAAACACAACGGAAAACTTGGAACTCACATTGGAAAGGCAGCTACAGCAGTAGAAGAGTACACTTAGATAGCCCATTGGGAGGAAGATGTTCTAAACATAACAGATCCATCTGCATGCAGGGTAACAGTCATTTCCCCAAGTCCTAGCCACCTGGAGCATAGATGACACATCGCAATGGCACTAGGCTCTGTGTGCCCTGCCAGCCTGCTCTGCGGATCTCCACGCCCGGCCCCGCAGGCCTCCACGCCCCCAGACAGCTGTGCAGGGTTCTGCCCCCACAGCTGTCAGGCTCCCTGCTGCTGCCGTCCATCCGGCCGCTGCTCTGCCTGCCCATGTCCTCACCTCACCACCACGCCCTGCAGTTCCCAGAGGAACGGTCCTGCCTCCAAGGAGCACGCTCTTAATTTCAACCTTCAACCTTAGACATGCTTTAAAAAGACAGCTCAGGACCAGAACACCTGAGAAAGCTTTCCTGATGGCAAGACCAGAGTGCTACGAGAGCTCACACACCTCCACCCTCTCCAAACCCCTCTGTCCTCCAAGCATCCAGTTAGGTGACATTCTTTACGGATTCTTAATTTTTTATGCATGAGTTCCCAGAACCTAGCCATCACTAACAGACTCTTCCCATAAATAAGATTCCTGGTGTCTACACAGAAAGACAAGCATTAAATGTGATTTAGAGTATGAGCGCTGGTGTCAGATCAACTGAGTTTGAAGGTCCTCTTTACCATTACTTAGCTTGAGTTAGTTAATTTCCTGGATTTCAGCTTCCTCATTTCTAAATGTGCACACCACGCAAGTTTCGTCGAAACATTAAATGGCAACATATATGGAGTGGTTAGCACAGTCCTGGTTCATATAAGACTTCTGTCCCAGGGTCACCTGGAAAAAGAGCTATGAAGCCCCCACTGCAACTATCCAACGCAGTGATGCACATTTTAGAGACCTGTATTCTGATGTATGGGCTTCTCTGATGGCTCAGTGGTAAAGAACCCACCCGGCAATGCAGGAGATGAAGGCTGGATCCCTGGGTTGGAAAGATCCCCTGGAAGAGGAAATGACAACCCTCTCCAGTATTCTTGCCTGGGAAATCCCATGGACAGAGATGCATGGTGGGCTACAGTTCGTGGGGTCGCAGAGTCAGACACGACTGAGTGACTAAACAATAATAACATTCGGATATATTATCTCATTTCTTTTAACACTGTTTTCTTATCTCATAAGGCTTCCTTGGAGAGTGGGAATTCTGAAATTCTGCTGGACTTTTACTTTGTTTTGGGGACATTTGAATAAAGAATATTCATAGAATTGTGGATTTTAGTACTCCGAAAGTGTTAGAGTGGTATTTATTCCCATAGCACCTCACAGTCTAAATGGCTCTGAGGGGCCTTCAGAGATCACGTGGTCCTGCTGCTGACATCAGGTGCATGCATGCTAAGTCGCTTCAGTTGTGTCTGACTTTTTATGACCCCATGGACTGTAGCCTGCCAGTCTCCTCTGTCCATGGGATTCTTCAGGCAAAGAGTACTGGAGTGGGTTTCCATGCCCTCTTCCAGGGGATCTTCCTGGCCCGGGGATCAAATATTGGTCTCTTATGTCTCCTGCATCGGCAGGTGGGTTCTTTACCACTAGCGCCAAATGGGAAGCCCCTGACTTCAGATAAGATCTCATTATCCCTACTTGAAGCCAAGAGAGCTCAAGAGACAGACCTAGAGTCTCAGAGTAAAAGATGGGGGAATTAAAGACCAAAAGAAGTCAGGATCAACCCCCCAAAATTAGGACATTTGTTCACTTCCATTGTATATGAGTGTCCATGGTTCTTGGTATCAAACCCTTAATGCTCTAAGAAAAAAGTGGAAGTTGCTCAGTCATGTCCGCAACCCCCTGGACTGCAGCTCACCAGTCTCCTCTGTCCATGGAATTCTCTAGGCAATAATCTTGGATTGGGTAGCCATTCCCTTCTCCATGGGATCTTCCCAACCCAGGGATCAAATCTGGATCTCCCTCATTGCAGGCAGATTTTTTACCATCTGAGCCACTGGGGAAGCCCAAGAACCAAAGGCATTTCTGTATGAAAACTGTGCCTGTTCACTGCTGTCACCACAGGCCAGTTAATACAATTAGATGCTTCCTCAAGGGAATGACAATTACAATAATAACAGGTTAATGCTATTTTCCTATTTTCCTATTGGCTTTCTTTCTAATTTTGAGAATCGCAAAATGACAGTGAGGTATGTATTTCAATCTGGAAAGGTGACAAAGGAAGAGGGAACAAAAACAAATCCTCACCAGGAAGCAAAAGACAAGTGAAGGACTGAGTAAACTGTGGTGCCTCTCAGGACAAATCCCTGCTTTAGGCAGAAGGCCAGACCTATAGGGAGACTACGGAGAACCCAGTCCGAGGAAGCAAGCTGGAGGACAAAGGAGCAGGAAGACTAACTTTTGTTTTCGGCCCAGCTAGATGGCTGAGGGACGTAGAGCCACAGCCTCATAGCAGAGCAGAAGCAGGAACAGGATACATTAGCGAAAATACCAAAATGTGGCTGCAATATCCACTCACTTCATTCTCCTACCAGGATCCTGGCAGCAGAGCAAATAAAAGGCAGGTCTGCTCCTGGGCACCTGCCCTTGGCACCCTCTCCTCTGAGAAAACTAAGGTCTGAAACCAAAGCCCCATAAGACAGCTTTACTTCCACAGAGCCTCTCTGGGGAGACAGAGGAGGCGGCTGCAATCCCCACCACAGCTCACTGCACAGCCTCACAAGTGCCCACTTGAAGTATCTGGGCCGTTTTTAACCAGCGTTCTGCCCCAGAAAGGTCACTGGCACAGCCCATTAACAATTCCCAGGGGAAATAAATAGACTCTGGGTAATAAGATAAAACCTAACCTTTTTTTCCCCCTTTGTGCTTAGTCTGGTTTCACGTGCTCACAGAGGGCCAAGTGCAGAGGCCTGCACACCAGAGTTCCTCCTGCAGAATGGCTATTGCAACACCTCAGCTAGGTGGTTTCAAAGTCCAAGATGGCAGCTGGGGCCCGTGTACAGTCTGCTCACAGCACTGCAATCCAAGATGGAGGCTGGGGGGCGTGTGCAGAGAAGCAATTCACAGCACTTCAATCCAAGATGGCGGCTGGGGGCCGTGTACAGAGTCTGCTAAC
>NW_011494783.1:27775-33822 GCF_000754665.1 Bison bison bison | reverse complement strand
CCAAGATGGCAGCTGGGGTCCGTGTACAGAGAGGCTGCTCAGAGTTGGAGCCCTGAGCAGTACCACTACACTGGGCGGAGAACTCTGCCCGCTTCCCTCCCTTCTCTTCCCCAGTGAGGAAACCCATATAAAGCAGCTCCACCCACCAGCCTGTAAGGGGAGCATGTGTACTCTAAAGCAGAACTCACATCTTTCCATTTTTGATCGGAAACTAAACTTTCCTTTGCTTCGGAACCAAACTTGGCCTCATTTTGTCAGCTCAAGAGACACCAGAGAAGAGAAACCTTGTTGGGAATGACGCAGGAGGGTAACAGAAGGTGCCTGCCACATCTCTGCTTGCTCTTTTGTTCTCTCTCAAGCCACCTTTTCCCAAGACTTCTCTGGTTCCCCTTGCCACCGCCAGTCCCGTTTTTTGGTTTCTCCCACTAGCATACCCCACTCAGCCAAACAAAATCCCACTCAATGACTCTTGGTCCAGTTATAGTTCTGCACCCAATTCCTATGTGTTTTTTTCCCACACCACCAAATGACCGCTCAACTCTGGCTAAATGTCCTACAATTCAGCTAAATGTGGACACTATCCAGCCAGGGCCAGCATCAGATTCCACAGGGTAAGGGCTCATTCCCTCCAGACCGCACCCCCCAACCCACTTCAAACAGTTGTAGCAAGTCTATAGAGCAGAGGCTTCCACAACCCCCTCCTCAGGGCGGATTAATTTGCTAGAACAGCTCAGAGACTCGGGGAAAGAATTTATTAATTAGTTTCCTGGTTTATTATCAGATCAGATCAGTCGCTCAGTCGTGTCCCACTCTTTGCGACCCCATGAATCGAAGCACACCAGGCCTCCCTGTCCATCACCAACTCCTGGAGTTCACCCAGACTCACTCCATCGAGTCAGTGATGCCATCCAGCCATCTCATCCTCTGTCGTCCCCTTCTCCTCCTGCCCCCAATCCCTTCCAGCATCAGTCTTTTCCAATGAGTCAACTCTTCGCATGAGGTGGCCAAAGTACTGGAGTTTCAGCTTTAGCATCATTCCTTCCAAAGAAATTCCAGGGCTCATCTCCTTCAGAATGGACTGGGTGGATCTTCTTGCAGTCCAAGGGACTCTCAAGAGTCTTCTCCAACACCACAGTTCAAAAGCATCAATTCTTCGGTGCTCAGCCTTCTTCACAGTCCAACTCTCACATCCATACATGACCACAGGAAAAACCATAGCCTTGACTAGACGAACCTTTGTTGGCAAAGGAATGTCTCTGCTTTTGAATATGCTATCTAGGTTGGTCATAACTTTCCTTCCAAGGAGTAAGCGTCTTTTAATTTCATGGCTGCAGTCACCATCTGCAGTGATTTTGGAGCCCAAAAAAGTAAAGTCTGACACTGTTTCCACTGTTTCCCCATCTATTTGCCATGAAGTGATGGGACCAGATGCCATGATCTTAGTTTTCTGAATGTTGAGCTTTAAGCCAACTTTTTCACTCTCCACTTTCACTTTCATCAAGAGGCTTTTGAGTTCCTCTTCACTTTCTGCCATAAGGGTGGTGTCATCTACATATCTGAGGTTATTGAGATTTCTCCCAGCAATCTTGATTCCAGCTTGTGTTTCTTCCAGTCCAGTGTTTCTCATGATGTACTCTGCATATAAGTTAAATAAATAGGGTGACAATATACAGCCTTGACGTACTCCTTTTCCTATTTGGAACCAGTCTCTTGTTCCATGTCCAGTTCTAACTGTTGCTTCCTGACCTGCATACAAATTTCTCAAGAGGCAAATCAGGTGGTCTGGTATTCCCATCTCTTTCAGAATTTTCCACAGTTGATTGTGATCCACACAGTCAAAGGCTTTGGCATAGTCAATAAAGCAGAAATAGATGCTTTTCTGGAACTCTCTTGCTCTTTCCATGATCCAGTGGATGTTGGCAATTTGATCTCTGGTTCCTCTTCCTTTTCTAAAACCACGGTTTTCTAAAACCGTGAACATCAGAAAGTTCACGGTTCACATATTGCTGAAGCCTGGCTTGGAGAATTTTGAGCATTACTTTACTAGCGTGTGAGATGAGTGCAATTGTGTGGTAGTTTGCAAATTTGGAAAACTCAGCAGTGGCCACAGGACTGGTTTATTATAAAAGGATATAATTCAAGAAAAGAAATCAGCATTTCCATTACCTCTCCAGGCACATTACATAGGCTCGATAAAGGACAGACATGGTATGGACCTAAGAGAAGCAGAAGATATTAAGAAGTGGCAAGAATACACAAAAGAACTGTACAAAAAAGATCTTCATGCCCCAGATAATCACAATGGGGTGATCACTCACCTAGAGCCAGACATCCTGGAATTTGAAGTCAAGTAGGCCTTAGGAAGCATCACTATGAACAAAGCTAGTGGAAGTGATGGAATTCCAGTTGAGCTATTTCAAATCTTCAAAAATGATGTTGTCATTCAGTGCTGCACTAAATATGCCAGCAAATTTGGAAAACTCAGCAGTGGCCACAGGATTGGAAAAGGTCAGTTTTCATTCCAACCTCAAAGAAAGGCAATGCCAAAGAATGCTCAAACTACCGCACAATTGCACTCGTCTCACACGCTAGTAAAGTAATGCTCAAAATTCTCCAAGCCAGGCTTTAACAGAACATGAACCGTGAACTTCCAGGTGTTCAAGATGAACTTAGAAAAGGCAAAGGAACCAGAGATAAAATTGCCAACATCCACTGGATCATCAAAAAAGCAAGAGAGTTCCAGAAAAACATCTATTTCTGCTTTATTGACTATAACAAAGCCTTTGACTGTGTAGATTACAACAAACTGTGGACAATTCTTCAAGAGATGGGAATACCAGACCACCTGACCTGCCTCTTGAGAAACCTATATGCAGGTCAGGAAGCAACAGTTAGAACTGTACCTGGAACAACAGACCGGTTCCAAACAGGAAAAGGAGTATGTCAAGGCTGTATATTGTCACCCTGCTTATTTAAATTTACATGCAGTGTACATCATGAGAAACTCTGGACTGGATGAAGCACAAGCTGGAATCAAGATTGCTGGGAGAAATACCAATAACAGATATGCAGATGACACCATCCGTATGGCAGAGAGAAAAGAACTAAAGAGCCTCTTGAAGAAAGTGAAAGAGGAGATAAAAAAAGTTGGCTTAAAACTCAGAAACAGAAAAATAAGATTATGGCATCTGATCTCATCACTTCATGGGAAATAAATGGGGAAACAGTGGAAACAGTGACAGACTTTATTTTGGGGGGCTCCAAAATCACCGATGGTGACTGCAGCCATGAAATTAAAAGATGCTTATTCCTTGGAAGGAAAGTTATGACCAACCTAGACAGCATATTAAAAAGCAGAGACGTAACTTTGCCAACAAAGGTCCATTTAGTTAAAGCTATGGTTTTTCTAGTAGTCATGTATGGATGTGAGAGTTGGGTTATAAAGAAAGCTGAGCGCCGAAAAATTGATGCTTTTGAATTGTGTTGGAGAAGACTCTTGAGAGTCCCTTGGACTGCAAAGAGATCCAACCAGTCCATCCTAAAGGAAATCAGTCCTGAACATTCATTGGAAGGACTAATGTTGAAGCTGAAGCTCCAATACTTTGGCCCCCTGATGTGAAGAACTGATTGATTTGAAAAGACCCTGATGCTGGGAAAGACTGAAGGCAGGAGGAGAAGGGGACGACAGAGGATGAGACGGTTGGTTGGCATCACTGACTCAATGGACATGAGTTTGTATAAACTGTGGGAGTTGGTGATGGATAGGGAGGCTTGGCATGCTGCGGTTCATAGGGTCGAAAAGAGTCGGACAGGACTGAGTGACTAAACTGACTAACTACTGATGGATTAAATTGTGGGCTATCAATGACTGACCCAATGACCAGCCCCTCCCTTCTCCCCACAGACTGGGGTGGGACTGTAAATTCCAACCTTCTGATCACTAGATGGGTTCTCCTGGCAACCACCCCCTCCCCCACCATGAGACTACCCTAGGGGCTTTTCACCAATTGCCTCATCAACATAACAAAAGACATTTAAATCACCCTCTGCTAAGAAATTCCAAGAGTTTAGAAGCTTGCCAGAAGCAGGGACAAAGACCAAATGTATATTTCTTATTAAATTACAATATCACCCTGATTTATCCCCATTATCTCTAAAGCATTTAACCTGGATGGGGGGTAGAAGGAGGAGAAGAGCAGGCATTCATTCTAGCACACCTACTTCCACACTGAGATATGTTTTTTTAATCAAAAATATGCCCCTATCAATGATTATACAGTTGACCCTTAAATAATCTGAGTTTGAACTGCCCAGATGCACTTACATGTTGATTTCTTTTTTACACTGAATATGTACTACAGTTGCAAACAGTCGGACACGACTGAGCAACTTTCACTTTTACAGTACTACACCATCTGAGGTTGGTTGAATTCTCGGGTGCAGAATCACAGGTATGCAGATCCAATCTGAAGTTATATTTGGACTTATTGAGTGCACGGTGGGTTGGTGCCACCTAACCCCCTTGTTGTCCAAGGGTCAACTGTAAATCAGTTGGTTAACTTCCCTCACTTTGCTGTTGTTCCACTGGTGAAACATCACTCAGTCTGAACCTTATTCTTCCTAGGACCATTGTCTCTAATTCTCTGCTCCCTCTGTAGTCTTATCTCCATTAGCCACCAGAGCTCAAAACCCTGTCTGATGACGTGGCTCTTATGTACAGAACTTTGCTGCCTCCATTTTATACAGAGAAGAAAGTTCAAACTCTATAAGCTGTTCACCAAGCCAACACCATCCTGCCTTCCTGAGCTTGTCTCCCGTTTCTCCCTCCTCATCCCAGCCCAGTCCATCACAACGCATCGCGGGCCATTTACTGGACAGAATATCATTTTCCCATACTGTACACTTACCCAGCTGCTGCCTGCCTGGACCTGAAACACCCTTGCTACACACCTGACTCTCCCCAGCACCCGAACCACCCATCAACACCCTGTCTCAAGCCCTCCCATCTCTTCCGAGAACTAAGACCAAGCCTCCTAACTTGACCCTGATTCTGCCTTTGGCCCTCCTCCTGAACCACACCCTTATCTATTCTCTGCACACGGCCCAGAGTGACTCCTTGAAGAGGTGAGCCACAGTGTTTATCTCCATTAAAGGGAACCCTCCCATACTGATGGTGAGAATGCAAACTGCTACAACAATTATGGAGAACAGTGTGAAGGTTTCTTTAAAAACTAAAAACAGAGCTACCATATGATCCGGGCTTCCCAGGTGGCGCTAGTGGTAAAGAACTCGCCTGCCAATGCAGGAGACTTAAGAGATGCAGGTTTGATCCCTGGTTCATGCCCTGGAGAAGGGCACGGCAACCCACTCCAGTATTCTTGCCTAGAGAATTCTATGGACAGAGGAGCCTGGTGGGCTACAGTCCATAGGGTCGCAAAGAGTTGGACACAATGGAAGTGACTTAGCACAGCACTGTATGATCCAGCAATCCCACTCCTAGGCATCAGATCAGATCAGTTGCTCAGTCGTGTCCCACTCTTTGCGACCCCATGAATCGCAGCACGCCAGGCCTCCCTGTCCATCACCAACTCCCAGAGTTCACTGAGACTCATGTCCATCGAGTCAGTGATGCCATCCAGCCATCTCATCCTCTGTCGTCCCCTTCTCCTCCTGCCCCCAATCCCTCCCAGCATCAGAGTCTTTTCCAATGAGTCAACTCTTCTCATGAGGTGGCCAAAGTACTGGAGTTTCAGCTTTAGCATCATTCCTTCCAAAGAAATCCCAGGGCTGATCTCCTTCAGAATGGACTGGGTGGATCTTCTTGCAGTCCAAGGGACTCTCAAGAGTCTTCTCCAACACCACAGTTCAAAAGCATCAATTCTTCAGGGCTCAGCCTTCTTCACAGTCCAACTCTCACATCCATACATGGCCACAGGAAAACCATAGCCTTGACTAGACGGACCTTTGTTGGCAAAGTAATGTCTCTGCTTTTGAATATGCTATCTGTCAGCATAGGGTAAATGACCTTGGGGATGACTGATGCTTGG
>NW_011494783.1:18108-27675 GCF_000754665.1 Bison bison bison | reverse complement strand
ATCCAGCACCACAGTTCAAAAGCATCAATTCTTTGGTGCTCAGCTTTCTTCACAGTCCAACTCTCACATCCATACATGACCACAGGAAAAACCATAGCCTTGACTAGACGGACCTTTGTTGGCCAAGTAATTTCTCTGCTTTTGAATATGCTATCTAGGTTAGTCATAACTTTCCTTCCAAGGAGTAAGCATCTTTTAATTTCATGGCTGCAGTCACCTAGTCACTCCTAGGCATATATTCAGAAAAAACTATAATCCAAAAATATATATGCGGGACTTCCCTGGTGGTCCAGTGGCTAAGACTCTGTGCTCCCAGCGCAGGGGGACCGGGCTTGATTCCTGGTCACGGAACTAGATCCCACTTACCACAACTAAAGTCATTGCCACATGCCGCAACTAAGACCTGACACAGCCAAATAAATAAAAAAGAAATCTGGCCTACCTTAAAAAAACACAAAAAACAAAGATACATGCAGCCCTGTGTTCATAGTGGGCTTCCCAGATGGCGCTAGTGGGAAAGCACCCACCTGCCAATAAAGGAGACGTAAGAGATGTGAGTTCAATCCCTGGGTTGGGAAGATCCCCTGGAAGAGGGGATGGCAAACCATTCCAGTATTCTTGCCTCGAGAATTCTATGGACAGAGAAGCCTGGAGGGCTACAGTCCATAGGGTCACAAAGAGTCGGACACGACGGAAGTGACTTAGCACACACACATGTCCATAGCAGCACGATTCACAACAGCCAAGACACAGATACAACCTAAATGTCCATCAACAGAGGAATGGATTAAGAAACCGTGGCACGTAGACACGGTGGAGTATTATTCAGCCATGAAAAAGCTAAATGATGCCGTTTGCAGCAACACTATTTTGTGTGTGTTGCCTTTCCTTCCCATCTGGATCTGTCTGGTACATTCCCTCCCTTTCTTCAGTTCTCTGTCCCAAACTCACTTATGAATATGAAATCAAGACTTTCTGGTATAACACCTATCCCCTTACCCTGTTTTAATTTTTCTCCCAGAGTTTCTTACTATCTAAAAAACGTCTATAGTTCCTTATATGTGTGCAACATGGCTTCTCCCCCGAGAGTGTGAGCTCAGTGAGGGCAGGGCAGAGTTGGTTGTTTCTGTTTCCTTGTTTACAGGCGTATCCTCAGCACCTAAAACGATGTCTTGCTCGTTATAGGAACTCCATAAATTGTTACTGACTGAATGAACACAGTGGCCTATTGAAGTCACACTGCCAAGCCCAATGCAAAGGCCACCCTTTCCCCCATAGTATTCCTGTCAATATCAACATCCTGTATTCTATGGCTGTTTGCTTCTGTCTCCAACTTAGGGCTTAAGGGAGCTGCCTTCCACTTGGGGGCACCACCCGAAAAACTAAAAAAAAACACACAGAGAAGTTCTCCTAGAAGGTAAAGGAGCCATATGCGTGTAAGGAAACTGAGTCTTAGAGAGGCTAAGGAAAATGCACACACACCCCTCCTTGCCTTACACCTGGGAGGCAGAATGCCAAAATTCTACTCTAGGCCAATCTGGACCTCAGTTCAGTTCAGTTGCTCAGTCGTGTCCGACTCCTTGCAACCCCAGGGACTGCAGCACGCCAGGCCTCCCTGTCCATTACCAACTCCCACAGTTCACTCAAACTCATGTGCATCGAGTCAGTGACGCCATCCAACCATCTCATCCTCTGTTGTCTCCTTCTCCTCCCACCTTCAATCTTTCCCAGTATCCAGGTCTTTTCAAATAAGTCAGCTCTCCGCATCAGGTGGCCAAAGTATTGGAGTTTCAGCTTCAACATCAGTCCCTCCAATGAACACTCAGGACTAATTTCCTTTAGGATTGAGTGGTTGGATCTCCTTGCAGTCCAAGGGACTCTCAAGAGTCTCCTCCAACACCACAGTTCAAAAGCATCAATTCTTTGGCGCTCAGCTCTCCTTATAGTCCAACTCTCACATCCATACATGACCACTGGAAAAACCATAGCTTTGAGTAGACGGACCTTTGTTGGCAAAGTAACGTCTCTGCTTTTTAACATGCTGTCTACGTTGGTCATAACTTTTCTTCCAAGGAGCAAGCGTCTTTTATTTCTGGACCTAAAGTCTACTAACTAAACATCCCATAGTCTGAATCTAAACACCCCTTCCAGTAACCCTCAGTGCCTGTCAAAAACATACAGGAATTTTTTAATTTAAGCACCCAGGATAATGAGCATAGCTCTTAACTTTGGTCTCACAAATAGCACTTTCCAAGAATTATTTGAAAATAAAGAAAGAAGGGACGGAGGGAGGAGTGGCAGAAAGAAAGAAAAGGAAAAGAAACCATGCTGCCACTTTGGCTTAGTAGGTCCTCAGTCTTGCTTCAGAGACTCGGTCCAGAGACGTCAGCTTCGCAGTAAGAAGGTGAAAGCATGGGGAAGCCTCTCTCCCCTGCTTTTATCAACAGACACTTGCAAATAATGGTCTTTCCTTCTGCCCAGCCAGCACCGCCTAGACAATTTGGTTTCTGCTCTTTTGTGTGTCTTGAACTGAAGCCTGAAAGTAAGACAAGCCCCTCATCACACCACTGCGAGCCCCTCCCTTTCTTTCTTTCCCGGCTGGGTCTTACCTTCCCTCCTCTCGGAGGCCATCATTACCGGGCTGATTCGGACAAGCTAAGAAAGCTACTTTCTAGCCTAAAGCCTACCCATTATCGTTATCATAATAATTAGAACTTTTAAAAATATCACTGTCACTTTCATGTCATGTTGATGAATATTCCCAGGACGTTCTAAGATTTTATAAACAGTAATTATCTGTTGATCGCATACTTGAAGATACAGAGGCAGTTACCCCCTTTCCTCACCAGGTGGCGCTCATATTTTATGGCCTGGGGTCTGGGTACCGTCCAAACTCAGCAATGTATTTGGAGAAGTGTGCATTAACTTTTTATAACAGAGGAGGTTGGTAACTGTACCGTTCAAACATGTGTGCTTCTGTGTGCATACATTTCTAACAGTAACTTCATAACTAGAACTTGTTACAAGATGTTATAGATCGTCCTATTAGAATCCCTCTATTAAGAACTTCATCAAAGCAAAATTTAAAAGGAATCAAATTTGCGTTCAATTAACAGGCCCCATACTTATCAAATACTTCTTTTATAAGACAACAATAAGTATTGCCTCCAGGCCACAGGATCAATAAATGAAAAGCTTTTGACTATCTCCAGCCCTCTCTGGAGGTTAGTTCCCCAGAACTCCCAGCCTAGGCTAAAAGTAAAATTGGAAGCTTTGCAAAGCAACTCTGTTAACCAAATCTGACGATTTCTTTCGACCTTCTCCTTCCTACTAGCTACACAGTTTACCTCTTTCTCTTCCCTTCCTGAGGTCTAACCTGCAGACATTTTTTGACAAGGACCAACCCTATCTCTCTTCTCTCAGGGGATTCTGGTTTAACACTTGTCTCGACTTGTTCTTACTAAATTTCTGACATGCCCCAGTTCACTGAGACTCATTTGTTCTCTTCCTTCGCTCCCTCCCTCCTACCTGCCCAAGCATTCACGCAGAGTATTAACTTCTGAGGTCAGCAACACCAGTTTCTCAGGCAGCCAAGCCAACAAGGTAAGGTAGAAACAGCGCCATTTCTCATGAGACACACGTACTTATGAGTATACAAGAAATTCTGAGTCAGGGCCCCTTTGTATGACTGACCCCTCCACAAGTTCCTGTCAGTGCTCCAGAAGCCAAAGGAAATAATAGGATGATTGCGAATTGCTTTTATTTTTACTTTGGAGTGAGATCAGCTAAGCATGGGAATGAGGAAGGCGTGGTCAAGCTTGTACCTAAGTATGCACTTGGATGGAATGTATAACCCCATGAGAATTCCCATTTCACCCTCTTTGTCTCTCCCATCAGCACCAGAAACAATCCGACTTCCTTCTTGGTGGCTGCTACTATCCGTTCTTCAAGTTTGTGCTCCTCTGTGGCCCTTGCTGCAATGCGATGGAGGCTCACAGCTTCTCCACCACCTTCTTTCCTCCAAAACAAACAGAATGCTTTGAAGTTTGTTAACATTGCAAAGAGAGATAGGATTTTTTTTTTTCCCCTAAGCGCAGGGAGAATTGCGACATAGCCTGAAACTGTTAGAGTGGTATTTATTCCCATAGCACCTCACAGTCTAAAGGGCTCAAGAGCAATTTCTCCCAGGTCTTTATTCTTCTCTTGCCTTTTCTTGAGATCTGAACTTCAGCCAACCATCCTTATTAATCCAGGAATTGACACTACTCAGACTCTTCCATCTTCCAGCAGACTTATCCTTTGATTCTCCCAAGTCTGTCTTGCAAATAACCCTGTATTTTTTGTTGTTGTTTTAGTCACTAAGTCATGTCCGACTCTTTTGCGACCCCATGGACTGTAGCCCGCCAGGCTTCTCTACCCGTGGAGTTTCTTAGGCAAGAATACTAGAGTGGGTTGCCATTTCTGAACCAGAGGATCTTCCCAACCCAGGGATCAAACCTGTATCTCCTGCATTGGCAGGTGGATTCTTTACCAATGAGCCACCAAGAACCCTGTATAGGAGGACACAAAAATGGAAAGGAAGTGTCCTTAAGTTACATGGTGCCAGGAATAACCTTTTGTGTCCTATATCATATTTATACTCTCATTTACCGTGGGGTAGCTGTTTAGAACCAACATCATGATCACAATTTCTTCCATTTTGTAGATGAGGAAGTTGAGGCTCAGGAAAGCTAGATGATTTGCCCAAGATCACACAATTATAAGGGTTTCCCTGGTGGCTCAGTGGTAAAGAATCAGCCTGCCAATGCAGGAGACACAAGAGACTGGGGTTTGATCCCTGGAAGATCCCCTGGAGGACGGCATGGCAACCCACTCCAGTATTCTTGTCTGGAGAATCACATGGACAGAGGAGCCTGGCGGGCTACAGACCACAAGGTCAGAATGAGTTGGACATGACTGAAGGGCCTGAGCAGCACAGCACAGGACTAGGACGAGACAATGTTAGAACTTTCTAGTAGACGGCTGTGCTCCTGGCATCTCAGAGGAAACTTCAAACTGCCTTTATCGCGAAACAGTCCTACTTCTGGTACAAAGAGCTGCAGCTCCTTAAACAACATCAGGTGTTTTCCTCTTGGCAACGTGACAAGGAAGAAGAGAGGGGGTGGGGGTGGGTAGGAGGCAGAGGGGGTGACTGGGTCAGTGGTATTGCTCACAGACCACCTCTGCATGTATTTCATCAATTAAGGAGCCATGAGGCTAGTAAAACTTCTCCTTCGTAAGCGGAAGTACCTTCTGGGCAGATTAAGCCTCTCTCGGAGACACCCAGAAAGCCGGATAAACATTGGGAGTCGCCCAGTATTCAAGCGTAGTACTTTAACCACAAGTCAAGAGGTCTTCAAAAATAAGATGTTCTTGATACATGAATACCACACAGCAAGAGGGATGAACCAGCACACAACCGCATAAAGAAATCTCACAAACAGCAGAGGAAATGAAAGAACTCAGACACCAAAGAATACATATCAGATGGTTCCACCATATGAAGCTGGCAGCAAGCAGACCTAATCCGTGGTGTTCTCAGGGGTGGAGTGGGGGATGGAGGAAAGTAAAACAATTTAGGGGTCCCCTACTTTCTCTGCTTCTGGAAACCCTGAGTAGAGGCCACGGGCCCCAGAGTCAGGCAGACCTAGGTTCAAACCCTAGCTCTGCAACTGAGTGATTTTAAACAAGGAACTTAAATCTCAGCGCCTCAGGTTTTTGCATCTATAAAATGGAACTAATAATACCTTCCTCAAAGGGTTGGTGTGAGAAGTAAATGAAATAATGTATGTGAAATGCCCTGGCAGCATGCGTAGGTGCTGTAATAAATGGTAATGATGATTATCCTGCCCCTGTTGCCTGATGGTAGAGCAGGATCAGAGAACAGATGGGGAAGAGCCCAGACACAAGCAAAGGGAAGGGCCGAACTAGCCTGGTGATCAAAGATGCGCAGAATCTGCCCAAATGCCACACAGAGAGGGCTGTTTGTTCCCTTTCCTACTGCCCACACAGTCTGTGGATCCGGCTGCAGACAAGCACAGGCCAGCCCCATGCAGCCAAAACAAAAGCTGCTTTGGTCCCATCCGTGCTGGCCCTTGCTAGGGACCTGATCCTAATCTGATAAACCAATTTGTACTGATGCTGTCACAGTGGTCACTGGCAGCTTACTGGGTTCCCCTCGTGGTTAAACTGCATGTTTTCCAGAGCATTATGGATGTCCAAAGCCTTGACCCAGGCTGGGTGGATCTCACCTAATGCCAATGTCCCCAAGGAGCCAAATGAGCTGGTATGCAGGGAACAACTTCAGCAGGATGGTGTTAAGGTTGGGCTGTAAGACAGAAGCCAGGGCACACAAGTCCAAGGCTGTAGGGACGTGCAGACTTCCCTTCCTGATTGCAGGATGAGAACAGAGCCAGACAACTTGGGTTCCCTTCACCTGAGAGAAGGGACAGGAATCCCTCTGGGAAGGCCTAATCACTAAAAGGCCTACAGCTCCCAGGAGAACAGAGGAGGGGAACGCTGTTCGGTCTGCACATTGCAATGTTAGCTGACATCATAGGGTACCCATACAGGGAAGCATACTGCTGATGCACATAACATGCATGTCACACCGAAGGGAGAAAACCAGACTCTGGAGACTACTAGGCAAAAGAGAAAGCCTGGAGCCAGAGGTGGGACTGACTGCAAAGGGCACGGATGTTTTCAGGGGAAGAAAGTGCTCCGTAACTTGACTGAGCCACTGCTTACCAGGGTATATGCATTTGTCAGAACCCATTGACCTATACTCTCGGGTTGGGCGTAATTTATGCAAAGCATCCGCAATAAGGTTGCTTTTAAAAGAAAAGAAAAATTGATGTCTTAGTCATTGTGGTTGTTCCACTCTGGGAGTAACCTGGGAGGCAGGTAAGAGAAGGTCAGGAAAGTCCTGGCCTCCGTCATTCTCTGAGCCCAGTACTGTTTGCTCAGTACCCTCCAGTTAGCAAAGTACTTTCTCCCCTTGGGATCATCACACCCACTCTAGGAGGCGGGCATGGTTAATCGCATTTTGTAGCTAAGGAAACAGAGACACACAAGACTGAATGAGCTGGCCTTCATCTTCTGACTCTATATCCCATCGTCTTTCCTGGAAATGGTCTCAGAGATCATCTGGGTCTAAGAAAACTAAGGTCCAGAGAGTGGAAATAACTCCAAAAAGCTGCACTGTTAGTTAAGGACAGAGGCCAAAACCGAAGGCGTGCCTCCTCCCACAACAAAGGGAATGAGGAACTGTGAAGTTGGGGTTCATCCCGAATGCAGCTGGACGTGGGCTTTCCTTCCCCCTCTTCAATACTTCCAGACTCAGGACAGAGAGACAGCCCAACCACAAAAGCCAGGTTCCTCTGGACTCCACCTCTCCCTGCATGGGCAGCCCCCACCCCACCCCCCTTGAATCCCAAGGGTCTTGTAACTTTAATGAACCACACCACGGAGCACATGCATGACCTCACCGCAGTCTGGCTTATTTCCTAGCACGATTGTCCAAAGTTTGCTCCATTTCCCCCCTCTGTTGGCTGTGCACCCTTCGCCCATTCCTCCCCGCTGAAATCACAAAGCTCTGAGCTTTTGGAGCCTGCAGGAGCCTCCCCCTCCTTCCCAAAGTCCTTTACTTTAGAAAGAGGCCCCTGGTGCAGAGCCTATGTATCCTATGGCTCCCTCTGTATATTTATTCTAAAAGCATGTGTATGTGCTGGGTTGAGGGATAGGGTGGCCGTGGGGACAGAAGGAGACTAGAGAGAGGTATATGATGGTGTGTCCACAGGGGAAAGACATGAATTTGAGCAAACTCCAGGAGACAATGGAGGACAGAGGAGCCTGGCACGCCACAGTCGCAAAGAGTAGGATACAGATTCAACTTAGTGACTGAAGGACAACAACAAAACCATAGAGAAAACATCTTAGGCAAACAAGAAACAATGGATGGCGGGTAACTCTGGGGTCAGGAACTGGAGGGTGGGAAGAGAGAGGATCCTACTTTCCGTTTTGTTTCTTTTCTGTTCCATGTGAATTTTCCAACCAATGTACTTGGATTCCATTTATTTATTTATGCCAATGAGGCTAGCCTGGGCCAGGAAATTATGAGCCATTTTCCTCCTGTCCTTATCTGTATGTAAAAAAAGAAATATGAGAAGGATTAGTTTTTTGAAACAAAATAAGCACCTAAAATGCACCACCTCCCTTCCCCCCATGGTGACCAAAACATGCAACAATTCAAATGATAGAAAAACTATGAATGAGTCAGCCAGATGAGATGGAGCCAGAGAGGGCTGCAGGAAGGAGAGGCCCCAGGCATGGACTGACCACCGGTCCTCAGTGGGTGATCACTCCCTTTGGAGCCACTGTCACCCCTAATGTGTGCCTCCTGTCTGTCACTTTAGCCATCTCTGCTCTTGCTTTATGCCCCAGCCCCTGCAAACACTCCTCAGACAATAGTTTGTTTAGAGCAAGGATTCTTTTTTGAAGCTTTCAGAGCTTGCTCGCAAGCAGAGTGGAAACTGAAGAAACATGTATTGAATATACTGGGAGGCACTCTCCAACAGGGGCTTCCCAGGTGGCTCAGTGGTAAAGAATTCGCCTGCCAATGCAGGAGATGAGGGTTTGATCCCTGGGTAGGGAAGATCCCCTGGAGAAGGAAATGACAACCCGCTCAAGTATTCTTGCCTGAGAAATCCCAGGGACAGAGGAGCCTGGCGAACTACTACAGTCCGTGGGGTCGCAAAGAGTGGGACACGACTGAGCAACTAAAACAACAAAGTCTCCGACAGGGGAGAGGGCCGTGGGTCTACACCAGTAGCTCCTGTTACCACTTGCGTTCAGAAGCCCTCACCAGTTTCTCCCATCGCTCTGTAAAGTGCACGGCAACGTGCAAACTCCACGCGTTTACCAAGACCTTCCCTGCCTGGGCCCACACCTGCCTTTCCCGCCTGGTTCCCAGGACGAGAGTCCTGAACCCAGCAGTCAGACTGGTCCCTTACCACTCCCAGAGGCACCTTGAGGCTCCCTGCCCTCGGGCCATCGCTCATGCCTTGCCCAATCTCTGCCACCCAGAAAACCCAGCTCACCCAAGTCTCCTCCCTCAAGACTCACCTACCGAGCCCCCGCCCGGACTTGCTTCCAACCAACCTCGCCTTGCAAGATGGTCACCTAAGCCTCCCCGACGGGAACTTCAAGACGCGTCTCTTTACCCTGCTTTCCCCCTGCCGGTGTCTATTACAGCGCTGGGCCCTGAAGAAAGGGAGAAGGGAGGGGACACCAGGCTGTAGTTAGGCCAAAGGCCGGTTGGAGACAGGGATGGGTTTAGGGTCCAAAGGAGCACGGAGCCAAGTCGATTCCCAATCCCACCCACTAGGCGGCGCCCGCAGTCTCGTTCCGGTCAAGGCGCCTCCGGTTTTTTTGAAGTTTATGGCCTGTTTTACAAGTTTCCTTCCTGCCCTCCTGTCCCTTTAAGAAGGTGATCCAGGTGAGGCCGGGACTCACCTGGATCACCTTCTT
>NW_011494783.1:10842-17962 GCF_000754665.1 Bison bison bison | reverse complement strand
CCGGGCCGCGGTCCCAGGTCCCGGCCCAGCGCCATGGAGCGGCGCTGGCCCTGGGGCTCGGGTTCTGCTGCTGCTGCTGCTCTGCGCCCGCTGCCCCCGGGGACGCGCGCCGAGGAAGGTACAGACCCCCGCCCCGCCCCGCCCCGCCCCACCCCCTCCTCCCCTGGGAGCCGGCATTCCAGAGAGGCCCTCTCCTCGCAGCCCCTCTCCAGCGCTCTCGTTTTGCCCGGCTGCCAGGCGATCGACTGGCCAGGCCAGTCTTTGGCCTTTAACCCCAAACAGCTGCTTTCCCGGGTCACTCACCCCTTTCCCTGCTGGCCAGCAGTTTGCTCCTGGGTGGGGTTGGGGTGGAGAGTGAGTTTCTGCTGGAAGCAGCCTCCCATCCCAGCAATCTTGGGGACTTTCCATTCCCAAGCAGTCCCAGCCTCAGGCTCCCAACCCAGAGATCTGAACCTTTGGAAGTCGGAGGTGGAAGTGCCCTTATGCCATCTTAAGCCCGGGGACAGAGGGACCTGCAGCTGGGGGTGGGTTAGGTGCAGGGGCTCCTGGCTGCAGAGGTCAAGCCTTTCCTGTGGACACTTGCATGCTCTGTGATCCTGCTATCCCCGCTTCCCAGACTCTTGGCTGTGCCTGTACCCCCACTCCACCACCTCAATGACGGGCAGGCCAGGCCCTTTGCCAGGGGAAGGCAGCCTCCCCACCCAGGATGCCCCTCCAGAGTCCCCTGTCCACATCCTACCCACTCAACGACCCCCAGCAGCCAAGCTCCTCTCTTGTCCACCCGCCCCTCCATTTCTACACCTGATGGTCCCTACCGAGTGAGAGGCTGCTCAGTGTCTCTGGGACTGCTCTTCCTGCCGTTGACTTTGGCCAAAGGTTCAGCCCTCCAACCCTTGCCCCACTCTGCCTTTCTCCCTTCACACTCGGGAGGAAGACAGACTAAGCCCTGGAGCTCTTCTTCAATCCTCCTTCCGGGGAGGTTTTCATCCCCTAAACCTCAGGAACTCACAGCTGTGAGGGTACAGGATGCTGAAGCCTCAGGGCTACGGGCCCAGGAGGAGGAATGTGAGTTGCACGTGTGGGGCCTCCACCAGAGATGACAGCCCCCTTTCTCTCCACCTTCAGTCACTCTAATGGATACTAGCATGGCACAGGAAGAGCTGGGCTGGCTCCTGGATCCCCCAGAGGATGGGGTGAGTGTCAGGGGGCATCTGGGGTGGCTCAAGGCTGAACGGTGAGGTGGGTGGAGGAGCAGAGAAAAGAGCTGGAAAAACTGGAAGTGTCTCCTCCGGGAGGGTGAGGGGAGGGGAGGTGAGTCAGAGCCTCCTGAATGGGACTGGGGGGGTCAGGCTTCACCTCATGGGGAAAGCTTCAATGCCTGGCTCCTCCTCCCCCTGCCCCAGCGAGGAAGGGCTCAATACTTGCGAGGACTTGGAGGAAGATGAGAGTGACAGCCCCTAGGAAGAGAATGGACCATCCCTGGGATGGTTGGGGGCTGAGACCCAAACACAGAAGAGTGTCTTCAGTCTGGGGTCCATCCATCCCAGTGGAGTTGCGCAGATAGGTTTCAGGGGGTCAGGGGCCCCCATCAAAGAGTATGCAGAGTTAGGTAGCTGTATGTGGACTTTTTTTTTTTTTCTGGAAAAGGAGAGCCAGAGTTTTCATCACCTTCTTCAAAGCATCTTTGACTCTCCCAAAGTTAAAAGCTGCCCCATTAGAGAGCCCTTGGCCCTCCCGTTCTCCCCAGCCCAGGCACACCATGCATTCTAAGCCCCTTCCTTGTTGGAAGACAAGTGAACAGGGGGAGGATCCTGTGAGTTCCAGAGCCGAGCTGCCACTCAGCGGAGCTGGGCCTGGGACCACAGGAGTCTCCGCAAGCGCCACAGCCTCCAGGACTCTGGCCTCAGGCCTCTTCCTCTGAACCTGGACTCTGTTCTCTGGGTGTCCCCTCTTCTTTCCTACGGCAGTAGGAATCCAGCCTCCATTTCTGGCGCTGGGGTTACTTGGTTTCTTTCCCTCTGGGTCGCAGGGTCCTGACTGTACTCTGGGCTCTCCCGTGGAGTGGCCTGTAATTAGAATTAATAGACTAAATCATAAGGTATCCTACAGGAGGGGCTGCTCAGAAAATCCTGGAGTAGGCCAGTTCTAATAGGTGCCGCATCTCATAAACCAGCTCATCGCTCCACAGTGAGGGCTGCAGGTCCATCCGCAGGCTGCCACGGGCTACCCCTGCTACTCCCCACCCAAATGTCTCCCCTAACTGGGCTGGAGTGGAAGCAAGGCCCCTTTTGCAGCTCAGGCTAAACAGCTTTGTACTAGGAAGGCAAGAGGACAGCAGCAGGCACATTTCCACTGTCTGCTGCGTCCCTTCCATCCTTCCCCGTCTTTTCAAAACACACACACACATTCAGATTCAGCCTCCCCAGAACAGACCTATGTAGCAGCCAGCAACCAGAGTGATAAGTGAAAGGATCCTTGCTGTGGATCCCAGGCAGCTGCTTCTCCCACATCTGTCACTGCTGGAACCAGGGGAAGCGAGTTGCAGCTGGGAACATCTGCTTCTCCTGGCTCCAGCTGCAGCCCTGGCGGTCTGGCTAATGAGCTGTGCGTTAACCACCCCACCACCTTTCCACCTGACCTCCACCCTAAGCCTTCCACTACGGCTTCCCCATCACAGCTCCCTAAGAACAGGCCCTCGCTGCCTTCCGTCGCTGTAGCTGGGACACCGCTTGTTCTATCTTTGAACCCCCTACCCTGATACAAAAATGCGTGCCTCACAGTGACGTATACTTCTGTGCCTGCCCCACACCACCCCGAATTTTTAAGTTCATGGTGCTTTTCCTCGCCTTTTCTAACACTGCAAGCAGTGATTAAAACCCTCGGGAAAGTGAGCTTGCCATGGGCCTCAGTCTCTTCTTTATACAATAAGGGGGTTGCAGGCAAAATATCACTGAAATATTTTATAGAATTTGAGTGCTTCTTAAAAATTCATCTAGCAGAGAATATGCTTAAGAACGGCTGAGAATTCTTTTGAAAAAGAAGAATAATGAAATAGGAAACTTGTCCTACCAGATATCAGAACATACTATACATCAGTTATAATTAAAACATTTGGTATTGCACAAGAATATTCAGGTCAACGCAACAGAATAGAAAGTCCCCAAACAAACCTGCATACTTGAGATTTTAGTCTGTGATAACATTGGAATTGCAAATCAATGTGCAAGGTATAGCCTAGTTGATAAATTGACAATTCAGTGTCCATAATTTCTTTTTTAAAGGAAGAAAGTAAAGTTACATCTTCACACTATGTGCTCAGTCACTCAGTGCCCGACTCTTTGCTGCCCCATGGACTGTAGCCTGCCAGGCTCCTCTGTCCATAGAATTTTCCAGGCAAGAATACTGGAGTGGGTTGCCATTCCCTTCTCCAGAGGATCTTCCCAACCCAGGGATCGAACCCACGTCTCCTGCATCTCCTGCATTGGCAGGTGGGTTCTTTACCACTAGCCCTACCTGGGAAGCCCACTGTACACAAAAAAATTAATTCTAAGTAAGAAGCTTAAATCTAAACCTAAAAACCAAACCTATAAGAATGTTAGAAATATAGATCTTTATAATTTGGGATGGGAGAGCTTCCCAAGCAAAATATTTACATAACACAAAAAAAGGAAAGAAGAAAAAATGTTATTATGTAAACATTTTAAAAGACATCATTAGCAAAATTAAATGGTAAGATGGAGAAAATATATGAAATATACATTTCAAACGAATAATATCTGTAATGCAAAAAAAAAAAAACTTATCCAAATGAATACTGAAAGGATTCAAAAGATGACAGTAGAATATTGGGCAAAGTTATAAAAACATAACTGCATAAAAATACCCATAGACAGTGAACAAAAGAAAAATGCCACAACCTCCTCCCCCAAAAAAGGTAAATTAAAATGGCCAGAAGCTGTTTTGTCCATAGGATTGGCCAAAAGTAAAAAGCTCATTAATGTCCAGTGTTAATGAAGTTTTGAGAAAATGTACCTCCTGCACTGTGGACATTGATAAAGCCCCTGTGAAGGACAATTGGCAATATATTCTTACAGGATTTATAATGTACTTGCCCTGTAATATAGCAGTTCTACAGAATCATACACATCTAAACATGTTTACTTACAATTTTTTTTAAAAAGCTAGAAGTTACCTAAATATCCAACAATAGGTAAATAATTATATAAATTATGGTGCATCCATACAATGAGATACTATTTTATGAATTGCTGAAAAGAATTAGGTAGATCTATAAACTGTTGTCGGAGAAGGCAATGGCACCCCACTCCAGTACTCTTGCCTGGAAAATCCCATGGGTGGAGGAGCCTGATGGGCTGCAGTCCATGGGATTGCTAAGAGTCAGCACGACTGAGCAACTTCACTTTCACTTTTCACTTTCATGCATTGGAGAAGGAAATGGCAACCCACTCCTGTGTTCTTGCCTGGAGAATCCCAGGGACGGGGGAGCCTGGTGGGCTGCTGTCTATGGGGTCGCACAGAGTCGGACACGACTGAAGCGACTTTAGCAGCAGCAGCAGCAGCAGCATACACTGTTGTGGACATCTTTCAAAGACTATTTGTTAAAAGCAAAAAGTATGTTATAAAATGAGATGTATGTGTTCAATAAAACTTACATGAAAACCATGCACGTGAGAAAACATTCAAGTATTTCTCTAGAAGCTCTGAAAATTATCTGGGAAGCTTTATTCCAAGTTGTTAAGAATGGGTGGATGCACAAGAAGAATTTCACTTTTTATTTTATGTAGGTTTTTACTCTTTGGCTTTTTGTAATAAGCACATAGAAACATGATGATTAAGAGCATAAACTCTGGAGCCTAGAATCCCTGGGTGCACCTCCCAGCTCCTCCTCTTAATAGCTGATGCCTTGAGCAAGTAAGTCCTTTCACCTAACTATTACTCAGCTTCTTCATCCAAAATGCATAGAATAGTGACTGGCCCATGATAAGCACTCTATTAGTGCTGGCCATCATTATTATCACTAAGATTAAACATTTTTTTTAATGTTGAAAGAGTGAAGGAAGGTGAACCGGATGATGTCTAGGAGTCCAACCAGCTCTTTGCATTGTTGATTTTGATAGTGGCCTTAACTGGAAGGAACATTGGAGAGGGTGAGATTCCCTCATATAGAAGAGTTCTATGCTTGCTCTTGCCCTCCGAAAGTCAGGAGCCTTCACGTCATACGTAGTCTCCCCTCCTCTGAACAAATAGGCAGAAAGATTCTGTGAATGAGCTTTTGCTACCAAAATCTGCCTTTGGGGTATCTGACAGCTTTGCTGAAGAAATAGGTGAAAGTGGTGCTCATACTCTTAGAGTTGGAGTGGGCTCACTGAAGGGGCCAGGACTGGCTGGCCAGGATTGTTAAGCAGGTGTGGTCTTGCACACATGCTAAGCCCCTTCAGTCATGTCTGACTCTTTTCAACCCTTTGGACCATAGTCCGCCAGGCTCTTCTGTCCATGGGATTTTCCAAGCAAGAATACTGGAGTGGTTGTCAGGAGATCTTCCTGACCCAGGAATCGAACCTGCATCTCTTGCATCTCCTGCATTGGCAGGCGAGTTCTTTACCACTGGCACCACCTGGGAAGCCTGTTGTCTCGCTTATGCTATATCCAAATAAGTCCCCAGTCTTAAGCAGTTACCTTACTATCCGGGTGCTTGGGGGTTGAGAGAAAGCAGGACAAGAAGTGTGAACCTGTGGAGCTCTGACACCAGCTTCCTCGCCTCCACTCTAGAAAGTGAGTATCTGGGGAGTTGGTGATGATGACTTGGAGGCTGACTCTGATTTTCCTCTCACAGTGGAGTGAGGTGCAGCAGATACTGAACGGGACACCCCTGTACATGTACCAGGACTGCCCTGTGCAAGAAGGCAGAGACACTGACCACTGGCTTCGCACCAATTGGATCTACCGGGGAGAGGAGGCCTCTCGCGTCCACTTGGAGTTGCAGTTTACCGTGCGGGACTGCAAGAGTTTCCCCGGGGAAGGAGGGCCTTTGGGCTGCAAGGAGACCTTCAACCTCCTGTACATGGAGAGTGACCAGGACGTGGGCATTCAGCTCCGGCGGCCCCTGTTCCAGAAGGTGCTCCTGCCCCTCGTGGCCGTTTCAGCCCTGATGCTCATCCTTGCCCCACTCCCTTCCATGACCCTGCTCTGCTCAGAGAGAGAGAAGGTGGCAAAAACAGGAAGAGGGTGTAGGTGTGGAATAACAAAAAAGAATATGGGACTAGAAATCAGAAGGGCTGGATTCGAGTACCTTTTCAGCTGTGTCCCGACACAGGGAGTGTCACTTAACCTCTCTGAGCTTTTCCTTGTCTTGAAGTGGTGATAAAAATATTTTATTATTATTAATGAGTGCCAGCCTCATCTATTTTAGAGGCCTTTATGAGCATCCATTGAGATAAGAGCGTGGCATGGTGGGGGCAGGAGAGAGGTATTTGGACTTTTTACATCGGTGCTCACCACAGCTGTGTGTGACACACTCACGAGTATACCTAGAGTTGTGTAAGAAGACAGTTCTCTGCAGGCCACTCTCTAATCTTTTCCCTTTCTTTCCTACCCAAGAAAACATACTGGAATGCGAAAGAAAAGGGAGCATATTATTACAGGATGTACTCTCATTTTTTTCCCAAGGAGCAGCTGTTGTAAAGTTGGTTATTAGTAATAAATGAACGATGACACACTTTATAACTGATCACCTCATTGCCACTGAGGTTGGGAACACCTGTGAATAGTGGGAAGTAGCAGAGCTGTAGCGTCCTAAAGCCTGTGTTCCCATCCCAGCCCTACCAGGTGGTAGCTGGGTGATTTTATCCAGCTTTCTTCTACTTCTCTTGGCTTTAATTTCTTCATCTGTCACATGGGGAGGTGATCCATTCCACCTTGCAGGATTAATGCATATAAAAATGCTTGGTTCAGTAGCTGCCACATAATCAGCCCTCCGCTGACGGCTGTATAAATTGTGAAGTGTCAAGCAAGCAGTCGCTTCTGTGATGTGGGAATGAAGCATGACTTTGCCTTGTTCCCTCATGCCCTACCTCCTTCCCAGGTAACCACGGTGGCCGCC
>NW_011494783.1:7387-10742 GCF_000754665.1 Bison bison bison | reverse complement strand
GGCCGCCGACCAGAGCTTCACCATCCGAGACCTTGCATCCAGAGCCGTGAAGATGAACGTGGAACGCTGCTCCTTGGGCCGCCTGACCCGCCGAGGCCTCTACCTCGCTTTCCACAACCCGGGTGCCTGCGTGGCCCTGGTGTCCGTCCGGGTCTTCTACCAGCGCTGCCCTGAGACTGTGCATGGCTTGGCCCGATTCCCCAATACTCTGCCTGGACCTGGGGGGTTGGCCGAAGTGGCAGGGACCTGCCTGCCCCATGCGCACATCAGCCCTGGCCCCTCGGGTGCACCCCGCATGCACTGCAGCCCCGATGGCGAGTGGTTGGTACCGGTGGGGCGGTGCCACTGTGAGCCTGGGTATGAGGAGGGCAGCAGCGATGTTGAGGAATGCCTTGGTAAGAAGACTTGAGGACGTGAGGAGAACCTGCAGGGGCCCCTTGTGGGAGGGACTCCCGGGTGCCAAGGGCTGGAGGGAAGCCGACGCTCCATCTCAGTTGACTTTTACACTGAGTGTCCAAAGGCCCTAGGGAGACACGTGCCGGGGTGTTTCTAGCACAAAGGATTGGAGGGAGGGATATGATTCTGCCTGTAAAATGCTGGACAATCTTGCCTCTGTGGTGTTTTCTCTCCAGCCTGCCCGAGCGGCTCCTATCGGAGTGATGTGGACGCACCCCATTGTCTCAGGTGCCCCCAACATAGCACAGCCGAGGCTGAAGGGGCCACAGAGTGTGCCTGCGAGAGTGAGCACTACCGAGCTCCTGGGGAGGGCCCCCATGCTGCGTGCACACGTGAGTCGGGGCCAGGGCCTGGCGGTCTGTGAGGGGGTGCAGGACTGTGGCTGAGCCTGTGTTGGAGTCAGAACTTTCCAGAGCCTATAAGATACTGGGGACCATCCAGGGTGCCAGCCACTTAATGCCCTCAGCCCGCACCCCTGCTCTCCTAGAAGAGCACAGAGATGCAGTTAAGCTACCTTTTCCTCACTAGGAATCAAATCTCTTGGCAGGACCTTCGGAGGACTTCGAGAATCAGGGTGTTGGGAGGAAGCTGGGAGCCAGCAATTTGGGGAGAGAGCAACGCTGGCCCCTACTGATAGCCTGTCTTTTCCCACAGGTCCCCCCTCAATCCCCCGAAATCTGAGCTTCTCCGTTTCAGGGACTCAGCTCTCCCTGCGCTGGGAGCCCCCAGCAGACCTGGGGGAACGTGAAGATGTCACATACAATGTGGAGTGTTCTCAGTGTCAGGGAGCAGCCCTGGACGGGGGGCCCTGCCAGCCCTGCGGGGCAGGTGTGCGCTTCTCTGCAGGCCCTAGCGGGCTGACCGCATGCTCCGTGCGTGTGGACGGCCTCGATCCCCACGCCAACTACACCTTCAACGTGGAAGCCCAGAATGGAGTGTCGGGGTTGGGTGCCTCCAGGCCCGCCAGCGCCTCACTCAGCATCAACATGGGGTCTGCAGGTGAGGGGCTTGGGGGCCAGCAAGGCCTGGAGAAGATGGGGGGTGGGGGAGCATAGGACCACGGGGACAAGTTGATGGGTGAGAAGCCAGCAGAAGCTACTTAAGTGATTTCCTCCCTCTGAAGCAGAGTCCCTGTCAGGCTTGTCCCTGAGACTGGTGAAGAAGGCACCACGGCAGCTGGAGCTGACCTGGGCGGGGTCCCGGCCCCGCAGCCCCGGGGGGAACCTCAGCTACGAGCTGCACGTGCTGAACCAGGTGAGAAGGCGACTAAACATCTCCAGTGTCCGTGCCTGGACGCACCCGACATTTCCTAGCCTGGGGTGCAGGATGGGAGAGGACGGCCCACAGTGACCTGTGTGGCTGTCTCAGGACAGAACCCCATCAAGAGCCCTGCCCTGACCATTCCCCAGCCTCCCCTCCCACATGTTCCCAGGACTGCCCATCTCCTCCACCAGGTCTGGTATGGCACAGCCCAGATAACATGAGCCCCCCCATCCGCAGGATGAAGAGCGGTACCAGATGGTTCTAGAGCCCAGGGTCCTGCTGACGGAACTGCAGCCCGACACCACGTACATCGTCAGAGTCCGCATGGTGACCCCTCTGGGACCCGGCCCCTTCTCCGCTGACCACGAGTTTCGGACCAGCCCACCAGGTCAGTGGGTTACTCTGTGTTCTGTCCCAGGCACACACGCACCTGTCATCCCCCTGAGGCTTCTCAGACCCTGTTCTGGTTAGTGACCTCCTTCCTGTATACACATACACACACACACGCGCACACACACACACACGCGCGCACACACACAGAAGCTTCCTGGGTGGACAGCTCCATACAGACTCACACCACACCTCCTTCTCAGACATACATCCTAATGCCGTATACTGCCAGCCGGCATCCGGTCCAGTCTCCTAACCTCTCAGGTCAGGGTCCACTGGCTGGCAGCCCAAGCTGGTGGTCCCTGGATGGGGCCCTTCCCACAGGCTTTCTCATCCACACCTGCACCCATCTCCCTGGTTGGGGGACACATACCCCCCTGCATGTGCCCCTTTAGCCTCCATCATCCCTGGGGGCCCTAAGCACCCCCAGACTTCTTCACCCCATGTGCCTGCAGTTTCCAGGGTCCTGACTGGAGGCGAGATCGTGGCCATCATCTTCGGGCTGCTGCTGGGTGTAGCTCTGCTGCTCGGGATGCTGGTCTTCCGTTCCAGGTGTTTCTCCTGTGCCCTCAACCCCGCTCCCCACCCTGGGTCCCCCGTGCCCAAGCAGAAGCTCCTGAATGCAGTCCCAACAGCCTTCCCACCCACTAGTCCCAGAACTCCTGAGTCCCCCCAACCCCCTGTTGTTTCTGAGGAGAGCTCAGCTGAAGAGCATTTGGGCCCCTGAGGTGGTCCTAGGTCCCTGAAGACCCTGGTCCCCACCCCGACAGGAGAGCTCAGCGGCGGCGGCACCAGAGGCAGCAAAGGCAGCGAGATCGCGTCGCTGATGGAGACCGAGGTGAGCCGGGAGCACCTGTGTGCACACGTTTGTGTGCGCACGCGTGTTGGGAGGTGCCCCTAGGACGGGACCCAGGGACCCAGATTTGCTAGCGCAGCTCTGGGGGCACGAGTGGGCTCTCCTGTCTCCGGGGCTGTGGTGTTTCGCTCCTTAATTAACTTTGGTTAATTAATTCTGTACTAATAGTCCCCCAGAGGCTCTGTGCAATTACCTGTGAGCTGTCGGAGCTACCGTACGGAAATGTCCAGGCTCTGGGCCGCCTTCCTTGCCCTGCCTGGCCAGGTCTGTGGGCTGAGGCTGGGAGGGAGGAAAAGGCTCCTTCCAGGCATGTGGTCTTCCTGCTGGTCACCTCGTTAGGTGCCCCACCAAAAGGGGAGTCTGGGGCCCATCCAGGTCACGGGGCAGAAG
>NW_011494783.1:4000-7223 GCF_000754665.1 Bison bison bison | reverse complement strand
GTCTGGGAATGTGAATGAGCTGTGAGTGACTGGAGCAGGGTGGTGAGTTGCAGGGAGGAGGGAGGCAAGGACTTAGGGTCAAGGAGCCTCGGGAAGATTGGGTCACTCGAGGCCGTGAACACATTTCGGGTCTGGCTTCCTGCCTGCTGCTCTGGGCCCTGGGAGGTGAGGACACACGAGCTTTGCATACAGACACAGGAGGAGTGACTGGGCTATGGAGGCTTCATTGCTGAGGGAGGAGACTATCTTTCACTTCAGCCAGGACAGGGCTCCTCAGGGGTCAGAAGAGCCAGGACTCTGGGGTCTGCTGGCCCTCCTGAACCAGTACTCCTGAGCCCCTGGAGTTGGGCTGAGTCCACCCTGTTCTGCCTGCAGAGGACAAGCTGTGGCTGAAGCCTTACGTCGACCTCCAGGCGTATGAAGACCCTGCCCAGGGAGCCCTGGACTTCACCCAGGAGCTCGACCCGGCCTGGCTGGTCGTGGACACCGTCATAGGGGAAGGTGAGCCCTGTGGTCCCCTCTATGTGGCAGTGCAGAGCTGCCAGCAGGCCCCTTCCTTCCGGCCCTTCCCTACGGAGCCCAGCTGGCCTCTCCTCTGGCCCAGGAGCTCCCAGATGAGTTTCCTCCCCATTGTACCCTGTGTCCTGAAACCACTGTGTTCACGTTGTAACCCCCTTATCAGGTGTCCTGGAGCAGCCCCCACCTCCTGCACCATCTGTCTCTGTGATTGTGGAATTTCTGATAAAGAGCATTTGACACATCATCTCTGTCAAGAGAGAGGGTCACTGTGCCCCGGCTCAGGCTCTTCTCAGAGGGTTCCCAAATGTGGGAGGTATTCGGGGCCTCCCGCATTCCACCCCACTGGGGGCCCAGTGTCCTTGGGCTGCCCTGATCCCTTGGGTCACCAGGGGAAATGGATCTGAACAGAGAACAAAGCTCAGCAGTGTCTTGGCTGATTGTGTGGCCCAGCTGGCCGAGTTGTGACCGGAGGAGCTTGCGGAAGAGAGGCGGCAGTGGTCAGCCTCCCCGCTCACCTGTGTACTGACCCTGACCAGCCTGCCCTTCGTGAACACAGTCCAGCCCCACCGCACGGTCCCCCCTTGCCCAGTGTCTCCTGAGCACCGGAACTGTGCTAGGTGGGGAGGCAGTGCTCAGTAGTTTACAGAGCTGCCCTCCTGTTCCAGGCTGCCGGCCCCCCGGCCCTGGGAAGTACAGCCAAGCCCTGACTCGGGGAGGAGGGTACACCATGTTTCTGATCCTCTGGGCCAGAGAAGAAAAGGGAACTGGAGGACTGGGGAGGTCGCTGCCTGTTCCCCTCGGGAGCCTGACAGTGTATCTGGCCGTGACCCTGTTTTCTTGCCACCCAGGAGAGTTTGGGGAAGTGTATCGGGGGTCCCTGAGACTTCCCAGCCAGGATGGCAAGATTGTGGCTATTAAGACCTTGAAAGATACATCTCCGGAAGGCCAGTGGTGGAACTTCCTTCGAGAGGCGACTATCATGGGCCAGTTCAACCACCCGCACATTCTGCACCTGGAGGGCGTGGTCACAAAGAGTATGAGGGGTGGGGTCCAAGAGGGCTGCAGGGGCCCGGGCGGGGGTAGGAGAGGAGGGCTGAGGCCACTGGAAGTGGAGGGAGGCTGCGCTCTCAGAGGCAGGAAGCCTGGGTCTGGGTGCAGAAGGGGTGGAGGCTGCTGGGGTGATGTGTGCTTTGTGTCTCAGGAAAACCCATCATGATCATCACGGAGTTTATGGAGAATGGAGCCTTGGATGCCTTCCTAAGGGTGAGGAGGGTACAGAACCAGCTGGGAAAGGGGACTGGCCACAGAGCCCCGCCTGGGCATGGACCCCGGTTCTGGGAAGAGGAGACCAGGCTCAGCCCCTGACTTTGCCCACTCCCTGCTGCAGGAGCGGGAGGACCAGCTAGTGCCTGGGCAGCTGGTGTCCATGCTGCAGGGCATAGCATCCGGCATGAACTACCTCAGTGACCACAATTATGTCCACCGGGACCTGGCCGCCAGGAACATCTTGGTGAGTCAGAACCTGTGCTGCAAGGTGTCTGACTTTGGCCTGACCCGCCTCCTGGACAACTTTGATGGCACCTATGAAACCCAGGTTAGAGCCTTATACGCCTATCACATACACATTCACACCCACAACTACACGCTATACATATAACAGTCAGTACATACAGAACACAAGAGGCATGGTCATGGGGACACAGTAGCTTCCCATGCCCTTCGGTACTGAGACTCCTCAGCTTTCTGCCCCACGTGCCCCGTTAGGGAGGGAAGATCCCCATCCGTTGGACAGCCCCCGAAGCCATCGCCCACCGGATCTTCACCACGGCCAGCGACGTGTGGAGCTTTGGGATCGTGATGTGGGAGGTGCTCAGCTTCGGGGACAAGCCCTATGGAGACATGAGCAATCAGGAGGTGAGCCTGGTGTTTCTCACACCTCCCGTCCCCTCCCCAAATCCTCCATGGCCCTTTCCTACAAATACCCTGATTTCTTCTTTCTGACCCTTTATCTGCATTCCTGTCCTCTCTGGTCCCCTTCACCTCATGCCCTGTTGTCTTGACCATGCCTACCCTGGTCAGAGGGTTCAGAGGCTCTGTGGCAATGATCTTGTGTGCACAGAGGTATTCCTCCTGGGCTGTCAGGCTAGCTTCCTGCCCTCCTCGCTGTAGGTAATGAAGAGCATTGAGGATGGGTACCGGCTGCCCCCGCCCGTGGACTGCCCTGCCCCCCTCTATGAACTCATGAAGAACTGCTGGGCCTACGACCGTGTCCGCCGGCCCACCTTCCATCGCCTGAAGGCACAGCTGGAGCATCTGCATGCCAACCCCCACTCCCTGCGAACCATTGCCAACTTTGATCCCAGGTAACCAAGCTGGGTGGGGAGGGCAGGTCTGGGAGAATGGAAACAGCCACATGCACCAAGCGCTGGGCCCGTGGAGCTCCCAAGAGTCAGGCATAGAGGCAGGATTCCAGTCTGCACTTTTGAGAAGAGTCTGCTCTGATGGAGGAGGTGCAGTGTCTCAGCCATGATAGCTCTGGTTTGATGGAGGCTTCCCTGGTGGCTCAGGTGGCAAAGAATCTGCCTGCCAATGCAGGAGACCTGGGTTGGGGGTATCCCATGGAGGAGGGCATGGCAACCCACTCCAGTATTCTTGCCTGGAGAATCCCCATGGACAGAGGAGCCTGGTGGGCTACAGTCCACAG
>NW_011494783.1:1410-1775 GCF_000754665.1 Bison bison bison | reverse complement strand
GGGATGTGGTCTCAACGTGGGTGGTCCACTGATGGGGGAATGGGCTTGCGGTCAGAGAAGGGGGCCAGTCCTCACTCAGTCTAGGCTCTGGCGGTGTGGCATTTCCGGCAGAGCACGTGGCCATCCAAAGGGAAGCAGCCGTTGTCATCCGCCTCAATGGAGAGGGGCTTCCCACAGTCCTGGGAGGAGCAGAGACAGTGCTAGCTCGAGGCTCCCCACCCACATGCCCCACCTCCATCTTTACATCGGGAGGCCAGACGCTTCACGGCTCAGCCCTGTTCTCTCTGCATTGGCCCATCCACAGCCCCCCCAACTCCTATCCCCACCTCTCTCACCCACAGTTTTGTGCCCGAGGACTCTCCCCC
>NW_011494783.1:0-331 GCF_000754665.1 Bison bison bison | reverse complement strand
AGAGGACGGGGCTGCTCAGGGCAGGCTGAGGGCGTCGGTGCAGCAGTGCAAGCAGCAGTGCTCAGCCCGGTGCCCCTCAGGCGGGGTTACCTGGACGATGGTGGGTGGTCCCTGCAGGATTGGGGAGACTGGACCCCAGGGCTGGGACTCTGCAGCCCCGAGGCCACATAAGGGCACGAGGGAGACTGGGGTGGGGTTTGGTATGGAGGGAGGGGCTGGAGGTCAAAAAATAACTGTTGGGAGGGTGAAGGGGATGTGGTCTCAACGTGGGTGGTCCACTGATGGGGGAATGGGCTTGCGGTCCGAGAAGGTCCAAATGGTTTAAAGTATA
>NW_011494782.1:1405039-1405456 GCF_000754665.1 Bison bison bison | reverse complement strand
CCTTCAATAGATATTTATCAAGCTAGGTACTTTTCTAGGCACAGCGTTAACCAAAATAAGTAAAGCTGATTGTAGAGTTTGTATTTCATTTATTGCTTTAAATGTTAACATTTTTCAATACATAAAACCAACATTAAAGTAGCGATTGATTGCTATAATAATGTAACATATGTGCATTTCAATGCAACTTCTTTAGATAGTAATCTCTTCAGAAGAGCTGGTATACAGAAGGTTAGACTCAGCATCTTGAAAGCATCCTTACTGTGAGATCTACCCAGGTATAAAATAAGCTCTCAAGGCAGCTTAGAGAGCTCCCTTGTGAAGTCTTCTTTGAAATGTTTCAGGCAAACAGCTCAAAAGTGCCTTTTAGGGAGCAATTCTGCTTCGGTGGTTAATGACCTAACAAGAGGAATGATA
>NW_011494782.1:1403971-1404939 GCF_000754665.1 Bison bison bison | reverse complement strand
ATACAAAAAACCCTCGAATAGCCAAAGCAATCTTGAGAAAGAAGAATGGAACTGGAGGAATCAACCTGCCTGACTTCAGGCTCTAGTACAAAGCCACAGTCATCAAGACAGTATGGTATTGGCACAAAGACAGAAATATAGATCAATGAAACAAAATAGAAAGCCCAGAGATAAATCCACCCACCTATGGACACCTTATCTTTGACAAAGGAGATAAGAATATACAATGGAGAAAAGACAATCTCTTTTCTTTTTTTCTAAAACTTGTTATTTCTTGACCTTTTGATAATAGCCATTCTAAGAGATGTGAGCTGATACCTCATTTTGGTTTTGATTTATATATTTTTTAATAATCATTAATGTTTAATAGTAATAATCTTTTCATGTGCCTATTGGCTATCTGTATGTGTTTGGAAAAATATCTACTCAGCTCCTCTGTCCAATTTTTAATCAAGTTGTTTATTTCTTTTGTTGAGTTATATGCATTCTTTCTATATTTTGAATTTTAACACCTTGTCAGACACATGATTTGCAAACATTTTCTCCCATTTAGTAGGGTATCTTTTCATTTTGTTTCTGCTTTCTTTTGCTGTGCAGAAACATTTAATCTGATGTACTCCTATTTGTTTATTTTTGCTTTTATTTCTCCTGCCTGAGGAGCATATCTAGAAAGATATTGGTAAGACCAATACCAAGGAACATACTGCCTCTGTTATCTTCTAGGAGTTTAATGGCTTCAAGTCTGACTTTCCACAATGAGATTATTTTTATGTATGATATGAGATTGTGATCTAGTTTGATTTTTTTATGCTTTTATTTTATTTTCTTAATTTTATTTTTAAACTTTACATAATTGTATTAGTTTTGCCAAATATCAAAATGAATCCATCACAGGTATACACGTGTTCCCCATCCTGAACCCTCCTCCCTCCCCATACCATCCCTCTGGGTCGTTCCAGTGCACTAGC
>NW_011494782.1:1399183-1400550 GCF_000754665.1 Bison bison bison | reverse complement strand
GAAAAATATTATGATCCCTGGAAGGGCTACTAGTAAAGAATTGCTTCCTGGGATTTCCTTTAAAGTGGCTAAGACTGTAAGCTCCCAATGCAGGCCCATCTTTTATCCCTGGTCAGGGAACTAGATCCCACATGCCACAACTAAGACCTAGCACAGCCAAATAAATAACTATTTTTAAAAAGATATTTTTATATCTATTTTTTATATCTATTTTTATATCTATTTTATATCTATTTATATCTATTTTTAATTTTATTTTATTTTTAAACTTTACATAATTGTATTAGTTTTGCCAAATATCAAAATGAATCCACCACAGGTATACATGTGTTCCCCATCCTGAACCCTCCTCCCTCCCCATACCATCCCTCTGGGTCGTTCCAGTGCACTAGCCCCAAGCATGCAGTATCGTGCATCGAACCTGGACTGGCAACTCGTTTCTTACATGATATTTTACATGTTTCAATGCCATTCTCCCAAATCTTCCCACCCTCTCCCTCTCCCACAGAGTCCATAAGACTGTTCTATACATCAGTGTCTCTTTTGCTGTCTCGTGCACCGGGTTAATGTTACCAACTTTCTAAATTCCATATATATGCGTTAGTATACTGTATTGGTGGTATAAACAGCCATATTAGCTGTGACAGATACAGTTTTATTTCTTTCATCCAGATCATTATAAAATATACTTATTTACCTGGTTTTGTATTATCTATTAGAATACTTGAAACAAAATAGAATAGAAGTGTGCTGGGATCAAATAGTTAAAACATAAAACCAATAAGAAGAAAACCAATAACATTTCAATTACAAAAAAATAAGGTATTAATACTTAGGAACAAATAGTTTTTCTTGTTTAAGATAATTCTCTATTTCCCTGGTAGCTCAATAGTAAAGAATCTGCCTGCCAATACAGTAGATGAAGATTGCATCCCTGGGTTAGGAAAATCCCCTGTATAGCAACCCACTCCAGTATTCTGTCAGTATCCCACAGACAGAGGAGCCTGGCTGGCTACAGTCAGTGGAGTTGCAGAGTTGGACATGACTTATCAACTAAAACAACAATAGCATTTCTTGTGGTAGGGTGAAAAATAGTCCCCAAAATATCTATATTATAATCTCAGAAACCAATATGGGCATCTTCTGCCTCTTAATCATGTTTGACTCTTTGTGATCCTATGGACTGCAGCCTGCTAGGCTCCTCTGTCCATAGAATTCTCCAGGCAAGAATACTGGAGTAGGTTTCCATGCCTTCCTCTAGGGCATCTTCCTGACCCAGGGGTTGAACTCATATCTCTTATGTCTCCTGCATTGGCAGGTGGGTTCTTTGCATTGGCAGATGGCTTTTCCTGCATTGGCAGGTGGGG
>NW_011494782.1:1394134-1397776 GCF_000754665.1 Bison bison bison | reverse complement strand
GATAACTGGGCTCTGACAGACTATGATATTTGCTTCAACCTTTGAGCATATAAACTAATGATATTTGTTCGGCAATAATATATTTTAAATTTTTAAATGTGTTTTAAATTTTATTTTAAACAAAATTTATTTGGAGATGGTAATTTCATATTACATTTATGAATACTTTAGCCAATTATAGTTATTAAGGGACAGTGTTCCATAATTTAAAAGAATAAGCTTTAAAGGTTGACTGCCAGGGTTTAGATTTCAGACTCTCCTATTTATATGTGATTTTGGGAAAGTTACTTAACTTCTCCAGGACTAAGTTATCTCATTTTTAAAATGGAAAAAATAATCTTCGTAATTACCTCATGAGTTTATTGTGACAATTGGGTGAGCATATATAAATAAGCATACAGAATTTTGTTTTATTGTATCTAGGAAAAATCTCATAAGCATTAGTCATTAATATTTTCATCGTGATTTACACCATTTTTCTTACAAAGATATCAAATGTTTCACAACAGTTATCCCACTCAGTGTCAAAACCTTTTGGTACATGGCAGGTACCTCCTCATGTGATGTTTGGAGTAATTGGATTTTGGAGGTTTATGGCCTAATTATAGAGAAATGAGCCTAAGAGAGGCAAAATGCTGATTAGAAGCCAGACATTATTCCAAACTGTGTGTGTGTGTGTGTTTGTATTTTTATTCTTACACTTACTCCACCAATGGGTATTAAATTAAAAAAAAGAAAGAAATTACATTTAATATGTTATTTGTCTTTTGAGCTATAGGTTTTCTCAGTTTCTGCCTCAAAGTCAATGTACTTGATGAAATCACTGATGATTAATACTGTGATGAATTATTTATTCTTTCATTTTATAAGTTTAAATAGAATAAATTGAATTGTAGGCAGAAAAAATGGTAATGCAGTATTATGTTTTCCTTATTATAATATACTCCTTATTTCAATTTCTCATTTTTATTTGTTTGCATGTTAAATACATTTCCATATCAATAAAGCGTGGAACTGAGACTTACTTCTCTTACTATTATTAGATAATTTCCCATGAATAGTAAATTGTTTCTAATTTTAATACATGGATTATGTCCTCATGTGATATAACTGTATATTAGTTCTGCAAATTATAGGAAATGGTGTCATAACTCTAGACTTCTACATTAAAGAATAATAATTAGTAGCGATATATTTTTCTAAGAGAAATATGGGTGAGGATTCCAAATCTTTGAATATAGTCTATCATATATATTTTTTCAAACGTAATGTTACTTTTTTGGTCAATCAGGGCACATCCGGCAAAAATTTTTTTATTGCATGTAAGTATCTCAGCCTCCTCTCATACTAAACTGGCTGATGAACAATATCTAAAATTGGATATGTGCAAACTAACTTGTCAAGAACATAGGAAATAGGTTTTTGGATGTCACGTCTGAAAAAAATAATGTAAATTCTCATGAGCTTTTTGTTACACTGTTTTTTGTTTTTGTTTTTTTAAAGTTCCTGTGTAGAGTTTTATGCCAAATAAAACAGAAAAAAAAGTCTCAACTGACTGTGATTAAAAATAATCCTGAAAAATTATATAATCTTCAAATTTGACTCAAGTGATCTTTTTTTTTTCCCCCTGAGTAATGGGGTGATATGTTTTTCCCCAAAAGCAGGAAAACAAAGAAGGAAGAGAGGAAGTATGAAAGGAGGGAGTGTGGGAGGAAGGAGGAAAGGAAGGCATGAAGAAAGGAAAAAAAAAATAGCTCCTATAGTTTTTGTTATGAGAAGTGATTTATTTCTCCTCTAGACACAATGCAGAATATACATGCAAGGAAATAAACAATTAGGATAGTGTAGCTTTATGCTAATAAAATAGAAAATAAGAACATGAACATGTAGTCAACAGGGCTATTTTAATGCAAATATCTCTGTCTCTCTCCCTTCCTCCCTCTCTCCATATTGCACAGTTATTATAAAGCAGTGTACTGTAAATGACATAAGAATAGCAAACTAATAGAGTTATTGGAATATTGAAGGAAAAAAAAAACATGTAGAGTTCTTAGTATAGTGCTGATATTTACTTTGCCACTATTAAATTCTGGTATAATTAATAATACAGCTATTGTTAACAACAGCAGTAATACTGATAGTAGAAGGAAGCTCTTGAAGGCCTTTACAAAGATGTTTGAAAACCAAAGGCACAATAATTGGCAGTCAATTCTCCTGAGAGATATGTTGGTTTTAGAAGAAATGGAGAACCTTAACCAACCAATCAATGGGAAAATTATTAATTATCGCTTACTTCTGTTAAGGCATACAATCCACTTTTAAGAGGACTCAAGGATGCACTTGAAAAGGAAAAAAAAAAAATAGAAGATGAGAAAAGATGATTGCTAGTACCAGATTTCAGAACTTCAGACAGTACATTCTGTCGAAGAAAACCAGAGCTGAATAGTAGTAGTTAAGGAGGCAAAAATTGATTTTATTCAGGATTTGCAAGAGGGAAAACAGACCTCAGTACATAATAGGCTCAATTCTGAATACAAGAAAATTGGGGATTTATAACCAAGGAGCAGAGGTCAGTAAATGAAAAATTACTAAAAAGTATTTCTTTACTGAGGTGACCTAACATAATTCTTGAGGAAGGCACACCAGAGTAATCAGATATTGTCTGTGGAATGATGAAGGAATTGGTTGGATATCAAGGGTTAGCAGATACTGAAGATGGGGAAGTTTGACTAAAACCAATTTAACCAGATTCTGGCTAAAATTGGACAATGCAAATATGAACGAGGGAGTAAAAATGTTGAGGCCCAATTGAGGAGAAGATTCAGACAAGTCTGGCTAAAATTTGGTCAAGGTGAAGCCCTTTGTCAATGTTATTTGCAAGTTAGATAAATAATACCTGAAGATATTGGACTTAGGCTGTATCATGATGGATGATTGGAAGCAAGGTCACTGCAACAGCAGTTACCAAAGATCAGCCAAAACTGTTATTGGAAATGACAAGCAGCCAGATGGATGGGAGGTAGCAACAGGAAAGGAAGATGATGAGTTCCTGATAAAAGTATGAGACTAAATGTAATTAGATTAAAAAACCCTAGTGATTGGACTGGGCCCCCATAGAGCTTCTAGTTCTGAATTATAGTTTTGTGTGACATTATTTGTCTAATGTATTAAGCTTTGTTGAAATTAACTGCTCTAACAAACCCACTGCTTATTTTTTAAGGATGATGATCAGGACAAGTTTCTTAAATCACATGATGTCTTCATTATATAGATATCCAGCAGAAATAATACTTTTCTTTTATCCTTTAATTCTATTTTCTAATTTATGAATTTTAAAGTTGATTGTTTCCATGCAGAACATTAGAATCAGAGAGCTTTCCTTGGGCAATGAATGCCAGTAAATAAAAGTACAGATGATGGAGACAGAGCATGTCAGGTCTTTAGGGGCTCTTGTGTGTTTTAACCAATGATGGAACAGTGAAGCAGGGGAGCATTTTGGCAGCTCAAGTTCAAGAAAGCAAGAAGAAATAAAAGGAAGAAAAAAGTTGATGTCTGTAAAATGCTATGAGAATTATTGACCATGCCCTCATCCCCTGCTCTTTGGAACACACACACACACACACACACACACACATGCCTGTC
>NW_011494782.1:1374363-1393411 GCF_000754665.1 Bison bison bison | reverse complement strand
CCTCCCTCCTCCCTCCCCATACCCATCCCTCTGGGTCTTCCCAGTGCACCAGCCCCAAGCATCCAGTATCGTGTATCGAACCTGGACTGGTGACTCGTTTCATATATGATATTATACATGTTTCAATGCCATTCTCCCAAATCATCCCACCCTCTCCCTCTCCCACAGAGTCCAAAAGACTGTTCTATACATCAGTGTCTCTTTTGCTGTTTCGTATTCAGGGTTATTGTTACCATCTTTCTAAATTCCATATATATGTGTTAGTATACTGTATTGGTGTTTTTCTTTCTGGCTTACTTCACTCTATATAACAGGCTCCAGTTTCATCCACCTCATTAGAACTGATTCAAATGTATTCTTTTTAATGGCTGAATAATACTCCATTGTGTATATGTACCACAGCTTTCTTATCCATCCATCTGCTGATGGACTTCTAGGAAGATTCTATGTTTGGTGTTTTAGGTGATACAAACTGACTTCATGTTGAAAACTTAACCAGAATATGTTTAATGTGCTCATGCCCAATTGCTTCAGTCATGTCCAACTCTTTGCGACCCTATGGACAGTAGCCCTGCCAGGTTCCCCTGTAATAATTACTATCTAACAGGTGGGCTTCCCAGGTAGCACTAGTGGTAAAGAACCCGCCTGCCAATGTACAAGACCTAAGAGATGAGGGTTCGATCCCTGAGTCAGAAAGATCCCTTGGAGGAGAGCATGGCAACCCACTACAGTATTTCTGCCTAGAGAATCCCATGGAGAGAGGAGCCTGGGGTCTAGGGTCCATAGGGTTACAAAGAGTCGGAGGTGACTGAAGCGATTTAGTATGCGTGCACCCAAGCATGTAACAGGCATAGTGCTACATGCTCAGAATCAAACAGGAGGAAATGGGAGGATAAGTAAAGGAAAAACAAAAACAAAAACACACAGATAATAATATGCTTGATTTAGTTAAGTTTCCATAAACAATACATAATCAAATGCTATTGCAATTCAAAAGGGGAAGAGGTTAAATACAATTGATTATGGAGGACAGCCAGTACTGGATTTCTCAAAAGTACTAGTACTCACAGTTATCAGCATATTCCTTATCACTCTGCAAACAAAACTGTCCCCCAGCCCTCTTGAAGAGCAACCTCCATTTCTGGTACATTGGTTTTATACAGTAAGTCCATTTCAGCATGTCTATTTCTTCAGGCCCTTGTTCCAAATGTTCACGTTTTACCATGGAAGCTTTGGTATCCATACCGACTTAATCAGCTTTGTAGTCTTTTACAATCCATCATCCCAGAAGGATGTTAGAACAGTTTCCCAGGGCCCTTAACAAGACACTAAATCTTCTGTTGAGGGAGAATTCCCCCATACTGATAAAATCCCCCTAACCCAGCTTTATATTTTGTCCATCTACATTCTGCACCCTCAGAGATTTATTCCCACGCAAACTTTCCCAGTTCTTGCCAGTTTTGCATGTTAGTCAAATGCTGCAGAACTTTTGGTGTATGATCTTTCAACTCCCTTGGAAGTACTATTGCTTTCCAGATGGGTCACATTTAGATATGATTTTATTTAATTGGCTAGTGGCTAGTAGAAAAGATTGGAGCAGATGCTGAGAGAGAAAAGCATTGCCTTATAAATCATCTGTGAAGGTTTTAATCAAACCAGAAGCTACTATCACGTAACAAAGTAAGTGGACCACTTCTGAAATTACACCAGAGTTTGGTATAATTGGAGACTTCGGGGAACTTAAGTCTACACAGATAGCCCAGTTACACTAGCAAGTCCCTGACTTTGGTATAGAAAACTTAATATTGCCCCCCAAAATTAGCCTCCTCTTAAGTTCAACTACTCTTGCAATTAATTATGTGTCCAATCTTTAGCTCTGTCATCTGGCTTGAGGAAATGAGAGATTCTTCAAATACCACCAAAGAAAATATTTGCTCATACTTTGCCTTATGTAGGCCGCTAATTTGTTTACTCTATTAACAGCATAAATTATGCTCAGAGATAGCTGTAGTCTTTATAAAGATTCTTTCTTCCTGCTTCTCAAACGACTGGGATATTTACCCCTTTCCATTTGCATCACTTTTCAGTTCACCCGGTGGCTCAGATGGTAAAGTGTCTGTCTACCATGCAGGAAACCTGGGTTCGATCCCTGGGTTGGGAAGATCCCCTGGAGAAGGAAATGGCAATCCACTCCAGTACTATTGCCTGGAAAATCCCATGGACAGAGGAGCCTGGTAGGCTACAGTCCATGGGGTCGCAAAGAGTTGGACATGACTGAGCGACTTCAGTTCACCAAGTGAGAAATTTTAGTAATTATACTTCTTTAGCACATGGCGCTAGTGGTAAAGAACCTGCCTGTCAATGCAGGAGACATAAGAGATGCAGGTTTGATCCCTGGGTTGGGAAGATTCCCTGCAGAAGGTCATGGCAAGCCACTCCAGTATTCTTGCCTGGAGAATCCCCATGGACAGAGGAGCCTGGTGGGTTACAGTACATGGGGTCACAAAGAGTCGGACATGACTGAGCAGCTAAGCGCAGCACAGCACAGGGCTCAGTATTTGTCTCTCCTGCTAGCAGTGGGTGTAGCTAGATCAACCTTGGTAAGACAGATCCCGTGCTGTTGACTAGTGCATGGCCTCCATTTCTACCACAGTGACAACTCTATTTATTGGCCCATTGAGCCAGCACTGAAGTCACCAACAGGAGACTCTTAATTGACATTCAGAGAATCAATGACCCTAGCTACCAATCTGGTTTTAGAGAATTGCATCTGAGGTGAATGCTTTCTGAGGGCATCAATATTTGACAAAATATTTGCAGGCTTTCATCCAATTTGACCATTTCATCTATATATTTATATATAGAGAGTAATATGATTGACATTTTGACAATAACTAGCTACTTTATCCCATTACATAATTACATACTTCTTTAGTTCTTGAAATAATTAAATTCTAGTCTCTTAGCAAGTTATTGATTATAATATAACATTGATGTCTATATTCACTATATTGTGTATTGGATTCCTCAGGTTTATTTACTACTCCTTATAATTTTGTATCCTTGTTTGTGTGTTAGTTGCTCAGTCATGTCTGACTCTTTGCAACTTCATGGACTATAGCCCCCCAGGTTCCTCTGTCTATGAAATTCTTTGGGAAAGAATACTGGAGTGGGTAGCCATTCCCTTCCCCTCGGGATCTTCCCAACCCAGGGATCAAACCAAGGTCTCCTGCATTTGCAGGCAGATTCTTTACCACCATTCTTTACCACTGAGCTACCTGGGCCACTTTACTCTCTGTTTTTCCAAGCTTGTCCTTTTTAAATTCCACATATGAGTGATATCATATAGAATTTATCTTTCTCTGGCTTATTTCACTGAACATAACGTTCTCAAGATCTGTTCATGTTTTCCCAAATGGCAGATTGTCCTCTTTTCCAATAGCTTAATGACATTTCCACTGGATTTATATTTCATATTTCCTTCATCAATTCACACACTGATTAATGTGCAGGTTGTTTCCATATCTTGGCTATTCTGAATAATGCTGCAATAAACATGGGAGAGCATGTATCTCTTCAAAATCCTGTTTCCTTCCCTTTAAATATATACATATAAGTGAAATTGCTGGATCATATGATCAGTTCAGTTCAGTCGCTCAGTCGTGTCTGACTCTGCAATCCCATGGACTGCAACATGCCAGGCTTACCTGTCCATCACCAACTCCCAGAGCTTACTCAAACTCATGTCTATCGAGTTGGTGATGTCATCCAACCGTCTCATTCTCTGTCGTCCCCTTCTCCTCCCACGCTCATTCTTTCCCAGCATCAGGGTCTTTTTAAATGAGTTCATGTGATAATCATGTTCTTAATTTTTGAGGAAACTCTACGTTATTTTCCATAGTGGTTTAACCAGTTTTCATTCTTACCAACCACGTACAAGGTACACTTTTTTTCACATCCTTGCCAGCACTTATCGTCTCTTATTTTCTTGATGAAGCCATTCTAATAGGTGTGAAATGATAACCTCATTGTTGTACTGATTAGCATTTACTGAAGTATTGGTAGTGTCAAGTATCTTTTCATGTTACTTGTTAGCTACTTGGATGTCTTCTTTAGGGAAAATGTCAATTTAATTCTTCTGTCCATTTAAAAAATTATTTTGGGCTTCTTTGGTTGTTGTTATTGAGCTATAATATATGGGTTCTTTAAATATTTTAGATATTAACCCTTGCTTGATATATGGTTTGCAAAGTTTTTATTCTTTTTTTGGTGTGTGTGTGTGTGCTCTTCATGCCTTTGGTATCATATTCAAAAAATCATTGCCAAGGCCAGTATCAAGGAGTGTTTTTCTACAGTTCTTTCCAGGGGTTTTATATTATCAGATATTACATTTAAGTCTTTGTTCCACTTCAATTTAATTATTGTGAGTGATGTAAGATGAGGGTCCAATTTCATTATTCTATATGTGTTTATCCAGTTTTTCCAGCACAGTTTATTGAAGAGATTATTCTTTCTCCCTTGGATGCTCTTTCCTCTTTTGTTGAATATTAGTTGATATTATATTCAGGAGTTTAATTCTGGTCTATCTATTCTGTTCCATTTGTTTATGTATCTATTTTTGTGCCAGTGACATTAGATTTTAATTATTTCAACATGTGAACTTATAGGATGCAGCAAAAGCAGTTTTAAGAGGAAAGGTTACAGAGATAGATGTATATATTAAAAATTACAGAGGTATTAAATGAAGACTCTAACTTTTTACACCAAGAACTAAAGAGAGAAGAAAAATTAAGCACAAATTTTGCAGAAGAAGGAAATAAATGGCAATCAAAGCAGAAATAAATGAAATAGAGAGTAGAAAAATAGAGAAAATCAACAAAACTAACAGCTGATTATTTGAAAAAGTTAACAAAATTGACAATATTTTAGCAATATTAAATAAGAAAAAGATTAAAGACAAATGAAATTAGAAATGACAAAGGAGACATTGCAGATGATACTACAGTAATATATAGGATCAAAAAGATGATTATAAGCAATTATATGCCAACAAATTAAATTAGAATAAATGAATGGATTTCTGGAAGCACAATAGCTACAATGACTGAATCAGGAAGAAACAGAAAAATCAGAAAAGACTAATAATGAATTAAAAAATTGAGTTAGCAATCAAAATCCTTCCAATACAGAAAACCCTAGGACTAAGCAGCTTCATTGGAGAGTTCTATAAAACAATTAAAGGATTAATACAAATCCTTCTCAAGCTCTTTCAAAACGCTGAAGATAAGGGAACATTTCCAGACTCTATCCATGTTTCCAACATTACCCTGAATTAAAAACCAGATAGATTCTACAAGCAAAGAAAATTATAGGCCAATATTCCTGATGAATATAGATGCAGAAATTCCCAACAAAACATTATCAACCTATTTCAAGAGTACATTAAAAGAATTACACATCAAAGCCAAGTGAGATTTATCCGTGGGATACAAGGATGTTTCAGCACCCACAAATCAATAAATGTGAATATCACATTAATAGAATGAAGGAAAATCACACGATCATTTCAACAAATGTACAACATGCAATTGACAAAATACAACATTCTTTTATGACAACAACCCTTGACAGGATGATATATTAATAGAAGGAATATACCTCAAGATAATAAAGGTTATATATAATTAACCCACAGTTAACAATATAGGACAGTCCTGGGTGTTCATTGGAAGAACTGATGCTGAAGCTGAAACTCCAATACTTTGGTCACCTCATGCAAAAGTTGACTCATTGGAAAAGACCCTGATTTGGGGAGGGATTGGGGGCAGGAGGAGAAGGGGACAACAGAGGATGAGATGGCTGGATGGCATCACCGTCTCGATGGACATGAGTATGAGTGAACTCCGGGAGTTGGTGATGGACAGGGAGGCCTGGAGTGCTATGATTCATGGGGTCACAAAGAGTCGGACATGACTGAGCGACTGAACTGAACTGAATGGTGAAAAACTGAAAGCTTTTTCTCTAAGAAATTGAAATTTTTTTCTCTAATAAACATACAAGAACAGACAAGGATGCTTACTCTCACCACTTTTCTTCACAGAGCAGCAAGATCCTAGTTAGATATATTAGACAAGACAGAAAAATAAAAGGCATTCAAATCATAAAGGAAGGAGTAATTTTCTTATTATTTGCAGATGATGTGATTTCATATATAGAGAATCCCAGAGACTCAGCAAAATTATTTGACACTAATCAACAAATTCAGTAAAGTTTCAGGATATAAATTCAATACACAGAACAATTGAAATTCTCTGTGCTAACAATGGAATATTTGAACTAAAAATGAAGGAGGCAATCTTATTCATAATAGCATCAAAACAATAAAATACTTTGGAATACATAACCAAGAAAGTGAATGATATGTACAAAGAAAACTGCAAGATTTCAACTGAAGGAAACTAAAGAGGACTCAAACAAATGGACAGATATTTATGTTCATGAACAGAAGAATTAATATTGCTTGTATTTCCCAAAGTCATCTTATAGAGTTTATGCAACCCCCATCCAAGCATCAAGAACATTCTTTACAGAAAAGAAAACAAAAATCCTGTAATTTATATGGAACTACAAAAAAAAAAAAAACTTGAATAACTAAAGGAATCCTGAGGTAAAAGAACAAAGTTGGAGATATCACAGTTTCTGATTTCAAATCTACTACTAAGCTATATTAATAAGATCATTGACACTGACACATATTTCTTATTCACTTATCTTTCTCTATTATCCTCTAGTTCAGTTGATTTCTAGTTTATGGCCTACCAACCAAGTTGTATTTTAATATTGCATCCTGATTCACAAGCTATGAAATACAAATAAAGACATCATGTATATTTTACATTTGAATAACAGGAAACTCTCCACAGAGTGAGCATGAAGAAACTCTCTGAAGATTTAGTTGAAACATTGTATGATGCACTGGGGCCATTTATCATCTGACCTTCATTATCCACATTCTAATCAGAAGATCATGATGGGATATTGCATGACACAGTACTGTTGTTTGTTTCAGAATCTGTATCTCCTGTCTTTAACAAAAATCAATGATTTTCTCTATTTCTGAGGCAGAGGCACCTTGGAAACTGGCTTAGGCATCCTTGGAGCAAACATTTAAGGGCATTTTTAAAAAACTTGTTTCATTAGCAGGTCATTTTCCCTCTTCAAAAACCTCTAAGTGAATTATAGATCTTAAAACTCAACTGGAGAGAACAATTTTTATTCTAGCATTTGATAACAGTTTTCTTCTTGCCAGCAGTTGAATTCTGTTTAACAAGATGAGAGAGCTTGGTTGTCTGTCCACTTGTCTCAACCTAAGGAATATTACCTAGTACAACAGATGCCTGTGAGTCAAGGTGTCTTTATTGTCACTCTAGATCATCTCTGTAATGCTAACTTTCATGATAATCACATCCACCATGTCTTTAAAAATTGCTTTGCCATCTAGTTTTTGACATGAGATCCTATCATACTCAATTAAATTGAGGAGTCTGGATCCATAGGAACATCTACTGTGAACTATTTTAAAGATTCTATTTTCTTCTTCATCAGTTAAATCTTCAGACAGAGTTCTACTAAAAATATGTTTGGATGATGGATTCTCAGTACTTATGTAGTAAACCCATCTTAACATTGACATTTCACAGAGTTTTCTGATATTTTCTAAAGTTCCGTTCAGTCACTCAATCGTGTCTGACTCTTTGCGATCCCATGAATCGCAGCATGCCGGGCCTCTCTGTCCATCACCAACTCCCGGAGTTCACTCAAACTCATGTCCATCGAGACAGTGATGCCATCCAGCCAGCTCACCCTCTGTCATCTCCTTCTGCTCCTACCCTCAATCCCTCCCAGCATCAGAGTCTTTTCCAATGAGTCAACTCTTTGCATGAGGTGGCCAGAGTATTGAAGTTTCAGCTTTACCATCAGTCCTTCCAAAGAACACCCAGGGCTGATCTCCTTTTGAATGGACTGGTTGGATCTCCTTGCAGTCCAAGGGACTCTCAAGAGTCTTCTCCAACACCACAGTTCAAACGCATCAATTCTTCAGTGCTCAGCCTTCTTCACAGTCCAACTCTCACATCCATACATGACCACTGGAAAACCATAGCCTTGACTAGATGGAACTTTGTTGGCAAAGTAATGTCTCTGCCTTTGAATATGCTATCTAGATTGGTCATAACTTTCCTTCCAAGGAGTGAGCATCTTTTAATTTCATGGCTGCAATCACCATCTACAGTGATTTTGGAGCCCCCCAAAATTAAGTCTGACACTGTTTCCACTATTTTCCCATCTATTTCCTATGAAGTGATGGGACCAGATGCCATGGTCTTCATTTTCTGAATGTTGAGCTTTAAGCCAAATTTTTAATCTCTTCTTTCACTTTCATCAAGAGGCTTTTTAGTTCTTCTTCACTTTCTGCCATAAGGGTGGTATCATCTGCATATTTGAGGTTATTGATATTTCTCCCAGAAATCTTGATTCCACCTTGTGCTTCTTCCAGCCAAGCATTTCTCATGATATACTCTGCATATAAGCTAAATAAGCAGGGTGACAATATACAGCCTTGATGTACTCCTTTTCCTATTTGGAACCAGTCTGTTGTTCCATGTTCAGTTCTAACTCTTGCTTCCTGACCTGAATACAAATTTCTCAAGAGGCAGGTCAGGTGGTCTGGTATTCCTATGTCTTTCAGAATTTTCCACAGTTTATTGTGATCCACACAGTCAAAGCCTTTTGCATCGTCAATAAAGCAGAAATAGATGCTTTTCTGGAACTCTCTTGCTTTTCCCATGATCCAGAGGATGTTGGCAAGTTGATCTCTGGTTCCTTTGCATTTTATACAGTACTATATTGCAAAAGTTTTCTGCTTATTTTCTTCAAGTTTTTGTGATCATGTTTCTAATATCCAGCCCAGCTGACTCTTAAAACTGAAGGAGGTATCATTGTGCATATATTTAACCCTCAAGGGACAGATGAGCACTCCATATTTTTAAGATATTCTCTCTCCAGTCCTGTATTGCCCCCCCTCCCCCTGCCTTCCTCAAACCCATTTAACACATCAGGTTCCACTTTGGCACATTCTTCCTAAATTCCTGCCAGTACATATTCAGTAGGTTCTACATCCAGGGGCGGTATGCATTATTTCCTCCCAAAGACAGCCTTCACTTTTTTTGCTTGGGCTGTTCTGGATTTGGAAACTGGAATAGGCCTGAACAACAATGATGGTAGCAGACCAAATTTTTAAAAGACGAGTATTGTCTTTCTGTAAGACATTTGTTTTGGTATCCATTGTGGTCTCCAGCAAGTATCAGTTCAGTTCAGATTAGTCGCTCAGTCGTGTCCGACGCTTTGCGACACCATGAATCACAGCAGGCCAGCCCTCCCTGTCCATCACCAACTCCCGGAGTTCACTCAAACTCACATCCATCGAATCTGTGCTGCCATCCAGCCATCTCATCCTCCGTCGTCCTCTTCTCCTCCTGCCCCCAATCCTTCTCAGCATCAGAGTTTTTCCATTGAGTCAACTCTTTGCATGAGGTGGCCAAAGTACTGGAGTTTCAGCTTTAGCATCATTCCTTCCAAAGAAATCCCAAGGCTGATCTCCTTCAGAATGGACTGGTTGGATCTCCTTGCAGTCCAAGGGACTCTCAAGAGTCTTCTCCAACACCACAGTTCAAAAGCATCAATTCTTTGGTGCTCAGCTTTCTTCACAGTCCAACTCTCACATCCATACATGACCACAGGAAAAACCATAGCTTTGACTAGACGAACCTTTGTTGGCAAAGTAATGTCTCTGCTTTTGAATATGCTATCTAGGTTGGTCATAACTTTTCTTCCAAGGAATAAGTGTCTTACTCTTATAATATTGTCAGGGATGCTTCTGTACATTTTTAGAATTTAGGGATGCTTACTATTTTAAGATTCTTGTGCTTATCAATCAAAATTCTAATTCTAGAACTCATTGTCTCACCTTTTTCCCCTCCCATGAGTCTTGATTTTGATCAGCATCTTATTGTTATAAGTATTGCATTGTCTTTAAGCTTTGTAGGATGTTGAGTTTGATTTTCTGTATTAGAATTTTCTTAAAATCACCATTAAAATATCCTCCATAAAATTACTATTTTAATTGTATCCATTAAAATAAAATTGTATATTCAACATATCTTAAATTGACAGTTGACTGAGTTGACCACATTTTTTCCTTTTTCTTTTTGTTTAATGAATTCCAAAGCCAATAGCAGTAAGAAATCTGTAATTCTTATACTTTTATAATTAGTATTGAATATTATGTCCAAAACACTGAAATATCATAATTGTTTTGTGTCCTCTTCTGTACACCCAAGGTATACACAGTTAAGGCACAATTATCCTCAAACCAACATATAGAATCAATGTCAACAGGTTTGATAACATTCAAAAGTTCATATGAAAATGCAAATGATTTTGAGAAGCCAAAGAAATTGTGAAAAAGAAGAAAGACTTTGTGTTTTATCATTGCTTCTTATAGAGCTAAAGTAATCAAAATACTGTGGCATGGGAATAGACATAGATTAATGGAACAAAATAAGTATTTTTACCTGTGTAATCAGTTGATTTTTAACAAAGGTGCTGAGGTAATTTAAGGAGAAGGATAACATTTTCAATTAAAATTATTAGACAATTTGGATTTCCAGGTTTGGAAAAATAAAAGATATCAGCTTGAACCTGTATCATACACAAAATTTGATTGAAACAGCATGATAGCCTTAAATATAAACACTAAAATTATATAATTTCTAGGAATAAAAAAGTTGACTTTTTTATGTGCTTGGATACAAAATTATTTCTTAGAGCACCAAAACACATTATCCATAAAAGGAAATAATGGTAAATTGGATTTTCTCAAATTAAAAAAAAAAATTCCCTTTTGAAAAATAATTTATAAAAATGAAATGGTGAACAGAGGAAATATCTGCAATATATTTCACAAACATCTAAATAATTCTCAAATCTCAATAAAGTTTGCAAAATATGGACATATGGCCAATAAAATCATGAAAAAATGCAAATTGTATTAGCCATTAGATAAATTCAAATGCAAAACACAAGAAAACAACAACAACAACAACAACAAAAACCTATATGCCTTTATAGAATGGTCAAAATCCAAAACACTAATAGCATCAAATGCTCCAGAGGATTTCAAGCACAGAAACTTTCATTCATTGCTGGTGGGAATGCAGAATGGTACAGCTAGTTTGGAAGATAACTTGTTGGTTTCTTCAAAAGTTAAACACATTTTAACCATATAATCCATTAATTTACCTTCTTGGTACTTGCCCAAAATATTTGAAAGCCTACTTTGAAATAAAACCTGTTTATAGCAGCTTTTGGAGAAGGCAATGGCAACCCATTCCAGTATTCTTGCCTGGAAAATCCCATGGGCAGAGGAGCCTGGAAGGCTGCAGTCCATGAGGTCGCTAAGAGTTGGACACAATTGAGCGACTTCACTTTCAAGCATTGGAGAAAGGAAATGGCAACCAACTCCAGTATTCTTGCCTGGAGAATCCCAGGGATGGGAGAGCCTGGTGGGCTGTTGTCTATGGGGTCGCACAGAGTTGGACCCAACTGGAGTGACTTAGAAGCAGCAGCAGCAGCATAGAAGCTTTATTCATAATTTCCAAAACTTGGAAGCAATAAAAATAACTTTCAGCAAGTGAATGGTAAATAAACTGTGGTGCATCCAGACAACAGAATATTATTCAGTAGTCAAAGGACAGGATCTATCAAACCATACATAGAGAAAACATATATGCATATTACTAAGTGAAATAAGCCAATCTGAAAAGACTTTGTACTATATGATTGTATGACTCCAACTATATGACATTCTGGAAAATGGAAAACTATGAAGACAGTTAACAAATCAGGACAGGCAGGTCTGGATTTGGAGGAAGCCTGGTCAGTTATCAGACAAAGGTCCATTTAGTCAAAGCTATGATTTTTCCTATAGTCGTGTGTATGGATGTAAGAGTTGGACCATAAAGAAAGCTGAGCGCTGAACAATTGATTCTCTTGAACTGTGGTGTTGAGAAGACTCTTGAAGGTCCCTTGGACTGCACAGAGATCAAACCAGTTAGTCCTAAAGGAAGTCAGTCCCAGATATTCACTGGAAGGATGGATGCTGAAGCTGAAGCTGAAACTCCAATATTTTGTCCACCTGATGTGAAGAGCTGACTCATTAGAAAATATCCTGATGCTGGGAAAGACTGAAGGCAGGGGAATAAGGGGACAACAGAGGATGAGATGTTTGGATGGCATCACTGAATCAATGGACATGAGTCTGAGCAAGCTCCAGGAGTTGGTGGTAGACAGAGAAGTCTGGTGGGCTACAGTCTATGGGGTTGCAAAAAGTCAGACATGACTGAACACCTGAACTAAACTGACTGAATTGAACTGAATAAAGAGTTGTGTCTGACTTTTTGCAGCCTCATGCTCTGCAGCTTGCCAGGCTCCTCTGTCCTTGGAATTTTCCCAGGCAAGAATATCAGAGTAGGTTGCTATTTCCTCCTCTAGTGGATCTTCCTAACTCAGGGATCAAAGCTGTGTCTCCTGCATTACAGGTGTATTTGCCACTGAGCCTCCTGGGAAACCAGGGGACGGATTTTAGGGCAGTGATAATACTCACCTGATGCAAAGAGCTGACTCATTTGAAAAGACCTTGATGCTAGGAAAGATTGAAGGCAGTAGGAGAAGGAGATGACAGAGGATGAGATGGTGAATGGTATCACCAATTCAAAGAACATGCATTTGGGTGAACTCCGAGAGTTGGTGATGGACAGGGAAGCCTGGTGTGCTGCAGTTCATGGGGTCATAAAGAGTCGGACACCACTGAGCGACTGAACTGAACTGAACTGAATACTCAGTAGGATATGATAATGATCAGATCAGATCAGATCAGTCCATCAGTCGTGTCCAATGCTTTGCAACACCATGAATCACAGCAGGCCAGGCCTCCCTGTCCATCACCAACTCCCTGTGTTCACTGAGACCCACGTCCATCGAGTCAGTGATGCCATCCAGCCATCTCATCCTCTGTCGTCCCCTTCTCCTCCTGCCCCCAATCCCTCCCAGCATCAGGGTCTTTTCCAATGAGTCAACTCTTCGCATGAGGTGGCCAAAGTACTGGAGTTTCAGCTTTAGCATCATTCCTTCCAAAGAAATCCCAGGGCTGATCTCCTTCAGAATGGACTGGTTGGATCTCCTTGCAGTCCAAGGGACTCTCAAGAGTCTTCTCCAACACCACAGTTCAAACACATCAATTCTTTGGCACTCAGCTTTCTTCACAGTCCAACTCTCACATCCATACTTGATCACAGGAAAAACCATAGCCTTGACTAGACGAACCTTTGTTGGCAAAGTAATGTCTCTGCTTTTGAATATGCTATCTAGGTTGGTCATAACTTTCTTTCCAAGGAGTAAGCGTCTTTTAATTTCATGGCTGCAGTCACCATCTGTAGTCACTCTTGCTGTTGTATATTCTATGTTTTTTGGACAGCTGTATGATTATATGTATCCATCATGATAATACGTATATATACATGATAATGATGGATATGTATAATTATACAGCTGTCCAAAAAATATAGAATATACAACACCAAGAGTGAGCTCCACAATTTTAACAAATGTATCATCCTTGTGGGGAATGCTGTTAATGTGGGAGACTTGCATGTGTTATGGAGGGGATTATTTGGGAATTCTCTGTACTTTCTAGTTTTGTTATGAAACTAAAACTGCAGTAAAAAAATAAATAAATAAATAAAAAATAAAATGAAATACTGGTTCAGATCCTGTGAGAATGGCTAGAATTATAAACGCTGATGGTACCAACTGTTGACTAGAATGTGTTGCAATTGTATCTCTCATACATTGCTAATAGGAGAGTAAAATGAAACAATCAGTTTCAAGAGAGTTTAGATGTTTCTTTTAAACACTTATTGTATATGCCATTTATCAACTTATTGTCTCTCAACTCTGAATGCCCAGTTTATTGTATGCTCTATAATTAGCAATGCTGCTGCTGCTGCTGCTAAGTCACTTCAGTCATGTCCGACTCTGTGCTACCCAATAGATGGCAGCCCACTAGACTGCCCCGTCGCTGGGATTCTCCAGGCAAGAACACTGGAGTGGGTTGCCATTTCCTTCTCCAATGTATGAAAGTGAAAAGTGAAAGTGAAGTCGCTCAGTAGTGTCTGACTCTTAGCAACCCCATGGACTGTAGCCTGCCAGACTCCTCCATCCATGGGATTTTCCAGGCAAGAATACTGGAGTAGGGTGCCATTGCCTTCTCCAAATTAGCAACGGCTGAATATTTTACTTTTAAAGTGAGCACAATGTTAAGCTTTCTCAAAATAAACTGTTGGAAGGATATTTCAGGAGCTCATAATTCTTAAAATTTTCCGCTTGGGTCTTGGTCAGAGGTGATGGTATGCAGATCACTGGTTGCCTGGTACCAAAAATGTGACTTCAAATTTGCAGGAGGCAACTGTAGGGTGTTCCACATAGTCATTATGATGCTGGTTACATGCGTGTATAACATTGTCAAAGCTCACCAAACTGTTCTAAGTTATATACATTTTGTTTTGTGTAAATGATATACTAACAAACATTGTTTGAAAATAAGGATTTAATGCATGGACAAGTGAATGAAAATTTGATATGTGTTTCAGAAAATATGAGTTGGATTCACAGAACACTGTGTGAATTTTACAAAATCACTTGGCATACATGCCTTCTGCCCTATCCCAAAATGAGCAAACATACTTTATACAACCAGCACTAGATTTAAACTAAAGTTTGGCTGCAAAAAAAAAAAAAAAAAAAAAAGTCTTAAAACAACACAAAAGAGCAATAAAGAAAGATGAATGCAACAGTTAAATAATCTAGAAGAGGAGAACTGAATCATGGGCATGTTAACTCACCAGGTAGCTATTGAATATATACTTTGTACCAAGCCTTGTGCTAGAATCAGGAAGTACAAAAATTTCTTCAGTTAAGAGTCCTATAGACAGGGAAGTAAAGATCTTTATATGGAGTTAGGTAATATATATTTACTGATGAAGATAATCCCAGAGTGTTTGCCAATGTATGCCATAGTAGAATAAGACCTGAACAAGGTGAATGAGAGACTGATTAGATAGAGGAGATGAGGAACAAGGAGATGCTAAAAAAAAAAAAAATGCTATTGAGACTAAAAATAAATAAATACAAGATTTGAGGAAAATAATGAATTTGTCATCAAACAAAATCTTCGGAATGTTGCCCTGTTCAGTATAGCTGGTCAGCCCACAAGAACAGATACTGAACTTACAAGTATAGATGAAATCACCCAGGAAGAGGTTAAAAAAGAACAGAAATTCAGGTATTAAAAATCAAGATTAAAGTGGCATTTAATGAAGAATCAAAGTTAGGAAGAAGTTACTGTGGTAACCACTAGAGTGTAAATGTTTGATGTTTTGAGGGTGCTCAGATAAGACCATGAGGCAGAGTTATTTGGTGAGATGATTTTGACAACATGATTTACACTAAATTGCATTAATCTAAAAAACAATGTCAGTTAATAGTGAAGCTTAGCATGAGACAATAAAAAGTGTTTTACATCTCAATAGTTTTATGGTTATAAAAACACAAATTTCAAATCTATTATTTAATTGAACTTTTATAATTTTTTAAGGTGGAAAGGACATGTACATTTTGCAAAATTTCTAGTTAAGGAAATAAAATCTCTATCAAATTTAATAATTTTCCTGAGATCATACAGCTAGTAAATGAAAGAAATTGACTAAATACCTGAGCAGATTTCTAACCCAATGAAGTTTCTACTATATAGACTAATAGAAGATATCTTTTTTTCTCCTTTGTGCAGTTACCCAATAATGGGAATATGACAATTACTTTTCTCTCATTTGGAGATGAAGCACATTAAGAGTAGACAAAGGTAATGGAGGTGACAAGAGGGAAGACTATGTGTTTTGGCATGTGCAGAGATTTTAATTTTTTTTTTTTAATATTCCAACATGCTTCTCTCCTGATGAAGAGTTTCAGATAATAATGATTATCACTGTTGGAATTAATTTTCTATATGGCTATACAGTAACAATTTAATTTAACTGGTTTGCTTTTACAAGCAATTATGAACTCTCACTGTTAACTTAATGAATGCATGCTTTCCTATTATCCATATATTTTATGTGATATTTGGAAGTTTGGGGCATAAAAACTATAAAGGAAATCTACAATAAACCACATTAAATTATGCTCACAATAATACTGAGAGTTTTGATAATGCTAATGTCAACGTTCATATCCAAATAAAATACTCTTACTTGTAGTCCACAAGATATATCCATCTTGGAGTAAAAGTGACAAATTGGTCCTGGTCCATCTACTCTCTGTCCTTGGACCTAACTTGTGGCATGATGATGAATATTTATAAGAGGGATGGCCTAAGCTAGCAGTATTATTTTTGGCCCTGGTGAGTCTAATAAAAGATAAATCTATGATGCTAGCAGCCTCTATCCATCTTGAGAGAACATCAGAAAATACTATGTGGAAATGATTTAATCCATTTGGAGAAAAAAGTGCTCTTAGACCCACATAGCAATATAACTGTTTTATATAGTATTTGGTATATCTTGCCTTTCCATAGCAAGGAATATAGGATAAAAGATTAACTTGCATCATGGCTAAATATAAATGAATTGGCATGCCTTGTTTTTGTTAAGGTATCAAGCAGCCTAATTTTTCTGAAGCTAATAATAATTAAAATATTATCCAAGAGATTGTCCTTGGGAGGAAGTGGAGAGTAAATATAACTCTTCATTTAGAGATTGATTGAACAGAGGCTCAGAAAGAAGAAATATTCAACATTATTTTTTCTATAATTGTCATGATTAGCACATTTTAATAAATCATTCTCTATATAGAAAACTTTCTCACTTTTGCTTTCAGTGTATTTCTTCCTATGTCTTTCTTGTATTATATTCATTTAGTATTTTTTTTTAAACTCCCTAACTGAAGAGAATCTTTCAAAATCCAAACTGAGTCTTGTTCTTTACAGTATCTTTCATGACACCTCTCAAAATAGCCTGATCATAAACAGAGCAGTAAACTAAGAATAAATGTTTCTGGAAAAAAAAGTTAAATGAATAAACACATTTGTTACTTAGAGATATGCAGTTGTTCTAGAGGGGAATCTAATCCTTGATCTTATTCCCATTCTATTTGTTCTCAAAGAGCTATATGGAGAAAGTATATTTTCTTAAATTTGAGCAATATTATTTGCCAAGCCATTACCATGTTACAGTCACTGAGGACACAAGGATACAGAAGTAAATAAAACAAACAAAATCTCTAACCTAATCTAGCTTTCATCCTAATGGACAGGAATATGCAAGAAATAAATACACAAATGAACTATGTAATATGTGATATGGTGATAGGAACTATTGAGGAAAATAAAGCAGGACAAGTAGATAGGGAATTACAGATTAGGAACACTGTGAGAAAGTTGGTAAAGAAATGTCTAACTGAGAAAATAGGTATTTGAACAAATACCTAATCTAGGTAAGGGAGTGAGTCACATAAATATTTATCAGAAGAGGAATCTAAGCAGAACATTCTTATACAGTGCTATTCCTCGGGGAACATAGAATACCAAGAGGGTTAATCTTCTGGTAATCAGTTAAAACCAATGGATTAGTAGAAGAAGATGACAGTTGAGAAGCAGTTGGTAGGTCAGATACATAGGTATCTACATAATTGTGAGGACACGGTTTTTACTGTGAGAAAAGAATATTCATTTGGAAGCTTGTTTTCATAGAACTACTCTGCTACTATGTTAAAATCAGACTCTAAATGAGGAAGAACATTAATAGGAATATCAACATAGAGGCTTTTGCAGTAATCCAGATAAGAGATGATGGTAAACTGAGTGAAGATGGCAGCGGTGGCAGTGAAAAGTGGCATGATTTTAGATATATTTTAAAAGTAGAACGTAAAAGAATCCACAGACAAGTTGGATGCGGGTTTGAGAGAGAGGGTAGTAAAAGGTAGTAACTGCACAGTTTTGTACTGAAGAGATGAAATAATTGAATTGTCATTAATGTGTAGAGGGAAAACTTTTTTTTTTTTCTTCTTTGCTGGTGTGTGTGTGAGTTTTGTGTCTAAAAATATTTGAAGTCATGACTTTTCAGGCATTCACTACCCCTAAGTTCAGTTCAGTTTAGTTGCTGAGTCGTATCCAACTCTTTGCGACCCCATGAACCACAGCATGCCAGGCCTCCCTGTCATCACCAATCCCCGGATTCCACCCAAACCCATGCCCAATGAGTCAGTGATGCCATCCATCCATCTCATCCTCTGTCATCCCCTTTTCCTCCTGCCCTCAATCTTTCCCAGCATCAGGGTTTTTTCAAATGAGTCAGCTCTTTGCATCATGTGGCCAAATATTGGAATTTCAGCTTCAGCATCAGTCCTTCCAATGAACACCCAGGACGGATCTCCTTTAAAATGGACTGGTTGGATCTCCTTGCAGTCCAAGGGACTCTCAAGAGTCTTCTCCAACACCACAGTTCAAAAGAATCAATTCTTCCATGCTCAGTTTCTTTATAGTCCAACTCCCACATCCATACATGACCACTGGGACAATCATAGCCTTGACTAGACAGAACTTTGTTGGCAAAGTAATGTCTCTGCTTTTTAATATTCTGTCTAGGTTGGTCATAACTTTCTTTCCAAGGAGTAAGTGTCTTTTAATTTCATGGCTGCAGTGACCATCTGCAGTGATTTTGGAGCCCCCCAAAATAAAGCCTGTCACTGTTTTCATTGTTTCTCCATCTATTTACCATAAAGTGATGGGACCAGATGCCATGATCTTCATTTTCTGAATGTTGAGCTTTAAGCCAACTTTTTCACTCTCCTCTTTCACTTTCATCAAGAGACTCTTTAGTTC
>NW_011494782.1:1368541-1374263 GCF_000754665.1 Bison bison bison | reverse complement strand
AGATATACAGCCTTGACATACTCCTTTTCCTATTTGGAACCAGTCTGTTATTCCATGTCCAGTTCTAACTGTTGCTTCCTGACCTGCATACACGTTTCTCAAGAGGCAGGTCAGGTGGTCTGGTATTCCCATCCCTTTCAGCATTTTGCACAGTTTATTGTGATCCACACAGTCAAAGGCTTTGGCATAGTCAATAAATGATGCATTGATGTTTTTCTAGAACTCTCTTGCTTTTTTGATGATCCAGCAGTTGTTGACAATTTGATCTCTGGTCCCTCTGCCTTTTCTAAAACCAGCTTGAAGTTCATGGTTCACATAATGCTGAAGCCTGGCTTGGAGAATTTTGAGCATTACTTTACTAGCATGTGAGTTGAGTGCAATTGTGCGGTAGTTTGAGCATTCTTTGGCATTGCCTTTCTTTGGGATTGGAATGAAAACTGACCTTTTCTAGTCTTGTGGCCACTGCTGATTTTTCCAAATTTTCTGGCCTTAGGTGGAGATGCTGATTAGTGAAGTCTGGAGACTAGAAATGACATTGTGCCTTGAAATAAAAATTTAGGGGTCATTAACAATTAGATGTTTTTTGAAGACAGGAACCTGAAGGAGATCACCTGGAGGGTGAATGAGGATAAAGAAGAGAAGTCAAGGGAAAGGGGAAGAAAGAAAGGGATTAAATGGATGGTGTAGGACAGTAGAGAAGACAGGTGAAATAAGCAGAGAAAATAAGAGAAAGGAAAAGAAATTAAGAACTGATTTTTGGAGTGTTACAATATTAAGAAAAGAAAAGAGACCCTCAAAAGGGAGAGGAAATTTGTTTGTATTAGTTTTCTATTGCTGTTATAACAAGGTACTATAAACTTAGTAGTTGTAACAGCAAATTAAATTTCTTAGAGTTTTGAAAGCCAGAATCTGAAAATAGGCTTCACTGGATTACAATCAAAATGTTATCAGGGTATCCTTCCTTTTAGAGCATCTAGGGACGAATCTAGTTCCTTGCCTTTTCCAGTTTCTACAGGTAACTTGCATTGTTTGGCTCACGGCCCCTCTCTTCTGTTTTGAAAGCCAGTAAGTCCATCACTAAAACTTGTTTCTGCCATTATTTCTCCTTCTCTGATATGACAATCCTGTTTCCTCCTCCTATAAGAATGCTTATGATTATACTGGGCCAACCTGGCTAATGCAGGATTATACCCATTTCAAGTTTTTCATTATACTTATAAAGTCTCTCTCTTTCTCTTTTGTACATGTAAAATAAACATTTGCAAACTCTGGGAATTGGGACACAGATGTCTTTGGGAGGACTGTTATTCTGCCTTTCCTAATTATAAGTTAACCAGTGAGGTTAAATTAATACCAGTGTAGTGTATTGAAATTCAGATGAAGCACATGCTTAAAAAGGAGAGGTGTTTCACTATGCCAAATATCAACTGATGGGTAAAATAAGATGATACTGGAAAATGATCACAGACATAACAGAGAAATGTGGGTAAAAATTTAGGGGCAAAAGTCTTTTGGTAAGGATGCTAAAGAGTCTGTGTGTAGAGAGAATTTTAGGCAACTGATTTGAGCAACTTTATCAAGGAATTTTGTTCCAAAAGTGAAAATAAAAACAAGTGACATATACAAAAGAGCATAGCAGTCATTACAAAGTTAAAGCTAATTTTTTATGGGAGCAATAACATTTATAGGTTATATGCATATGCATCATATGCACACTGGCATACTAATATATGCTGATAGTGATGATTTAGATAAGCTTGAATGAAACAGGAGAGAGAGCATGTTAAACTGGTGCAAAGTCCTTGAGTAGCAAATGGAAATGTGATCCAGGACAGATTGACATTTGTATGCATAGAGCATGCCCATAATAATGGGTCTAAAGAAAAGTAACTAGGTAGTTAGATATGGGATGAACATTTTTAATGTTTGCTTTATTCTCAATGAGATGGGGAGTAATGTTAGAATGAAAGTGAAACAGAAGGCCTTAAGATTTATAGGAGAAATGAGAAAGTTTGAAGCAGTCATCCTTAAGAGTGAATGAGAAAGTTTGAAGCAGTCATCCTTAAGAGTGAATGAGTGGCTTAGGGGAAGACAGTATGATTTCTTGGCATCAGTAAGGGACCACTTGAAATTTATGTCATAAATGTATCATTATACAGGCATGGTATGTGTGTGTGTGTATGTTGTGCATGCACACATTACCAGTCATATTCAATTATTCAAGCATACAGCCTGAATAGGCAAAAGACTGAATTGAAGAATGTAGCTACGATCTAGATTCCTATTACATTTTACCCATTATCTCTGTAAAAACTGCTTTTCTGAAGATTTTATTAGAACTCTATGACACAGCAAATGATGGCAAGATTTACTCCATTCAGGCTAACCTAATTTCACATTAATGTAAAGGTCAGAGTGACATAAAGAAAAAAGTTCTATTGAAAAAGAAAAATTGAAATTCTAAACACTCACTGTTGTTAACCATTATTAAATGCTTCTAACCTGTTGTTCTTTTCCCTTTAGAGAGCCATTACTTCCTGAAGTATTACAGTTGCATGAGTTGGATAGGATACACTCTATGTCCAGTTCTAGGGCTGGCCATGATATACGTGAGCAAGCATCCACATTCAGAGAAACTGGGGCTGATGATCTAGAACTAAGCCCATTGTACAAGTACATTCCATTGAATATAGTTATTTGTTTAGTGTTAGCACAAGCAATATAAACATAAAGATTTCTGAAACATTATAGATGGTGTTCAATGAAATGTATAAAAAATGCAGACTGTCAAGGGAGTGTAATTTCCTTGGTTCTGTCTTGTCATAACAAAAATTTGAAGTGACGGACGTTAAAGCCCTTGGCACATCACAGCTCTCGCACAGTGTTACAGCTCTGTGTTATAGCTCAGTTTTGCTTAGAAAACAAAAGGAAAATACATCTTCAAGGTGTGAGGGCATGCCAGCCCAGAAGACATGAAGAGGAGAGAGAGAGAGAGAAAGAGAGACTGAGAGTGCACGTGCTGGGGGGAGAGAGAGAGAACGCACATAGGGGAGAGAGGCCCCTGCCCTTTGGCTCCTCTTTTTAGATGTTTTTTCTTCCCCATGGGCCTAACCTATGTAAACTGGGCTAGCCAGGAGAGCCATTTATTCTACCTGAGGTCTTCACTCCAGTTCTCGGACCTTACTTTGTTCTATTTTCGCAGGCTTTTCCCTTCCTTGTCTTTTAGCCACTGCCATTCTGGACTCCTTTTTCCAATTCTAACTACCTAACAAAACAAAGAAACATTTAGGTCTAACCACTGCCGCTGAACAACAGATTGCAATTACAACCAAAGTCAGATTTCAGATGAAAACTTTTCATGGGGGAGTGAGCTGACACACAGAGGAGTGGAACTGTGGCCCTGATATTATTTTATCTCTCACCGCTACTACCAAAATATATTCAGTTATAACAGCTACTGGATTATATAATCAAAGTCATCTTGAACTTAGTTTTCTGGCACAACTGAAAGCATCCTAAATATTACAACACACTAATTTTAGCTTGCTTACTCACTCTTTGAGTTATTACTTGAGCTTTATAATGACACATTTAATAAAATTGCAGTGACCTTGGATATCATCTATGCAGAAGATTAACCTATATTTTAAATTTTCATATAGCATTACTAGCAACTGAAGTATAACATTTCAATATTTAGTCAGGAAAATAAAACCCATATCAGTTAACTGAAGAGAAAAACAAATGTAATACAGGTGATCAATTATGAAACTATTAGAAAATCCATAAGAACAATTAGGAGATATGAAGTAGCTCTGAGATTAGCACATAACGGAGATATTGTCAAATTTAGGAAGATGTTTTAGTGTGGCAGGGACCAAGGAAGAAGACTGCTATCACGATCTAGAGCCACAGCTACACACCAGAAACAATAACAGGGTAGATCCTACTTTCAGAAGCTCAACCATAGGAAGAAATAGACACTGTCACTTTGTCAAAGGTGGGGACTGATGGAAGTGGAGAAACATCTTGACTTCTTCCTTCCTTTCACCTTTAAATCTCCTGCCAGTAACTTCCATTGATCAACACAGTTGGCAAAGTAGCCTGGGGAAAAACAAATAAAAACTTTTAAAAAAATAGTTTTTAGAGAAGAATCAGTTCCTCTGCTAAGAAAATCAGGGCATGATAGTGAGAGAAAACAGGCAAATGACAGGAACATGAGGATATAATATGTCCTTGAATATTATATTAGCTAATTGTAAGTGGCCCACTATTTGTTTAACAGATAAATCCCAAATTTCAGTAGTTTAACAAGCATAAGACTTATTTATCATTCAGTTAATTATAACTCTCTGTTCATTTCTAAGGCAAACCATTCAATCATGGTAATTCAAGTCTATGCCCTACCAGAAACGCTGAAGAAGCTGAAGTTGGATGGCTCTATGAAGACCTACAAGACCTTCTATAACTAACACCCAGAAAGATGTTCTTTTCATTATAGGGGACTGGAATGCAAAAGTAGGAAGTCAAGAAACACCTGGAGTAACAGGCAAATTTGGCCTTGGAGTACAGAATGAAGCAGGGCAAAGACTAATAGAGTTCTGCCAAGAGAACACACTGGTCATAGAAAACACCATCTTCCAACAATACAAGAGAAGACGCTACACATGGAATCACCAGATGGTCAACACCGAAATCAGACTGATTATATTCTTTGTAGCCAAAGGTGGAGAAGCTCTATACAGTCAGCAAAAACAAGACCAGGAGCTGACTGCAGCTCAGATCATGAACTCCTTATTGCCAAATTCAGACTGAAATTGAAGACAGTGGGAAAAACCACTAGACCTTAAGATATTACCTAAATGAAATCCCTTATGACTATACAGTGGAAGTGAGAAATAGATTTAAGGGACTAGATCTGATAGACAGAGTGCCTGATGAACTATGGATTCATGACATTGTGCAGGAGAGAGGAATAAAGACCATCCCCAAGAAAAAGAAATGAAAAAAAAGCAAAATGGCTGTCTGAGGAGGCCTTAGAAACAGCTGTGAAAAGAAGAGAAGCGAAAAGCAAAGGAGAAAAGGAAAGATATACCCATTTGAATGCAGATTTCCAAAGGATAGCAAGAAAAGATAAGAAAGCCTTCCTCAGCAAACAATGCAAAGAAACAGAGGAAAACAACAGAATGGGAAAGACTAGAGATCTCTTCAGGAAAATTAGAGATACTAAGGGAATATTACATGCAAGGATGGGCTCGATAAAGGACAGAAATGGTATGGTCCTAACAGAAGCAGAAGATATTAAGAAGAGGTGGCAAGCATACACAGAAGAACTGTACAAAAAAGATCTTCATGACCCAGATAATCACGATGGTGTGATCACTCGCCTAGAGCCAGACATCCTGGAATATGAAGTCAAGGGGGGCTTAAGAAGCATCCCTACAAACAAAGCTAGTGGAGGTGGTGGAATTCCAGTTGAGCTATTTCAAATCCTGAAAGATGATGCTGTGAAAGTGCTGCACTCAATATGCCAGCAATTTGGAAAACTCAGCAGTGGCCACAAGACTGGAAGGGTCAGTTTTCATTCCAATCCCAAAGAAAGGCAATGCCAAAGAATGCTTTAACTACCGCACAATTGCACTCAACTCACACGCTAGTAAAGTAATGCTCAAAATTCTCCAAGCCAGGCTTCAGTAATACGTGAACCATGAACTTCCAGATG
>NW_011494782.1:1367901-1368441 GCF_000754665.1 Bison bison bison | reverse complement strand
TACCGCACAATTGCACTCAACTCACACGCTAGTAAAGTAATGCTCAAAATTCTCCAAGCCAGGCTTCAGTAATACGTGAACCATGAACTTCCAGATGTTCAAACTGGTTTTAGAAAAGGCAGAGGGACCAGAGATCAAATTGCCAACATCTGCTAGATCATCGAAAAAGCTACAGAATTCCAGAAAAACATCTTTTTCTGCTTTATTGACTATGCAAATGCCTTTGACTGTGTGGATCACAATAAACTGTGGAAAATTCTTCAAGAGATGGGAATACCAGACCACCTGACCTGTCTCTTGAGAAATCTATATGTAGGTCAGGAAGCAACATGAACTAGACATGGAAAAACAGACTGGTTCTAAATAGGAAAAGGAGTATGTCAAGGCTGTATATTGTTACCCTGATTATTTAGCTTATATGCAGAGTGCATAATGAGAAATGCTTGGCTGGAAGAAGTACAAGCTGGAATCAAGATTGCTGGGAGAAATATCAATAACCTCAGATATGCAGATGACACCACCCTTATGGCATAAATTGAA
>NW_011494782.1:1363886-1367801 GCF_000754665.1 Bison bison bison | reverse complement strand
CTTTATTTTTCTGGGCTCCAAAATCACTGCAGATGGTCACTGCAGCCATGAAATTAAAAGACACTTACTTCTTGGAAGGAAAGTTATGACAAACCTAGACAGCATATTAAAAAGCAGAGACTTTACTTTGCCAACTAAGTTCCATCTAGTCAAGGCTACGGTTTTTCCAGTGGTCATGTATGGATGTGAGAGTTGGACTATAAAGAAAGCTGAGAGGAGAAGAATTGATGCTTTGAACTGTGGTGTTGGAGAAGACTCTTGAGAGTCCTTCAGACTGCTACAAGGTCCAAACAGTCCATCCTAAAGGAGATCAGTCCTGGGGTTCATTGAAAGGACTGATGTTGAAGCTGAAACTCCAATATTTTGGCCACTAATGCGAAGAGTTGACTCATTGGAAAAGACTCTGATGCTGGGAAAGACTGAGGGCAGGAGGGGAAGGGGATGACAGAGGATGAGATGGTGGGATGGCATCAGCGAGGCCTAGCATGCTGTGGTTCATGGGGTTGCAAAGAGTTGGACACGACTGAAGGTCTGAAATGAACTGAACTGAAGTATAATTAGGAGTTTCAAGTTAGTAGGGAAACAGGACGCAGAAGGCACTGGCACCCCACTCCAGTACTCTTGCCTGGAAAATCCCATGGATGGAGGAGCCTGGTAGGCTGAAGTCCATGGGGTCTCTAAGAGTAGGACACGACTGAACGACTTCACTTTCACTTTTCACTTTCATGCATTGGAGAAGGAAATGGCAACCCAGCCCAGTGTTCTTGCCTGGAGAATCCCAGGGATGGGGGAGCCTGATGGGCTGCTGTCTATGGGGTCGCACAGAGTCAGACATGACTGAAGTGACTTAGCAGCAGCAGCAGCAGCAGCAAGGAAACAGGATCTTTACATTTTATGATACTCTCATATTTTAAGTCTTTATAGTACTTCCACTTAATTGACAGAAGAGAAAGAGATGGGAGATCATGCATGAAAGATCTTTCAAGTGTAGGATGTTGGGAAGTCATTTCGTTTTTCTCCCAGTTTAGTGAGATTAATTGCCATATGGCATTGTGTGAGCTTAAGGAATATTATGTATTAATTCTATAAACTAATATATTGCAAAATGATGGGCAACATAGCATTAGCTAACACCTACATCAAGTCACATAATTTTATTTCTCTTTTGTGATGAGAGTATTTAATATATACCATCCTAGAATTTTTCTACTATATTATCCAGTATTGTGAATTATGTCACAATGCTGTACATTAGATTCCCAACATTTACTAATCTTCTAACTGGAAGTTTATACCCTTTGGCCAACATATCCCATTCCCCACTCTTCCTGACAGGCCCCTAGTAAGCATCATTCTACTCTCTGTTTCTATGAGGTTTATTTATTTGTACATTGCACATATAAGTGAGATCAGACAGTGTTTGTCTCTCTGTCTGACATTTCACTTAACATAATACATTTAACATCCATCCATGTATTCACAGACAGTAGGATTTTCTCCTTACGGCTGAGTGATATTCCATTGTGTGTGTACACATATACATACACACATATATAGCTCACATCTTCTTTATATATTATTGGACATTTATTTACTTCTATATGTTGGCTATTGCGAATTATACTTCAGTAAACATGGGGTACAAACATCTCTTCAATATCTTGTTTTCACTTCTTTTGGATATACATTCAGAATTAGGATTGCTAGGTCATAATACAGTTCACTTTTAATTATTTGAGGAAACTCTATATGGTTTTGCATAATGGCTGTACCAATTTACATTATTACCAAGAGTGCACAAGGGTTCCCTTTTTTCTACATGCTTGCCAACACTTGTTACTTATCATATTTTAGATGATAGCCATTTCAGCAGGCATTGATGTCTTGATTTGTATATTCTTGATGGTTAGTGTGTTGGCATCTTTTCCTGTGCCTCTTGGCTGAAAGCATGGATGTCTGGATGTCTTCTCAGGAAGACATGGGTGTCTTCTTGGGGGAAAAAAAATTCAATTCATTTGTTTTCTTCTGTTCCAAAGTTTGCTTTTCATCTTTCTGTTTCTTTTGCTGGGCAGAAGCTTTTTAGTTGATATGTTCCCACTTGATTTTTGCTTTCATTGTTCATTCATTCAGTGTCTTGTCAAAAAAAAAAAAATATTGTCAAGAACAATATTAAGGAGATACCTGCCTATGTTTTCCTCCAGGAGTTTTGCAGTTTTAAGTCTATATTTAAGTATTTAATTCATTTCAAGTAAATTTTGTAAATGGTGTAAGTAAGGGCCCAGTTTCATTTTCTCTGTATTTGCTTATCCAGTTTTCGAAACATCATTTATGGAAGACATTATTTTTTTCCTTATTAAACATTCTTGGTTTCCTTGTCAAATAGTAGTTGATCTCATGTGCAGAGGTTTATTTCTATGCTCCTGCTTCTGTTCCATTAGTCTATGTGTCTATTTTTACGAAGTACCATTCTGTTTGGATTACTATAGCTTTTTGGTATGATTTGAAATCAGGAAGAGTGATGCCTCCAGATTTGTTCTTCTCTCTCAAGATTGTTTTGGCTAATCATGTTTTTTTTTTTTTTCTCTCTCACATATTTTAGAATTATTTCTTTTTTCTATTTCTGTGAAAAAGTCCATTGAAATTTTGATAGGGATTGCATTAAATATGTACATAGCCTCAGGCAATATGGACATGTTTATCTTTTTTTGATACTTTAATATGGGCTCTCTTTCCATTTGTTTGTGTCTCCAGTTTTTTTTTTTTTTTTTTTTTTTTTATTTTTTTTTTTTTAATCAATGTCTTATAGTTTTTTTTGTACAGATATTTCCACTTCTTTGGTTAAGTCTATTCTTAGTCCATAGGGTCACAAAGAGTTAGACACAACTGAACTAATTCCTATCAGTTTATAGGTTTTGAAGCTATTATGAATGGAATTATTTTCTTTCTTTTTTTAGATATGTCATTGCTAGTGTACAGATTTACTGCTGATTTCTACCTGTTAATTTTTTATTCTTTAACTCTATTGATCTGTTGATTAGTTCTAACAGTTTTTTGATAAAAGTATTTAGGAAATTTATGTATAGGACGGTATTATCACAAAAGAATGTACAAATTTACTTCTTCCTGATTTTGATGCCATTTATTCCTTTATCTTGCATGATTGTTCTGGTAAGAATTTCCAATATTGTGTTAAAAAAGAGTGATGAGAGGGTGGGATGATTTGGGAGAATGGCATTGAAACATGTATAATATCATATATGAAATGAGTCGCCAGTCCAGGTTCGATGCACGATACTGGATGTTTGGGGCTGGTGCACTGGGATGACCCAGAGGGATGGTACGGGGAAGGAGGAGGGAGGAGGGATCAGGATGGGGAACACATGTATACCTGTGGCAGATTCATGTTGATATATGGCAAAACCAATACAATGTTGTAAAGTTAAAAAATAAAATTAAATGAAATTAAAAAAAAAAAAGAGTGATGAGAAAAGTCATCTTTATTTTGTTCTTGACCTTAGAGGAAAAGCTGTCAACATTTCATTATTAATATGTTGTTAGCTGTGGGCTTCTTATGTGTGGCATTTATTATGTGATGGTATGTTTCATTTATACTAAGTTTATTGTGAGTTTTTATAATGAAAACATGCTGTATTTTGCCAAATGCTTTTTCTGCATCTATTGAAATTAGATATAATTTTTATTTTTCATTCTATTAATTCATTGTATCATATTTCTTGATTTGCTTATTTAAAAACATCTTTGTATGCCAGGGGCAAATGGCATGCTTGGTCATGCTGTATGATTATTTTAATGTGCTATTTACTTCAGTTTGCTAATAATTTGCTGAGAATTTTTGCACCTATATTCATCAGGGATATTAGTCTATAGTTTTTTTTTTTTTTTCTTATATTTTTT
>NW_011494782.1:1343052-1363786 GCF_000754665.1 Bison bison bison | reverse complement strand
TGGTTTTTTTTTTTTTTCTTATAGTATTCTTATCTGGTTTTGGTATCAGATTAATGCTAGCCTTGTAAAATGAGGTCAGGAGCATCCCCTCCTCATCAATTTTTTGGAGGAATTTAAGAAGGATGGGAGTTAATTATCTTTAAATGTGTGTTACAAATCACTAGCGAAACCATCTGGTCCAGGGCTTGTTGCTGTTGGGGAGTTTTAGATTATTAATTCAATCTCCCTACTAGAGCCATCTTTTAATTATTTTCTAGATGCTTCACAATTATATTTTTCCTTTCTACCTTCTTCTGCCTTTCATTGTGGATAAATGTTTTACCATTGTAGGATGTTTGATTCAGTTTTTTAACTTCTGTAAATATACTACAGCTGTTTGCTTTGTGACTTCCATGAAACTTACATAAAATGTTTTATAGATATGTCCATTTTATACCTATAACAAGTAACTTCAATCACATACAAAACGATACCCTTATACTTCCATTTTTTATGTTGTAAATGCCATAATTTAAAATTTTTAGTATTGTGTATTCATTAATAAATTATAGTAAGATTCTTTCATTTCAGCCTTGAAGAATTCCTTCCAGCATTTCTTGTAAGGCAGATATGGTTGTGATGAATTCTAGAATTTGTCAAAAGATTCTATTTCTCCTTCATTTTTAAAGGTAACAATTCCAGATAGAGTGTTTGGGGTTGGCTTTTTTTTGGGGGGGCGGATCACATTAAATATATCATTCCAGTCTTCTCTGGCTTGTAAAATTTCTGTTTAGAAATGCACTGATAGCTTAACAGGCACTCCTTTGTAGATTACAATCTTCTTTTCTTTTGCTTTAATTTTGGCAGTTTTATTATAATATGTCTTGGATAATTTTTTTTTCTTTTTTTGAAGTGAATCTATGTTCTATTAGCTTCAAGAACCTGGATGTCCAAATATCTCCTCAGGTTTAGAAAGTTCTTAGCCATTTAAAAAAAAAAGTTCTGCTACCCTCTCCATCTCTTGTCTTTCTAGAAATTGATTAATTTGCAAATTGGTTCTTTTCTTGGTATCTCATAGATCACTTTGACTTTCTTCACTTTTAAAATTATTTTTCTTTTTTATGTTTTAACTGGGTAATTGCAAAGCTCTCATTTTCTAACTTACATATTTGTTTTCTGTTTTATCTATTCTGCTGATGGCTGCTTTCTTTTGTATTTTTCATTTCATTCATGGACTTATTCAGCTCCAGAATTTCCTTTGGTTCTTTCTTATGATTCTTCTTTGTTAAATTCCTCATTTTTGCTTCTGCATCTTTCCCTGATTTCATCAAATTGTCATCTTGTGTTGTTTTATATCTCATTGAATTTCTTAGAATAGCCCTTTTTTATGGTAATTTTCTTTTTTTATTATTTTATTTTAACTTTACAACATTGTATTGGTTTTGCCATATATCAACATGAATCTGCCACAGGTATACATGTGTTCCCCATCCTGAACCTGCCTGCCTCCTCCCTCCCCATACCATCCCTCTGGGTCATCCCAGTGCACCAGCCCCAAACATCCAGTATCGTGCATCGAACCTGGACTGGCGACTCATTTCATATATGACATTATACATGTTTCAATGCCATTCTCCCAAATCATCCCACCCTTGCCCTCTCCCACAGAGTCGAAAAGACTGTTCTATACATCAGTGTCTCTTTTGCTGTCTCGTATACAGGGTTATTGTTACCATCTTTCTAAATTCCATATATATGCATTATTATACTGTATTGGTGATTTTCTTTCTGGCTTACTTCACTCTGTATAATAGGCTCCAGTTTCACCCACCTCATTAGAACTGATTCAAGTGTATTCTTTTTAATGGCTGAGTAGTACTCCATTGTATATATGTACCACAGCCTTCTTATCCATTCATCTGTTGATGGACATCTAGGTTGCTTCCATGTCCTGACTATTATAAACAGTGCTGCAATGAACATTGGGGTACATGTGTCTCTTTCAATTCTGGTTTCCCCGGTGTGTATGCCCAGCAGTGGGATTGCTGGGTCATAAGGCAGATCTATTTCCAGTTTTTTAAGGAATCTCCACACTATTCTCCATAGTGGCTGTACTAGTTTGCATTCCCATCAACAGTGTAAAAGGGCTCCCTTTTCTCCACACCCTCTCTAGCATTTATTGCTTGTAGACTTTTGGATTGCAGCCATTCTGGCTGTGTGAAATGATACCTCATAGTGGTTTTGATTTGCATTTCTCTGATAATAAGTGATGTTGAGCATCTTTTCATGTGTTTGTTAGCCATCTGTAGAATAGCCCTTTTGAATTTTTTGTCTTTGGATTTGGCTTTGGATAAGACCTCCATGTATTTGGATTTTCTTACTAAAAGTTTATTTTGCTTCTTTTTTCTTTTTTTTAAATGTAAATTTATTTATTTTAATTGGAGGTTAATTATTTTACAATATTGTATTGGTTTGACAGTGCTATGTTTTCTTGATTTTTAATGCTCTTTAGGTATTTGTGGTGCTGCCTCTATAATTGAAGTAGTGGTCATCTCTTCCAATTTTTACTAACTGCCTTCAGGTGAGAAATGCCTTCCATCAGTCCTGCTAGCAATTCAGATGCTTTCTTTGTTGCTGTTCGGTCACTAAGTCATGTCCAACTTTCTTCGACCACATGAATTTCAGCACACCAGGGTTCCTTGTCCTTCACTATTTCCATGAGTTTGCTCAGACTCTTGTCCATTAAGTCAGTGATGCCATCCAACCATCTCATCTCTGTCGTTCTGTTCTTCCCTTGCCCTCAATCTTTCTTAGACCTTGTGTAGATACATTTGCTTTATGTTTCTTGATCCTTCTTATGGCACAATTCTTAGGTGTGCTTGTTTGTCTTCTTTTGATCCTACATTGCACTATATCAACTACTGATAGTATTACTTTTGTTTCCTGAAGGTAGTACTATAGCTCAAGTTTGTGTTATTTCCTCCTTGTCCATCTTTTAAAGCTCACTTTTATCACTGCCATGTGATTGTGCACAGGGAGCAGGTCACAGAGTGGTGGAAGTATGGATAAGACAAACAGGTTTCTAGGGGTGTCTGTGAGCCACTTGGAGGAATCCATGGGTGAAGCTTTCCCAGAGGTTTGTGGGTGGGCTTAGTCACTCAGTCATGTCTAACTCTTTGTGAGTCCATGGAATTCTCTAGGCAAGAATACTGAAGTGGGTTTCCATTGCCTTCTCCAGGGGATTTTCCCAACCCAGAGATTGAACCCAGGTCTCCTACATTGCAGGACAGGGAAGTCTGGCATGCTATAATCCATGGGATCACAAAGAGTTGAACATGACTGAATGACAGAACAACAACTCCTACATTTCAGAGAGATTCTTTACCATCTGAGCCACCATGGAAGACCCTTCTATGTTTGCTTCTTGATGGGAGTCCACAATGCGGTCGGCAGAAATTATTTCCCCTTAATGTCCTTGGTGTATCTCATCTGCTGCTCTCCCAGTCTCCTCCCTCCTCCCTTGAAGCTCCTGATTTAGTACAGTAGACGATGTGAGAGAGAAATGACTGTCTCTGGCAGCATTCAGTACAGCTGGGGAAGCCAGGCATTCACTCATCTGCTCTACCATTTCCTGCCAGAGAAGTCACAGCCTTAAAATCTCATTTAGCATTAAGCTGTGCTGCCATTGGAAAGAGGTCATAAAGTCAAACTCTTCCTCTTCACTCCAATGCATTTAAACTTATATATTTTTGCTCAAATGGAATCCTGGAACTCCTCTGGAAACCTAGACATCCACAGACATTTTCTCATAAATGGGTGACTGCCCAGATCAGTGGTCTCCATGTGCTTCTAGACCACAGTCAAGAGGGGTTAGAACTGGTCACAGGCTACTGCAGGGCCTGAAGCCAGCTTCAAGTTCTGTCTATATGTCACCTGATGTACAAGTGGACTAAACTCCACACAGGTATCTTTGCTAACACTATTCCCAACAGGGCATTTTTGCTGTGGATGAGGGCCAAGTTTCTGTTTTTGAGGTAGTAGAGAAAAAACAAATGATGTCTTTACTGTCACCATGCTTAAGTCCTACCCATTTATCTCTTTAAACAATAGCATTCATCATTAGAGTGATGCTTAAGTGAATCTACACTTTTAACAATTATAGAGTCATCATTACAGTGATGTTAGAACTAATCTACCCTGAGCCTCCAGTATTTTATCAACTGCAGTTTAATTGCTTCTACTGGTAATGACTTCACCCATAGGTTTCCACTTTGGGGCTCCAGGTAAATTGTGACTCTCTGTACCTACCTCTTTCTCCAATTTCTGAAGTTGTGACTTGCCCTGTGACCTCAATTCTCTAATAGATGTAATAAAATACATTGTTTTTCAATTTGTTGAGCTTTACTCTTGCTGTTAAGACAGCAGTGACTACTTTCAAGCTCTCATTTTCAGAGAAGAAATTGTAAGTTGTCTTTATTTTTTTTAATTTTATTTTATTTTTAAACTTTACAATATTGTATTAGTTTTGCCAAATATTGAAATGAATCTGCCACAGGTATACCCACGTTCCCCATCCTGAACCCTCCACCCTCCTCCCTCCCCTCCCCTCTCTATAAGTTGTCTTTATATTTAAAAGGCAAAGAAACCAAGACCTACCCACTTTTCTGCTAAATATTAAGCAAAGTCTTTTTTTAAAAAATTGATGGCATTCACTTGTATTATACTCTAAAGAGTTCCTGGCTCATAGTAGGTACTCAATTATATTGTCACATGGATGAATTGATGAAGAAAACATCTACAGTGCCTCACAAGTAAGTGAAAGTTCTGGACTGAAATACATTTCTCCTGACATATTATTTTTTTGTGACAATACATAACAACTGTTTAGTTTTTTTTATTGTTTGCCATCACAAATATAAGTTATTTATCTTTCTATGATATTTCTCTGGAACCTGGCTATTTTCTGACTTTCAGTTCCTGAAACATCTCTGAAAGAGAAATGAGTGCATCTTCCAGTCTTAAATTGTTTCACTTGGCACCGTTTCTGCTTGATGCCTAGTCTTTCATTAATCTCTTCATATGGTTGTGTTCCTTAAAAAAAAATCTGCTAAATAAGAATGATCTATATCAAAGTATACCATAGAAAATATGGTATATCTTTGTTGTGTGTTGAGCTTAAAGGATCCTCTCTGTTAACTAATATGCAGGATTATTGTACTATGGAAGGTGTGATATTGTAAATGTCATTCTCAGGAGCCTGTTAGTCAACACGAAGTAGTTCAGGAAATGTTTCCTTAAAATATAAAAGTATAAGGATACGAGTTATCTTTAAGAGACACTTTTAACTTAGATGGGCCTCATAATATTTATTAATTAACACTTTTCAAAATAGGAAACTTATATACAGAGATATTAAATAGAAGGTTCAAGGTCACAGAGAATGAAAATGAAATGACAATGAAAATCTAGGTCTTCCCACTTCCAATGAAGTGGGTTTTTTCTCCTCATGTTTTCTTTTTTTTTCTTTCCTTTTTTTAACCACTATCCTGGTCTGCTGTCTTCTCTCTGCTAAGCCTTTTTTTTTTTCTTTTGTCTTCTCTCTGCTCAGATTTTTTTTTTTTTTTTTCCGTTTGGTTGTAAGAAGCAATACCTAGTACATGGTGGGTGATTACATTAATTTGTGATAATAATGGCATCTGTGTTTTGCCAGGTTGAGTTATATAGGAATCTATCTCTCTGGCTCACATTTAATTTCTTCTGCAATCCTGACTCAGAGGAGAGATTATGATTTTATAGCTTTACGTTCTGCGATCTGATGAGTATTTCTATTAAAACCCTGGAGTCCCATCACCAAATCAGCTTGCATGCAGTTACATTTCATGAAGAGGCTAATGGAAGTTCATCCTGAATGTAGGTTAGAGAACACAGGATGAATACCGCTTCTTTCTCACATCATTCTTAGATTGCATCTGTCTGAATTTTAAGTTGTATATCTTGAAAAACAACTTTAGAGTTTTCCAGTTAGATACCTGGAACAGAAACCCTGATTTCAATGTCTAGTTATACCTCTCTGAGCCAGTCTCATCCTCTCCCTGCTCATTTTGCTGTCTTTGTCATGAGGATAAGGAAGAATATCTGCCCTCCGACTTACCTTACAGGAATGCCCTGAGGACTACTGTGATCACATGCGTAAAAGTACTTGGTGCATAAAGAATGACATCAATTTTTTATTTCAATTAATCTCATGAGATGTAATTCATGACTATATAATGTGGCATTATACTGCAGTTTCAAGAGTTCAGTAAAAACTTACACAAAGCTTTCTCTGCTTCATAATTGTTCAGTTCACATAAAGAGATGAATAATGTGGGGGAAACAAACAGGCTTTCTCCAATGTTGGCAACAACTAAATCAAGAAAACTAGTAGAACAACATTGACTGTTCAAAGTAGAAAGCATCTAGACCAGAATTTGGTATTGCAGCCATCTCATACACATCTCTGTCTGCTAAGTCATTTCAGTCATGCCCAACTCTTTGTGACTATGGACTGTAGGCCACCAGGTTCCTCTGTCCATTGGATTCTCCAGGCAAGAATACTGAAGTGAATTTCCATGCCCTTCTCCAGGAGATTTTTCTCAATGCAAAGATTGAACTTGTGCCTCTTATATTTCCTGCATATGCAGGTACATTCTTTACCATTAGGGCCGCTGGGAAGCCTGGCAAGTAGTACCATCTCTGGCAGATGGTAAAGTAATATCTCCTTGAGTAGAACTACTTTCTAAAACTGTCACTGTTGGACAACACTCAAGGTTACAAAGTTCAGTCATTCATGGAACTGGATCTTCCTTACAAGCCATGATAAATATGTTCTTCTTTCTTCTCTTCTTTTTGTTGTTCACTCTCTCAGTTATGTCTGATCGTTGCAACCCTATAGACTGGGATTCTCTGTCCTTCACCATCTCCCAGGGCTTGCTCAAACTCATGTCTACTGAGTTAGTAATGCCAACTGACCATCTCATCCTCTGTCAACCCCTTCTCCTCTTGCCTTCAATGTTTCCCAGCATCAGGTCTTTTCTAACAAATTAGTTCTTCACATCAGGTGGCCAAAATATTGTAGTTTAAGCATCACCATCAGTACTTATAATGAATATTCAGGATTGATTTCCTTTAGGATTGACTGATTTGATCTCCTTGCCATCCAAGGGATTCTCAAGAGTCTTCTCCAACACTACAGTTCAAAAGCATCGATTCTTTGGCATTTAACCTTCTTTATGGTCCTACTCTCACTTCCATAACTGAGTACTGGAAAAGCCATAGCTTTGACTATATGGACCTTTGTTGGCAAAATAATGTCTTTGCTTTTTAATACACTGTCTAGGTTTGTCATAGCCTTCCTTCCAAGAAGCAAGTGTCTTTTAATTTCATGGCTGCAGTCACCATCTGCTGTAATTTTGGAGCCCCAAAAAATGAAGTCTCTCACTGTTTCCACTGTTTTTCCATCTATTTGCCATGAATTGATGGGATTGAATGCCATGATCTTCATTTTTTGAATGCTGAGTTTTAAGCCAGTGTTTTTCACTTTCCTCTTTCACCTACATCAGGAGGCTCTTTAGTTCCTCTTTCTTTCTGCCATAAGGGTGGTGACATCTGCCTATCTGAGGTTATTTATATTTCTCCCAGCAATCTTGATTCCTGCTTGTGCTTCATCCAGCCCAACATTTTGCATGATGTAATCTGCATAGCAGTTAAATAAGCAGGGTGGCCTTGACATACTCTTTTCCCAATTTGGAATCAGTCCTTTGTTCCATGTCCATTTATAAATGTTGCTTCTTGACCTGTGTACAGGTTTTGCAGGAAGCAAGTGATAGCAGGTGGTCTGTATTCTCATCTGTTTAAGAATTTTCTACATCTTGTTGTGATACAAACAGTCAAAGGCTTTGACATAGTCAATGAAACAGAAGTAGATATTTTTTCTGAATTTATCTTGTTTTTCCTATGATCCAACAGATGCTGGCAATTGATCTCTTGTTCCTCTGATTTTTCTAAATCCAGCAGGAATATCTGGACATTCTCTGTTCACATACTGTTGAAGCCTGGATTGGAGAATTTTGAGCATTACTTTACTAGCATGTGAAATGTTTGCTATTGTGTGGTAGTTTGAACATCCTTTGGCCTGTCCTTCTTTGGGATTGGAAAGAAAACATCTTTTCCAGGCCCATGGCCACAGCTGAGTTGTCCATATTTGCTGGAATATTGAGTGCAACATTTTAACAGTATTATTTTTAGTATTTAAAATAGCTCAACTGGAATTCCACCACTTCCACTAGCTTTCTTTCTAGAGATGCCTGCTAACATCTTCTTGACTCCACACTCTAATATGTCTGGCTCTGGGAGAGTGATCACACCATCATGGTTATCTGGGTCATGAAGATATTTTTGGATAGTATTTCTGTGTATTCTTGCCACCTCTTCTTAGTATTTTCTGCTTCTGTTAGGTCCATACCATTTCTGTCTTTTATTGTGCCCATATATGCATGAAATGGTCCCTTGGTATCTCTAATTTTCTTGAAGAGATCTCCAGTCTTTCCCATTCTATTGTTTTCTTCTATTTCTCCTCATTGTTCACTTAGGAATGCTTTATTTCTCCTTACTATTCTTTGGAACTCTGCATTTGGATGGGTATATCTTTCCTTGTCTCCTTTGCCTTTTCCCCTCAACCTATCATTTTTCTTTTCCAACCCAAGCAGGCACTGTCAGACATTTTAATATTCTTCTGTGATCCTGATTAAAGATCCCTATTTTTTCATTTCTCTGTCTATTCTGATTCCTGTTCTTTGTAGCCAGTTTTGTAAAATGTAGTCTGCAAAACTTAATCCAGCCCTATGAAAGATTGTGGGCTTTCCTGATAGGTCAGTGGTAAAGAATCCTCTTACAATTCAGGATATCCAGGTTTGATCCCTTGATTGGGAAGATCCCCTGGAGGAGGCCTTGGCATCCCATTTCAGTATTCTTGCCTGGAGAATCCCATGGTGGGCTACAGCCCATGGGGGCCTTGTGGACTACATAGGAATGCAAAGACACAGACACAACTGTAGTGACTTAGCATGCACACATAGAAGATTGTAGGCATGTTTGGACACCATGGAAGTTTGTCAATTGACTCCTTTAAATAAAGGAACCTGTCAATCAGAAGTGAGGAGAAATTTAATTGGCAGCTCTAGCTGTAGCAAGTTTGAGACCTGTAGCAGAATTTGAGCTGAGTCCAGGTTCTTTGTCAACCTTGGCTAGTGACTGAACTTGGTAAAGTACTAGGGCCTGGTCATTGCTGCTTAATGCAGATCTCCTCTGTAGGCAATCTGTGTACCTGAGCTCCCTGTTGGGCTGAAGGGGACTTTCTCAGCTGCGACCAAGTGTGAGACACTTCCAATCCATTTTTTCCCCTCCCCCTCTCCATTTACATGCCTCAGAATAGCATTGCAATTTAAAGGCTTACCCTATCTACAATGAGAGTTTTCCCCACTCTCTTTTGTTCTTTACAAGCATTATTTCAGACATTCCTTGTATTTCTAACTCCATGCTGATGCCTGCTTTCTGGAGGACACAACAGAACATAGCACGTTAACGGCATACTTTGGTTTGGTCATACACAGTTTCCTCAAAGCTATAGATAGCAATAGTCAGTGGCCTGTATTAAGATTATGTGTGGGAGATCTGAGTCTCTGTAGATTACTCTCATGTCTGGTGTATTTTTCAGGTTAGCTGAAGGTTCAGTCCTGGACACCCTAGTTCCCATGTAAATTGTTTCAAATATCTTCCTGCTCAGCTTCCTAGGAAGCTTCAGTTCAAGAATCAAGATGAATTTCAAACCTAGCTTCAAATATTCCAAAATTTCTGTAACCTTTATACAGACCATAATGTTAGTCACCTCTTAAGTGTTAGTCACTCAGTTGTGCCCAACTCTTTGCAACCCCATGGACTGCAGCCCACTAGGCTCCTCTGTCCATGAAATTTTCCAGACAATAATACTGGAGTGGGTTGCCATTTCCTTTTCCAGGGGATCTTCCCAACCCAGGGATTGAACCTGGGTCTCCTGCACTGCAGGCAGATTCTTTACTGACTGAGCTACAAGGGAAGCCACTGATTTATTAATTTCCAAGCTTTTTGTCAAAGTGAAAGTGAAACTCGCTCAGTCGTGTCCAACTCTTTGCGATCCCATGGACGATAAAGTGCATGGAATTCTCCAGGCCAGAATACGAGAGTTGGTAGCCTTTCCCTTCTTCAGGGGATTTTCCCAACCCAGAAATTGAACCCAGGTCTCCCACATTGCAGGCAGATTCTTTACCAGCTTAGCTACAAGGGAATCCCCTTATAAACCACCCTATTTTCATTATCTTCCCATTTGTGACTTCACCTCACTTTTATCTTCAACACTTGAAACCATTTTTTTCTGGCTTTGGTCTTTGAGTACAATTACAATCAACTAGTACTATGGTTTGTTTGTTTATGATCTCTTGAAATTCAAATGTTGAAATTCTAACTCTGGAAGGGGATGGTACTAGGAGGTTGGGCCTTTGAGAGGTACTTACATGAATGTGGCAAACTACATGAGTGGGATCAGTGCCCTTAAAAGAGAATCCCCACAGAAATACCTCACCCTTCCATCAAGTGAGGACATAGCAGGAAGTTGCCAGTTATCAACCAGGAATAGGGCTCCCACCAGAATGTGATTATGATGTCACCTTGATCTTGGATTTCCTGCCTCTAGAACTCTGAAAACTGAATTTCTAATCTTTGTCAGCTGTTCAGTCTGTAGTACCCTTATTTGTTATAGAAGCAAGAAAGACTAAGACAAGACAATCTAAGACTAAGATAATCAGTGCTCCAATTGGTGATATTCTATAACCTTGGGCCACAGAATAAAGATTGCCTAGAGGATAAAGCTAAGAAAATACATAATCAACATGAAGTATAAGTGAAAACCATACCTAGTTGCTTTAAGCCAATAGAAAACATACATCAATCTACACTATATAATTTTTCTTATAATGATTCTGAGAAAGAAATCTGTGAGAAATCACTTTTAAAATGTCTACTAAATTCCAGGAATTGACCTAGGCACTGACCATTATTTATTTGTGCCTTTTTGCAGACATGAGATGTGATGCCTTGAAAGGTTAAGTGACTCAATTGAACTTGCTTAACAATAACTGAGTAAATATGTATGTCATATACAAAGTTTTTAACTTCAAAATTCTTATTTCTATACATAAAATATTTTCTCTTCTGAGACAGAGTAGTAGAATTTTAAGGACTTTATTTAAGGGATAAAATTCCACAATGCCATAAAGATTGGAGTTTGGAAGATTGCAAGTGAAAAAAAATCAATACCTGCCCCTGTCCCCTTCTTTCTTTTAAAGAAAGTGAAAGTCGCTCAGTCCTGTCTGACTTTTTGTGAGCCCATGGACTGTAGTCGTTGCAGTTCTCCAGGCCAGAATCCTGGAGTGAGTAGCCTTTCCCTTCTCCAGGGGATCTTCCCAATCCAGGGATCATCCAAGATCTCCTGAATTGCAGGTGGATTATTTTCCCAGCTGAGCCACAAGGGAAGCCCTCTTCCTTTTAAACCTCCTATCAAGGTATGCTCTTCAGGCAATGAAGGGATTAAAGGAATTTGATATGTCTAGTGTGGGATTTCTATCTACTCATACAGATGTTTGAGATTATAGCCCCAATTTCTATACCTCAGTTTCCCCAAAGATAGAATTCATATACGGCTTCCTGAATCAAATAAGATTGGGAATTACTGAAGAAAAGATCTCAAAATATCAAAGGAAAATTAGCTATGTATTAAAAATGTAACTTGGATCTTCATGAGGGCAAGATATTCATCTCATAGAATATTTTAAGAATATATATATATATATATATATATATATATTAAACTAACAAGCAATGAGAGGATGGCCAACACAGGACTGAAACACATATTCAGTAGATATTTTCTGTAATGGTACAGATGAGCCTATTTGCAGAGAAGGAATAGAGATGCAGACATAGAGAATGAACATGAGGGGATGGGGAAAAGGATGGGTGTGACGAATTGGGAGATTAAGAATGACATATATAAATTGCCATTATTAAAATAGCTAGCTAATTGGAACCTCCTATATAGAACAAAAAGCTTACTTAGACTGGTGCTCTGTGATGATCTAGAGGAGTGGGATGGGATGAGTTGAGAGGGAGGTGCAAGAAGGTGAGGATATATGTATATGGAAGGATGAGGGCAGGAGGATAAGGGGACGACAGAGGATGAGATGGCTGGATGGCATCACTGACTCGATGGACATGAGTCTGAGTGAACTCCGGGAGTTGGTGATGGACAGGGAGGCCTGGTGTGCTGCGATTCATGGGGTCACAAAGAGTCAGACACGACTGAGTGACTGAACTGAACTGAACTGAACTGATAGTTGAATCACTTCATTGTAAAGCAGAAAACACCACAATATTGTAAAGCAATTATAATCTAATTAAACAACAATAGCAACATCAAACACACACACACGTTGATTTTAAAGTAATAGTTTGGGAACTTCCCAGGTGACACTAGTGGCAAAAAATCCACCTGTCAATGCAGGAGGCACAAGAGATGCAAGTTCGATCCCTGGGTCAGAAAGATCCCCCAGAATAGGAAATTACACCACATTCCAGTATTCTTGCCTGGAAAATTCCATGGGCAGAGGAGTCTTGGCAGACTACACTATACAACAGTTTTGACTCTAACAGTAAAATTGTAACACCAAAAGAGATCATTCGTTAAAAAACACTGAAAAAGAGAAAGCAAAGCAGAAATAACAGCAGTATGAAGTTCTATAAGGATGTGAAGGAAAGTTTAAAAATGTAAGAGACTGAGGAGCATAGGAAAGCTAATTCAAGTACACCATTTCTTTCTTTTGCAGGATGTCTATTTGTGACTCATAGATAATTTATGGATCTATTCAATTAGCAAGCTAGACATGAGTGTGCCTACATCTGCCCATGCAGCTGAAAGCAATAATCTCTGTACTGTGGTATTTTTGTTGATAAAAACTTTCTGTAGCAGGTGAAAATGAATTTAGTTTTCTACAGAGCAGTTGAGAGGGAAATGAATCACAGAGAGGAATCTTTAGAGATTCAAACAGGGCAAATAAATCTGTGGTCTGGAGTGGAAGCCTTAGGCACACAGATGCCACACTCAGAGGCAGAAAGTGAAATATTCAGCTGCAGTCTTCCCACTTTGGTTTAAATCTTCGGTATTTACAGAAAATGTATATCAAGCATATGAGTTCTGCTCTCTACTTGTCCTTTGCAACTTTAACCAAGGTTGTTTCCTACATCCTGCAAGCTAAACTCTTCATGAATGTTCTTGAACCATTTGTTACTCCAGCAGGATCAGTTAGAGATTTAATGAAAAAAGGTGTTCATTTGAAATTTGTGAGAGGTAACTGAACTTTATACTGGTATTTCTTTCAGGCTGAAATCAGATGGGGTTTTATTTTAAAATATAGTATCACCTCTTTTCACTGATTCCCAACAAGTAATCCAACATTTTAGTTAATGCTATGTCATAGAATCTTGGATATTGGACAGATGCTTCTTATTAGAGGCTCTTGAGCTAAAGAAAATACAAGGCCTTTTAAAATCCCAGTTGTTATCTATTACCTCTCCTGCAGATAGATTGCCTTGAGAGAGGTAGGCACATGAAGAGTAGTTCAAGCATAGCCTATCCATTTTGTTGGCATTATAGCTTTTCTATTAATTCATACAGACATTAAATATTCAATGCCTGCCTTATAAATTAGTAAATAGAGGATATATGAATATGTATTTCATTTTATGCTCCCTGGGATAGCCATATGAGACCAACCATTTTATTAGTGATGCAAGGGGACAGTAGTTATGTGTTCATATTTCAACACATAAGAGGACTTCTGTATTTTCTTTGGGAATTATTAAAATATATCTTAATATATTATGGAAAACTGTTTCAGGTTGTAATTTAACCTGTTAATTTCTGTAAGTGAGGAAAAAGGGGAAAAAAAAAACTTTTTCCTCTCTTGCAAAACTTTAAAATGTTTCCAGAAGGAGACATTATATGTGTACTCTTTATCAGGTTTGCTTTTATGTATGCTCATATTTCAGTTCTTCTGACTCTCTAGATTAGTCTGTGCATGTGTACATACACATCTGTTACTAATATTTTTTCCCCAGTTTATGGAGGAAAAATAAACAGAATAAAACCTAAACTTTCAATGCTCTTGTTTCCACATGATGTATCCTATCTTCGAGATGTTGGACTTTTATTTAGCCTCCCCAAATGTCATTTCCCCCATCTCTAAAAATGGTGGAATAGATAATTCATCAATGGATTTTTGGTGGGTTTAATTAAACATCTTTTGTTTTAAGGTGAACTGGAATATTAATTCTTAATGAGTTGCCATGGGTCCCTGAAATACCATGAATACATTTTGAATACACCACTAAATTTTGAACCATGTACAGCGTTTATTCCACCCCCTACAATGAAGAAGTCATACACGCTGTGATATTTGCCATTGGAATGTTCTGTAGAGCTGGACATGCATTTTGATGTATAGCAGGATGTCTCAGTTGCTCTAGAACAGTATTAGATGTTATCTGAAACATATCAGACATTTATCTTCTAATTACTTAAAAATACCATATGGGCTATGAAAAAAAAAAACAAAAACCCCATACCTAACAACATATAATTCAAGGGTGAGTGTATGATAGATACAGATGTATTTGTAGACATTGTGAAGTGTGTTTATGATGTAGCAATATTAAGATTGGAATTATGGGTGACTTGAGGAATGTAATTTTGAGTTTGGAAATCCTTCAAGCATGTTTTTAAATATTCTAATATGCTTCAGTTCAGTTCGGTTCAGTAGCTCAGTCCGACTCTTTGTGACCCCATGAACTGCAGCAGGTCAGGCTTCCCTGTCCTTCACCAACTCCCTGAGCTTGTTTAAACTCATGTCCATCGAGTCGGTGATGCCATCCAACTATCTCATGCTCTGTTATCCCCTTCTCCTGCTTTCAGTCTTTCTCAGCATAAGGGTCTTTTCAAATGAGTCAGTTCTTCACATCAAGTGGCCAAAGTATTGGAGCTTCAGCATCAGTCCTTCTAATGAACATTCAGGACTGATTTCCTTTAGGATGGACTGGTTTGATCTCCTTGCTGTCCAAGGGACTCTCAAGAGTCTTCTCCAACACCACAATTCAAAAGCATCACTTCTTTGGTGCTCAGCTTTGTTTATAGTCCAACTCTGATATCCATACATGACTACTGGAAAAACCATACCTTTGACTGGACGGACTCTTGTTGGCAAAGTAATGTCTCTACTTTTTAATATGCTGTTTAAGTTGGTCATAGCTTTGCTTCCAAGGAGCAAGCATCTTTTAATTTCATGGTTGTAGTCACCATCTGCAGTGATTTTGGAATGACTTATGCTGAAGCTGAAGCTCCAATACTTATGGCCACCTGATGCAAAGAATGGACTCATTATAAAAGACTCTGATGCTGGGAGAAGAGGAAGACAGAGGATGAGGTAGTTGGATGGGGGAATTGTAAGACTAGCCCAATAAAATAAAGTCTGTCTAATATGCTTATTTAAAATTGTTCCACAAGCACAAATTATTTAGCTTACCAGAATATATGCACAGTTCATACACATTAGATAGTAATTTTACTTCTTTTTCCTTTTTAATTTCCTTCCCTCTCCTCCAGAAAATTTTTGTAAGACTAGCTTATAAGTATGTGTATTTCTGTCTCTTTCCCTCTTCCTCTCCCTTCCCCTCTCTTTCTCTTTTTACTACCACAACCAGCAAATTATTTTATTTTTACTTTGGCCTTTCACTATTTTATTAGATTTTTCTTCTATTTCTAAATCAAAATCAAAGCTAAGTCAAATGCAATAACTCATCTGACCTTCTAAAGGTATTGTTGATCCTTCTTAAAGGAGTCCAATACAATTTGCCTGTCAGTACCCTCCCTCGTTTGACCTTATTGAACCTTCCATCTAATAAAGACAAAAATGGAAAGCAGCAAACATAGTGGTTCTGGAATTGGCTGAATGTATTTTAGGACTCACTTTTTTTTTTTTTTTTAAGCCCAGAAATGTATGAATGTCAACTTTGGTTCTTTCAAAATCACTAAATTTCTAACAATAACTTTTGCTTTTGAAAAGTTCAAACAGTCATCTAGTCCAACAGTTATAAAGTGGAATTGCATTTATGACAAAGTAAAGAGTAATTGGTGAAAATAATAAATTTATAAATTGCATATAATTACATGCAGTTGGATACTGTGCTAATTTCTCTTCTGTCATGAATGAAAGCATCCCTGAGCAATATTAGCTGAAAGCTCTTGTTAATCCCTCCCTTCGTCTTCTCTGCATTCAAACATGATTCACCAAGCAAACTTACTGCTGTTATGGGATAGTCAGAAGATAATTATAACTTTTCAGTAATTATGGAAAAAGAAAAATAACTCATAAACTAATAATGACTTTTTTTAGCATTCAAATCTGCTACAGATGATACTTTTACTAAAATCATGGTGGATATGAAAAAAAAAATGATGGTATTATTAACACTGATTTAAAAGGTCAAAGCTTAGGTATAATTTTTAAACCTCTCTTTTGATTTATTCTCAGTATGTAAGCAATCACAAAATCCTTTCCATTAAATATATAATATTTTCTTTCTAAACATTTCTTGATTTTGTCTGCTCCTCATCGTTTCCTCTGACACTGCCTCATTCAGGTTAGACTGCACTCTTCAAACCCAGTATCCTTTCCAGTCCTGATTTGTATGTCTGGAATCCACCCTCTTGCCACTCTTGCTGCCATATCTTTCCCACCCTTCCACGACTCTTTCTTAAAATGCACTTTTCATGCCATCCTTTTAGTGTCAGATGAACCAGTGCTCTCTCAGGAAAAGGTTTTTGTGATCCCCAAGACAAGGTCAGATCTGTCTGCTATATTGTATTTTAGCACACTGTACCTTTATCTTCATTGAATTTGTCATAGTTTAAAAATATTTGCTTCACTAGTTGCTCAGTTAGTATTTAATACTCCCACATAATCCTGGTATCATCATTATTTTTTCCTGTTTTTATGTGATCTAGCCATAGTGACAGGTAAATGGGAAATTAAAAGTGTCTGTTGATTGAAAGAAATGGTAAATTACTAGATGAACCATTTATATTACTATATTTTATTCAGTTAGTCACTGGTATTTATTTTTATTATAGAAAATCAATTCCAAAGATGCTGTGTGCATTACTAAGATTAACAAAAACTTCTCTTTAGAATAAAACAATTATTTATATGATGAAGACTAGGTGTAGTTTATAATACTTCTAATTTTCTGCACCAATAATGACTTTATGCAAACATATGTGTAGTAATTTTACTAAATATTGTCGAATTATATATAACACATACATTTGTAAATGTGTTAAAACTATATATAGCATTTATAATATATGTCACATATACATACACCTCTCTAACTTAATGAAGATGAACAAATAAACACCTTAGAAATCAGTTTGTTACTGTTGTGTGTTCAGGTATGTAAAGGCTTTATTATAAAAGCTCTTGACCTTGGTATAATTGTAAGAAGAGTACTAGGAGAAAAATTAAAATATTTGAGTACTAGTTCTAGTTTTGATCTGAAATAACTTTGGGATATTAGGGAAATCACATTTTTAAGAGTCAGTTTCCTCATTTGTGACTTAGAGGAGTAGACTTCCAGCTATGTTAGGTCCATTTTTACCCACAGTACTTCAATCTTTCTTTAAATTGGACTAAAATTTTTATAACTCATACTTCCAAATAAACTTTAAAATATTTGAGTAAAATGAAAAGTGAACGGTGAAGATTTATACAAGTATTTTAAAATATTTAGAAAAACATGCCTTAAATCAACATGGCTTCCTTATTGATAACTTAAAACTCAATTTTATTGATTGCTGCTATTTAGTATGTTATTTTAAATTTTAGAAGAATCATTTAAGCTGAGTTTTTAAAAATATCCTTAGAATTTAACTTAAAATATGAAAAACATAATTTTGAGGTTTTCTGGGTTTCTACAAGTTAGGTCATTTTTTGATTAATTAAAAAATCTCTCCAGTGGAAAAAAGAAAAAAAGGTTGAGAATGTGGCTGGATGTTTACTAGGGGGTTGGAGTTACTTGATCCTTATGAGATTTCCAACAACTTAAAAAATCAAAGCTCAGCGAGGTAATTACAAATCAAATGAAAAAAATTTTTAAAAAAGAACAGGTATTGCTGTTCTTTTTTATGAAAGGTATTAAAATTAAACACAAAATCAAACTATGAATAAACATGCCATTTTATGTTTATATGGCTCTCATTGCCCTTAACAGGTTTCAAAAAAGAAGAAAAGTCTCAAGAGTATAAATGAACTTGACACTTTTATTTGACATGTTTCATATTTTTAGAGGATTCAGAATATCTTCCAAATTTTTAGTTCTTCATCCTTTTTGGGAATTTCAGTAAAATTGCACTATAGGGGAACCAGACTGACATTTTCAGGGATGTATTTGCTAATAGCTCATTAAAAAAAAAAAAAAAAATTTACTCTCACTGTCCTTAAAACAAACATGGCAGCTTTCCCTTTTATTAATTAACATACAAAAAATTAGAGTTTGAGTGAGATTGTGATGATTATTTAGCATCTTTTGGTTCTTTTCTCAAGAAGTATCCCAGTGACAGCCTTAATATGCTTCTTAGTAGAAAACTCAGTGCCTGGCTGGGATTATGTCCAGGTTTTTGACAGCTGTATATATCATTTAAAGGTTGAAAGGTAGGAGACAGCTTCCAGAAATAATGACTACCTAGATATCCGATAGTCATCTTAAAACAATTTAGTTAGATGGAGTTGGGAGGCAGCCAGGAACTGAAATTGAAGATGCAGAAATTAATGGAATAAGATAAGGGTTATAAATCACAAAAATTTGCATGTCATTGGTCTTATATAGCAAGAAGATTGAATGATGATTGACAAGATATATATATATATATATATATATACATATTAATTTGAGAAGATAGAGATATGAATTAGCTAATAGGATATGGTCACCAGATTAAATGAAATATTAAAAGTTTTTTTTTAATCCAGAAAATAGGGTACCTTGATGTAATATCTTGAGTTTTAAGGTCCTGTGTAAATAACCACCACTGAATAGTCAAGAAACACAGATATTTAAAAAAAAATATATATATATATATACATATATATATGTATATATATATATGCTTATTTGAAAAAAATCTCAAAGGGTACTAGTTGAATATCAGTTCATAATGAGTCTGAGACTTTATGTATGTTTTTAAATAAATTCACACAATTATAATACCATTATTTTTAGGATTACTAAAACATTTAATGATGCTTCCATAAATTTTCCATGGTCTCTTATAAAAACAAATACAACAATAAAATTTGGGAAAATAAATGTGAAGAATTTTTTCTGAATTATGTATAGCCACATAATGTACACAACCTTTAAAATTATAAATTCTAATATCTATTATCAAACTAATAACATTATCAAATTAATAAGAAGCAGATTTATAAATTATGCTCCATTTGCTGATTACATGGATTTATTTGCTTCCATTCTACTCATTCCTGGTATCAATCAAGATCAATCTATATATTTTTTTCTTTCTTCCTAAGAAGAATGTAAAAGGACATTAAATAAAGAAGAGGAAAACTCTGTATATTGGTTTCTTCTCTAACTTTAATGCATACTGTTTCATTCTTGATATGATATGTTTGTGATTTTTGATAAATGATTGAAAAATTGTTTGGGTTCCCTATGTTTCCAACACACTTGCAAAAGTTTTCTTAATGGATGTCATACTCATTGAATCTATATCCTTCTGTACTTTGCATAGTAGTGATGCATTTTGCTGCACTCAATATGCAAGCAAATTTGGAAAACTCAGCAGTAGCCACAGGACTGGAAAAGGTCAGTTTTCATTCCAATCCCAAAGAAAGGCAATGCCAAAGAATGCTCAAACTACCACACAATTGCACTCATTTCACACGCTAGTAAACTAATGCTCAAAATTCTCCAAGCCAGGACTCAGCAATATGTGAATCATGAATGTCCTGATGTTCAAGCTGGTTTTAGAAAAGGCAGAGGAACCAGAGATCAAATTGCCAACATCCGCTGGATCGTGGAAAAAGCCAGAGAGTTCCAGAAAAACATCTATTTCTGCTTCATTGACTATGCCAAAGCCTTTGACTGTGTGGATCACAATAAAATGTGGAAAATTCTGAAAGAGATGGGACAATCAGACCACCTGACCTGCCTCTTGAGAAATTTGTATGCAGGTCAGGAAGCAACAGTTAGAACTGGACATGGAACAAGAGACTGCTTCCAAATAGGAAAAGCAGTACGTCAAGGCTGTATATTATCACCCTGTTTATTTAACTTATATGCAGAGTACATCATGAGAAATGCTGGACTGGAAGAAACACAAGCTGGAATCAAGATTGATGGGAGAAATATGAATAACCTCAGATATGCAGATGACACCACTCTTATGGCAGAAAGTGAAGAGGAACTCAAAAGCCTCTTGATGAAAGTGAAAGTGGAGAGTGAAAAAGTTGGCTTAAAGCTCAACATTCAGAAAACGAAGATCATGGCATCCGGT
>NW_011494782.1:1338660-1342925 GCF_000754665.1 Bison bison bison | reverse complement strand
GACTGTGAAGACGGCTGAGCGCCGAAGAATTGATGCTTTTGAACTGTGGTGTTGGAGAAGACTCTTGAGAGTCCCTTGGACTGCAAGGAGATCCAACCAGTCCATTCTGAAGGAGATCAGCCCTGGGCTTTCTTTGGAAGGAATGATGCTAAAGCTGAAATTCCAGTACTTTGGCCACCTCATGTGAAGAGTTGACTCATTGGAAAAGTCTCTGATGCCAGGAGGGATTGGGGGCAGGAGGAGAAGGGGACGACAGAGGATGAGATGGCTGGATGGCATCACTGACTCGATGGACGTGAGTGTGAGTGAACTCCGGGAGTTGGTGATGGGCAGGGAGGCCTGGCGTGCTGTGATTCATGGGGTCTCAAAAAGTCGGACACGACTGAGCGACTGATCTGATCTGATCTGATGCATTTTGTTTTAAGTTGTAGCAAGAGACAGGGACAATAACTTTTTCTACATATAGCCAAAGCAGTGCAGGTAGAATGATGATGAGAAAATAAGCTGCATCTAGTCTACTTTTCTTGTGAAAACTTGTCCACATTTTGGTCCAGAAGGGCAATGATTCCAAATATAATATTTAAAACAAAGAAGAAAAAATTGAACAGCCCAGTGTTCAATAACTGTGCAACAACACAACAATGTCTGTGCATTCTAGCACTAAGTTTTGTAAGTAAAGCATAAGACATAGGGTGAAAAACTATGCAAATATTTAAATGCTAAAAGATGAGGGTGTTAAAGTGCTACACTCAATAAGCCAGCAAGGTTGGAAAACTTGGTAGTGGCTACAGGACTCAGAAAGGTCAGTTTTCATTTCAGTTCCAAAGAAAAACAGTGTCAAATAATGGTCAAACTACCACACAATTGTGCTCATTTCACACACTAGTAAGGTAATGCTCAAAATCCTTCAAACCAGGCTTCAACAATACATGAACCAAGAACTTACAGATGTAAAAGCTGGATATAGAAAAGGCAGAGGAACCAGAGATTAAATAGCCAACATTTGCTGGATCATAGGGAAAGCAAGGGAATTCCAGAAAAACATCTACTTCTGCTTCATTGACTCTGTGCATCACAACAAACTGTGGACAATTCTTCAAGAGATGGGGAAACAGACCACCTAATGCCTCCTGAGAAACATGTAAGCAGGTCAAGATGCAGCAGTGGGACATGGAACTATTGACTGGTTCAAAATCGGGAAAAGAGTATATCAAGGTTGTATATTGTCACCCTGCTTATTTAACTTCTATACAGAGTACATCATGTGAAATGCTGAGTGGGATGACAAACAAGATGGAATCAAGATTGCCAGGAGAAATATCAACAACATCAGATATGCAGATAACACTACCTTAATGGAAGAAAGCGGAAAGGAAATAAAGAGCCTCTTGGTAAAAGAAAAGGGTGAAAAAGCTGGCTTAAAACTCAGCATTCAAAAGATGAATTTCATGGCCTTCGGTCCCGTCACTTCATGGCAAATATATGAGGGAAAAGTGGACATCATGACAGATTTTATGTTCTTGGGTTCCAAAATAATTCCTGACAGTGACTGCAGCCTTGAAATTAAAAGACACTTGCTCCTTGGAAGAGAAGCTATGACAAACCGGGACAGTAGATTAAAATGCAGAGACATAATTTTGCTGACAAAGGCCTGTATAGTCAAAGCTATGGATTTTCCAGTAATCATGTATGGATGTGAGAGTTGGACCATAAAGAAGGCTGGGAGCTAAAAAATTAATTGATGGTTTTGAATTGTGGTGCTAGAGAAGACTTTTGAGAGTCCCTTGGACAGCAAGGAGATCAAACCAGTCAATCTAATGGAAATCAACCTTGAATACTCATTGGAAGGACTGATGCTGAAGCTAAAGCTCCAGTACTCTGGCCACCTGATGGGAAGAGGCAACTCATTGGAAAAGACCCTGATGCTGGGAGAGATTGAGGGCAGGGGGAGAAAGGGGTGGCAGAGGATGTGATGGTTGAATAGCATCACTGATTCAATGGATGTGAGTTTGAGGAATCTCTGGGAGATGATGAAGGATGGCAAAGCCTGGTGTGCTCTAGTCCATGAAGTCACAGACATGACTTAGCCACTGAACAACAACAGAGACAGGAAATAACTTTTAAGAATAATCCACCTTAATGAGGTGCAGGTGCAACCTACACTGATAGTATGTAAACAAAAAGAAATTCACTCAAGGGGTGGAATTAAAGTGAAGCAAGGATGTATTCTAACAGGACTCACTAACTACAAGTTTTTACAGAATTATAACTGAGGGAAATTGTCTTAAGTTTACATAGTTTCACCCATGTCACATCAAACTTATCTAGATTTTTTTGAGGGGTCAAATTGTGGTTCTGAATGTATCTAACATGCATGAAGGGCAGCGGCCAAGAGGAGTTACCCGACGTGTGAGGTCAGGGGCAGCAGTGGAGAGTACCAGACTGCGATGGTGCAGGAACGGCCGAGAGCAGCTAACCTGCATCTGAGGTCGAGGGGGCGGCTGAGAGGAGATACCCAGCGTCCGAGCGCAGGGCCTGCGACAAGAGAAGTTACCCCACGTCTGAGACCAGGGGCGGCGGCCGGAAGGGGCAACCCCATGCCCGAGGCCAGGGGCAGTGGCCGAGAGGACCAACCCCACATCCAAGGAGCCGTGGCTGCACGGGCGCAGGAGGGCCTAGAGGAGCTATCCCATGTTGAAGGTCAGGAAGGGCGGTGGTGAGGAGACACACCTCATCCAAGGTAATGAGCAATGGCTGCGCTTTGCTGGAGCAGCCGTGCAGAGATATCCCATGCCCAAAGTAAGAGAAAGCCAAGACGGTAGATGTTGCACGAGGGCATCAGAGGGCAAACACACTGAAATCATACTCACAGAAAACTAGTCAATCTAATCACACTAGGACCACAGCCTTGTCTAAATCAATGAAACTAAGCCATGCCTGTGGGGCAACCCAATATGGGCGGGTCATGGTGGAGAGATCTGACAGAATGTGGTCCACTGGAGAAGGGAATGGCAAACCACTTCAGTATTCTTGCCTTGAGAACCCCATGAACAGTATGAAAAGGCAAAATGATAGGATACTGAAAGAGAAACTCCCCAGGTCAGTAGGTGCCCAATATGCTACTGGAGATCAGTAGAGAAATAACTCCAGAAAGAATGAAGGGATGGAGCCAAAGCAAAAAGAATACCCAGCTGTGGATGTGACTGGTGATAGAAGCAAGGTCCGATGCTGTAAAGAGCAATATTGCATAGGAACCTGGAATGTCGGGTCCATGGATCAAAACAAATTGGAAGTGGTCAAACAAGAGATGGCAAGAGTGAATGTGACATTCTAGGAATCAGTGAACTGAAATGGACTGGAATAGGTGAATTTAACTCAGACGACCATTATATCTACTACTGCAGGCAGGAATCCCTCAGAAGAAATGGAGTAGCCATCATGGTCAACAAAAGAGTCCGAAATGCATTACTTGGATGCAATCTCAAAAACGACAGAATGATCTCTGTTCGTTTCCAAGGCAAATGATACAGTATCACAGTAATCAAAGTCTATGCCCCAACCAGTAATGCTGAAGAAGCTGAAGTTGAACGGTTCTATGAAGACCTACAAGACCTTTTATAACTAACACCCAAAAAAGATGTCCTTTTCACTATAGGGGACTGGAATGCAAAAGTAGGAAGTCAAGAAACACCTGGAGTAACACGCAAATTTGGCCTTGGAATGCAGAATGAAGCAGGGTAACGACTAATAGAGTTTTGCCAAGAAAATGCACTGCTCATAACAAACACCCTCTTCCAACAACACAAGAGAAGACTCTATACATGGACATCACCAGATGGTCAACACCGAAATCAGATTGATTATATACTTTGCAGCCAAGATGGAGAAGCTCTATACAGTCAATAAAAACAAGACCAGGAGCTGACTGTGGCTCAGACCATGAACTCCTTATTGCCAAATTCAGACTTAACTTGAAGAAAGTAGGGGAAACCACTAGACCATTCAGGTATGACCTAAATCAAATCCCTTATGATTATACAGTGGAAGTGAGAAATAGATTTAAGGGCCTAGATCTGATAGATAGAGTGCCTGATGAACTATGGAATGAGGTTCGTGACATTGTACAGGAGACAGGGATCAAGACCATACCCATGGAAAATAAATGCAAAAAAGCAAAATGGCTGTCTGGGGAGGCCTTACAAATAGCTGTGGAAAGAAGAGAAGTGAAAAGCAAATGAGAAAAGGAAAGATACAAGCATCTGAAT
>NW_011494782.1:1337996-1338560 GCF_000754665.1 Bison bison bison | reverse complement strand
AGAGTTCCAAAGAATAGCAAGAAGAGATAAAGTCTTCCTCAGTGATCAATGCAAAGAAATAGAGGAAAACAACAGAATGGGAAAGACTAGGGATCTCTTCAAGAAAATGAGAGATACCAAAGGAACATTTCATGCAAAGATGGGCTCGATAAAGGACAGAAATTGTATGGACCTAACAGAAGCAGAAGATATTAAGAAGAGATGGCAAGAATACACAGAAGAACTGTACAAAAAAGATCTTCAAAACCCAGATAATAATGATGGTGTGATCACTCACCTAGAGCCAGACATCCTGGAATGTGAAGTCAAGTGGGCCTTAGAAAGCACTACGAACAAAGCTAGTAGAGGTGATGGAATTTCAGTTGAGCTATTCCAAATCCTGAAAGATGATGCTGTGAAAGTGCTGCACTCAATATGCCAGCAAATTTGGAAAACTTAGCAGTGGCCACAGGACTGGAAAAGGTCAGTTTTCATTCCAATCCCAAAGAAAGGCAATGCCAAAGAATGCTCAAACTACTGCACAATTGCACTCATCTCACACGTTAGTAAGTAATGCTCAAAATT
>NW_011494782.1:1332005-1337245 GCF_000754665.1 Bison bison bison | reverse complement strand
TTATTTAACTTCTATGCAGAGTACATCATGAGAAATGCTGGACTGGAAGAAACACAAGCTGGAATCAAGATTGCTGGGAGAAATATGAATAACCTCAGATATGCCAATGACACCACCCTTATGGCCGAAAGTGAAGAGGAACTCAAAAGCCTCTTGATGAAAGTGAAAGTGGAGAGTGAAAAAGTTGGCTTAAATCTCAACATTCAAAAAACGAATATCATGGCATCTGGTCCCATCACTTCATGGGAAATAGATGGAGAAACAGTGGGAACAGTGTCAGACTTTATTTTTCTGGGCTCCAAAATCACTACAGATGGTGACTGCAGCCATGAAATTAAAAGACGCTTACTCCTTGGAAAGAAAGTTATGATCAACCTAGATAGTATATTCAAAAGCAAAGACATTACTTTGCCAACAAAGGTTCGTCTAGTCAAGGCTATGGTTTTTCCTATGGTCATGTATGGATGTGAGAGTTGGACTGTGAAGAAGGCTGAGCACCGAAGAATTGATGCTTTTAAACTGTGGTGTTGGAGAAGACTCTTGAGAGTCCCTTGGACTGCAAGGAGATCCAACCAGTCCATTCTGAAGGAGATCAGCCCTGGGCTTTCTTTGGAAGAAATGATGCTAAAGCTGAAACTCCAGTACTTTGTCCACCTCATGGGAAGCATTGACTCATTGGAAAAGACTCTGATGCTGGAGGGATTGGCAAGAGGAAAAGGGGACGACAGAGGATGAGATGGCTGGATGGCATCACTGACTCAATGGACGTGAGTTTGGGTGAACTCCGGGAGTTGGTGATGGACAGGGAGGCCTGGCCTGCTGCGATTAATGGGGTTGCAAAGAGTCGGACACGACTGAGTGACTGATCTGAAAATAACTTTATAAATAAATTAAAATTGATAAGGTATATTTTGGCTTGAAAATTTATAAGGGATAATTCAATTTTTACATTATCCAATTATATCATGTTGCTAGATATATTCACCAATATGGCTGATAATGTTCAATTGGTTTTCCATAGTTTCCAAGAACAGTATTTAGGAAAAAAAAATTATGCAACAATCACTTTAATAAAACTCACTCTTATTTGGGGATTCTTATTTTACAACATTTCCAACATACCACTAATGCAATGAAATTTTCTCCACAGTTGTTGCCAAAAAATAACAACAAGAAAGTGTTTAACCTAGAATGTGGAAATGAGGAGCAATGTGGGCATTTTAAAGGGGGAAAATACATTTGTTGGAAATACATTCCACATAGGTCTCAGGGAACTTATTTTGAGAGAAATTTGAAGCTGTTTTCAAGAACCACTTAAAATTCACTGCTTACATGTTTCATACAGTATGTCATTTTAAGTTTATTTTGGTTTCCCTCATGTGCTTTGTTGGTATTTCCCCTACACAAGAACCTGATGTTTTCATTTATCATATTTCTCATATGATTTACTTTGAGAATGTTATGAAACACAGTATTTTTATCTGTTACATGAAAACCACTGTTTATTTCCCACTTTCTTATTTGAGAAAAAAATAAATGTACTATATGAGTTTAACATGTACATTTTTGACACTAATAATCAAGTTTAATTCTACTATGTAATATCACAGCATCCTATCTCTTAACATCTTCTCGCTTAGTTTGCATTAAAGCCCATAAAACTAGCTCACATCCATATTTTCCCCTACTTGTGTTAGTATTTAAGAACCAAACATACTTTCTTCATGTATGTAACTGTCTGGATAGGCTACATTATAGTTTGGAAACAAACAAAGCCAAACTTTCATTTGCTTAAAACAGCAAAGGACTATTTCTTTATTTCTCACTCGTGGTATATGTTTTTGATATATATGCCATGGATTGGTTGGTATCTTTTTGTGTGTTTGGTCGTCTTCCTCACATTGGGGACCAGCATAACAAAGCAAAGGCTGTCACAATTTGGAATACTGACAGCTACCTTGGTAGGCAATATAATAAAGCATAGCAAACTGTATGTTCATTAACTTACAAAGTGGGATAAAAAGCTGGAATATTATTGAATTGTCCAAATTACCAACAAAACATGTAAACAAAAACACTATTTGTGAATTAATGATTTGTCTCTAGTATCAACTACTCAAAATTTCCTGTGTGCATGTATGCATGAGTGTGTGTGTCTAAAGAGAGTGAGTGCATCTAAAGAGAGAAGGTGCCAGAAGCAAAGAGAGGCACCTGCCATTTACTGGGACACTGATCCTGAGGGCACTAGGTCCAGAGAATATATCTGAAAAATGTGGCATATCACAATTATTGTTTATGCTTTGTCTCAGATTTCATGAGTTACATTTGTATTAGCCAAACTCGTTTAACCTAGGCAAGTAATATCAGCCTGCCCTCTCTCCCCCTTCAACTCATCTATTCTTATGCCCTGGAGCTTGCCAAGGGGGGGCACTTTCTATAATGGAAAGTTCAAGTCCATCTGGAGACATTCCTCAGGGAGTTCTAAAGAATGGAATAGAAGGGAAGATGGATCCAAAAGATCACAAAAGCAACACATAGAGATACCAACATAATAAAAAGGCAAATAAACCATAAACTAAAGTCAAGGTATTGTTTCAGTGTATCTTCCCCAAAAGCTACCATCCTTAGCAACAATGAAAATCATGATCTAAATTTGCCAGTGATGCCTATCAGAGCTCCTTCTCTATCTGGGCTTTGGAATTTGGAGGGGTTGTTTAAAGTTCCCTGCATTTGGTTTGAGTCTAGCCTATTAAAGCATGGAAACATACTTGACATATGCTACCTCTTAACATAAAGGGCACACCTTGACACACAGTGGGTTCAGAAACTCCTCGGTAAAAGGAATGCAATTAACCTGGTGTGATAGGAAGCTAAGGAGGACAAGGGCAGACAGAGGTGACAAAAGAATTCATGAGCATCAAGGAAAAACTTGTATACAAATACCATTAACCTGAGAGGTTCAAGTCTTGACTTTTCAGAATTAATCTTGGTGCCAGCACTCAGTTAGGTGCTCAGTTTACCTGTTAGTCCATAGACATATAGTGAATATTTCCTGGAAAAATACTGAATATTTTATTTTATTTTTTCTCATATATTCTTTTTTTTAATTTAATTTTATTTTTAAACTTTACATAATTGTATTAGTTTTGCCAAATATCAAAATGAATCCATCACAGGTATACATGTGCTCCCCATCCTGAACCCTCCTCCCTCCTCCCTCCCCATACCATCCCTCTGGGTCGTCCCAGTGCACTAGCCCCAAGCATCCAGTATCGTGCATTGAACCTGGACTGGCATCTCGTTTCATACATGATATTTTACATGTTTCAATGCCATTCTCCCAAATCTTCCCACCCTCTCCCTCTCCCACAGAGTCCATAAGACTGTTCCATACATCAGTGTCTCTTTTGCTGTCTCGTACACAGGGTTATTGTTATCATCTTTCTAAATTCCATATATATGCGTTAGTATACTGTATTGGTGTTTTTCCTTCTGGCTTACTTCACTCTGTATAATAGGCTCCAGTTTCATCCACCAATATTTTAGATTCTCCTTTCTTGTGGTTCTTACTCTATCCCTTTTGACATCCCATAACAGAAAGTTTTGTTGTTGATAATTTAGGTTTTAAGCCTTCTGGCAGGATACTCCGTGTGGTTTCTGCCTGCTAAATAATTTAATTGAGATTAGATTAGACTGAAATAATTAGATTGCCTAGATTAACACAGTTATGTAACCAGCCTTAGCATCCCCTGAAACATGAAAACAATGAGAGTGAATCTGGAAAAAAAGAAACAAGAATCACCACCCCACCCCCACCCCTCCAAAAAAGTTGTTGCATGCAAAATCATAATAATTATTTTCTATGATTTACAGACGTCCTTTCAATTTCATATTTTATTATTAGTATTGCAAGATTTTCAGTGCATGGTGTTTTAAAGTTATAACAATAATTTGTATACTTTAAACTGTAGGTAGTGATGCAATAGATAAATAAAATTTTAAAAATCAAGTTTTCATAACAACAGCAGTTCACACAATTAAGCCAGTAATTCACTGAACTGCATCTTTTCCAAATTTCAAGCTTTGACACATCATGGAGTAATTTAATAGCCTACTGTTTTCACATCCTTGTTGATATCTTAAATTAGTCAAACATCTGTTACCCCAGTGAAATCAGATATCTATTTCAATACATTTCTTTTCAGCATTGCAGTTGTGATATGATTGCGTTTTGTGTTTATAAATTTACATAAATGAAAAGTCTTTATCTAATCTTTTCCAGTCATTTTTTCTCATGTTTGTATTTTAATAAAAGTTAATTATGAAGGGTTGATTTTCAAATTTATCTAAAGATATATTCTCTTAACATTTCTGTATACCTCCTTACTCTCTCTCTCTTTCTCTCTCTCTCTTTTTGCTGTAAGAAAACCATACAAGTCAAAGAAAGGAGTTAACTGGTGGTTTGATAGTCTCATTAAATACTGGCTTCTGTGTCATTTTTCTTTTCAACATGAAACCAAAAACACAGGAGTGAGTTTAAGGGATCTGGATAAACTTTAGCCAGAATATTTCTAAAATATTAACACTTTAATGAGAATATAAAAAAAAATTAAGAAAGACAAAAAAACACTGAGCCTCAGTTTAACTAATTTGTTAACAAAATGACTCTAGACAATACACTTTTCATTAAGCTATGATTTTTAGTAGCATAAAAGTGAAACCTGTAAATACTTTCCACTAAAGTAAATATATTTCTTAAATTCTAAGCCTTAGGGAAAATATTTTGAAATGTACTTATTTTTATATCATGCTAAAGAGCTCTTGGTTGATGTACTTTAGATTTAAAATTTTAAGCTGACAGAAGAGTGACTGGTATGAAAAGGAAAGAGATATCCTTCTTTAAATTTTGTTCACATGACATATGATTGTCTAATGGACTATCCTTCAGTGCTAAATCTTTTCTCTTATTATTGCTACCTTTTTTATCATAGAAGGAGAAAAACAGGCAATTAAAAAAAAAAAGTCATTGCATATAGCTATGAATGAAGTTCAGAAATTCCCTTTTTCCAGAAAAATAAACATTAAAAAATTGCATTAAGTATTGATTGTATGAAAGCAATAACTTTAATATAAAAACAAATATTATTTAGGATTTGTAAATTCTCAATAAAAATTATCAATATGTTTCATCAATTAAAAATGGTTATTTGAAAAGGCCTAAAAATACAATAATGTTTGAC
>NW_011494782.1:1292473-1331905 GCF_000754665.1 Bison bison bison | reverse complement strand
ATAATGTTTGACACATTTAACAGGAACACAGAAGATTCTAAGCGGCAAATTTACTCTGTTTATTGTCTATAGAACAAGAAACATAAATTATTTTGTATTTGCCTCCAAGAATTTACTAAAAGACTAAAGGGCAGATGGAACTGGGAAAAGTGACTGTCAGAGTGAGTGGTTTAAAATAGTTTTCATTTATATTTATTTATATTAAACATCATTATGAATAATCTTATAAAAACATGCTTAGGAAGATATTATCACCGATAGGTGAAGGAACTCATGTTTGCATTTGAGCACATAGTCAAAGACAAGGAGAGATTCTACCTGAAACCAGGATTTCTGCATCTAAAGTTCATATTTGCACTTACTTACTGAGAGATTTCTCAAAAAGGAGACTTAAAGAAAGAAACAAGTGAAAGCAAATGGGTGGAGATGGTTAAAGAGATTTTTCTTTCGTTTTAAGTTGAGTTATAGCTAAGACAAAGGGGTAGGAATAATGGATTGGAAAGTTTTCATTGTATTTAGAATTCGAAATAAATTGGCAGCACTTTGAGGAAGCAAAAGAGGATAATGCACAGAGAATGCAAAGGCTATAGTGGAAAATCTTAGGGACTCTTTAAATATTGTTTCGTTAGTCACACATGGCATGCTTACTCTGCATCTTGTGCACTCTGAAGGAGGAGTTCAATCATCTTTCCAGTAGTTTCATTTCTTTTAGGTTGACTGTGCCAATTACTTGAATGACATTTAATTTTTAAGTAAGGCAGTCAGGATGGCCAAGAAATTCTTTTGTGGGAAACACAAGAACAGGACAAATCTTGAATAAACCTAATTCACATTTGATGCTTCCCTTGTTACAGTCTTGCTGCCTAAGTCTAGGTAGGTACAGCTTTTCAAGAAGATGATTCATAATATATATCAAAATCTTCTAAAATGTCCATTTATTTACTTTATCAATTCTAAAATGTTATGCAAAGTAAATGACTACACACTCATGTACAAACATATAGAGGAGTATGACTAAGTGCAAATATGAACTTTAGATGCAGAAATTCTGGTTTCAAGTAGAATCTCTCCTTGTCTTGGACTTTGTGCTCAAACGCAAGCCTGAGTTCCTTCACCTCCTGGAGAAGGGCATGGCGACTCACTCCACTATTCCTGCCTGGAGAATCCAAAGGACAGAGGAGCCTGGCAGGCTAGAGTCCACAGGTCTGCAAAGAGTTGGACAGGACTGAAGTGACTGGGCATGCACACATACAAGACATAGAACTGAGGGCCAGCAGGCACAAGCAATGGCTGATGCCAGTTCATAGCAGTTCTGGATAGCTGACTGTGTCTGTCTCTTTCCAGTTGCAAATTCAGTGACCTCATACAATTAGCTTCAAATTGCCCTTGATAGAGTATTTCACCGAGGATATCAATATATTGCAGATCAGGGAACACTTTGTTTCAAGATCCAGTTGTTAAATATTTACCAGTATGCCACTGGACACGAACTTTAACTGGCTGTGGGAGATTTGGCATTTGAGAGTCAACAAAATAGACTCTCTAGAGTCTAAATATATCACTAGATATATTTATATACACTAAGATCAGTAGAGAAAACAACTTTTTTTTTTTCCCCTAGTTTCAAGACATGTGTTATTCCTGACAAGATGAGTTCTTTTATATCCTGAAGTTGAAGTAGAAACTATAGCCAGAGTGATGATATACATTTGTTTAAGGATTTTTTGCTTTCAAACTGCAGTCATTTAGATTTCTAAGATATCTAACAGTCATGCAAAAGCTTTATGGACTGACTGTTACAAGCGTAATTAGTATTTAGTACTCATACTTTATTTGACACCAAAGGATTTTCTTTTTACTTTATGTTTCCATGTCTAGCATATTTTTCAGAATCTGAGGTGTAATTTAGACTGCCTATTACCTCAATGACAATGCAATTTGTTTCCAATTCATCAGGCCTATGAATTTTTGTTTGAATTTATGACTGGAAAATACTTCCTCTGAAAGAAATATAAGGACTAGATTTTGCATTTTCTTTCTTTATGTTCTAGTATACCACTGCTATCTAACTTCTTCTTATCATTAACAGACTTCTTAAAAATACCCAAATCATTTAATATGATAAAAGATACTTTCACAACAAAGATAGCAATCAGGATTGAAATTTATTTCAATTCAAATGAACTTATTTTGAAGCCATTATATTCAATAATGGCATAATTATATCACTTTAATCAATATGAAGGAGCACAAAATTCATTCCTACAGGTTCAGGTTGAATCATATTCTCCTAATACCAAAGTTACTCCTTAACCCAAGTTAGTCATCTTGAAAAATATAAATTTTAGGCTCATGACCAACAGTTCAGTCATAAAAGCAGTTGTTATGTACATTAATGGAGTAAATGTAAAAATAATGCTTACTGGAGGCGGTCCTAAGATGGCAGAGGAATAGGACAGGGAGACCAATTTCTCCCCCACAAATTCATCAAAAGAACATTTAAACACTGAGTAAATTCCTCAAAACAACTTCTGAACGCCGGCAGAGGACATCAGGCACCCAGAAAAGCAGCCCATTATCTTCAAAAGGAGGTAGGAAAAAACATAAAAGACAAAAAGAGAGACGAAAGAGGTAGCGATGGAGCTTTGTCCCGGGAAGGGAGTTTTAAAAAGAGAGAAGTTTCCAAACACCAGGAAACACTCTCACTGCTGAGTCTGTGGTGAGCCTTGGAACCATAGAGGGCAACATAACTGGGAGGAAAAATAAATAAGTAATTAAAACCCACAGATTACATGCCCAACGGCAACTCCCCCAGCAGAGAAGCAGCACAGACACCTGCACCCACCACTAGCAAGAGGGGGGCTGGGCAAGGAGGCACAGGCTGCATTGCTTAGAGTAAGGACCGGGCCTGAATGCCCCAAGGGCAATCTGAGGGAACTAACTTGGGCTAGTAAACCAGACTGTGGGATTGCTACCACATGAAAAGCCCTAACCTAAGACACCACCAGGCCCGCTCACAGAACAAAGGACTGAACAAAGCTAGTTGGCTGCAGACCATCCCCCTCTGGTGACAGGCAGCCAGAGCTAGAAGGGGGCAACTGCAGCCCTAGAGAGGCATTACCTACCAAACTGCAAGCAGGCTTCTTTGCTAACTAAATTTCTTGGGGTTCTGGATGGTCAACATCCGTGTAAGAAGGTGTGCTGGTTGTCCACTCAGAAAACTGAGTGGCAGGGACAGAGGAGGCAATAAGTCGCAGCAACCACGCTCACCAAACACCTTATCTCCTGAGCTGCTCGGATCTGGAAAGGGAACAAAACGAAGGCCCAACTGAGTCTGAGCCTCTGAGGACTACCTGAGTGCCTGAACCTGAGAGGCTTAGACCTGGGAGGTGCATGCACCCCAGGGCCAGCCTCGGATGGTTCCCAGTGGAGCAACCTAGAGCCTGAGCAGTGTGGGCAGGGAGAGCACATTCACCGTGAGTGGGGGCAGGCCCAATGTGTCTGAGACACTGTAAGCACACGCCAGTGTTACTGGTTTCAGCATCCCTCCCTCCCCACAGCGCGACTGAACAAGTGAGACTAAAAAAGTGTCCACCACCGCCCCCTTGTGTTAGGGCAGAAATCAGACACTTAAGAGACTAGCAAACAGAAGAATCTAAAATTGAGCGACCGCCTTGGAAGTGACAGGTGCAATAGATTAAAATCCTGTAGTTAGTACCGACTACATAGGAAGGGGCTTATAGACCTTGAGAAATATAAGCCGGACCAAGGAACTATCCAAAAATGAACTGACCCCACACTGCCCACAACAACACCAGAGAAAATCCTAGATATACTTTTACTATTTTTACTATCATTTTTTTTATTTTTAAGTCCTCTATTACTCCTTTAATTTTCATTTTTATAACCTACTATTACTTTGCCAAAAAAAAGAGACTATTTTTTAAAGCAAAGTTCATATATATATTTTTTATAATTTTTGTGACTTTTCTTTTCTTTTCTTTAATATTGTATTTTTGACAATCCAACCTCTACTCTAGATTTTTAATTTTTGCTTTTTGGTATTTGTTATCAGTTTTGTACCTTTAAAAACCCAGTATTCAGTACCCATTTTTACTTGGGAGTGAGATTACTGGCTTGACTGCTAGCTCCCCCTTTGGACTCTCCTTTTTCTCCACCAGGTCGCCTCTATCTCCTCCCTCCCCCTTCTCTTCTCTATCCAACTCTGAATCTCTTTGTGGGTTCCAGATGGTGGAGAACACTTAGGGAACTGATTACTGGCTGGATCTGTCTCTCTCCTTTTGATTCCCCCCTTTATCCTCCTGGCCACCTCTGTCTCCCTCCTCCCTCTTCTCTTCTCTGGATAACTCCATGAACATCTCTGAGTGGTCCAGACTGTGGAGCACACATAAGGAAGTGATTACTGGCTAGCTTGCTCTCTCCTCTTTTGATTCCACCTCATCTCATCCTGGTCACCTCTAACTCCCTCCTCCCTCTTCTCTTCATGTAACTCTGTAAACCTCTCTGGGTGTCACTCACTGTGGAGAAACTTTTCATCTTTAACCTAGATGTTTTATCAATGGTGCTGTATAGATGGAGAAGTCTTGAGGCTACTGTAAAAAATAAGACTAAAAACCAGAAGCAGGAGGCTTAATTCCAAATCATGAGAACACCAGAGAACTCCTGACTCCAGGGAACATTAATCTACAGGAACTCATCAAGTGCCTCCACACCTACACTGAAACCAAGCACCACCCAAGGGCCAGCAAGTTCCAGAGCAAGACATATCACACAAATTCTCCAGCAATACAGAACCACAGCACTGAGCTTCAATATACAGGCTGCTCAAAGTCACTCCAAACCCATTGACATCTCATAACTCATTACTGGACACTTCACTGCACTCCAGAGAGAAGAAATCCAGCCCCACCCACCAGAACACCAACACAAGCTTCCCTAACCAGGAAACATTGACAAGCCACCCGTACAATCCCACCCACAGCAAGGAAACTCCACAATAAAGAGAACCAAACAAACTGCCAGAATACAGAAAAGCCACCCCAAACACAGCAATAGAAACAGGATGAAAAGATAGAGAAATACCCAACAGGTAAAGGAACAGGATAAATGCACACCAAACCAAACAAAAGAGGAAGAAGAGGAAGAGATAGGAAATCTACCTAATAAAGAATTCCAAATAATGATAGTGAAAATGATCCAAAATCTTGAAATGAAAATGGAATCACAGATAAATAGCCTGGAGACAAGTATTGAGAAGATGCAAGAAAGGTTTAACAATGACCTAGAAGAAATAAAAAAGAGTCAGTATATAACGAATCATGCAATAAATGAGAAAAAAAGACTCTGGATGGAACAAATAGTAGAATAAGGGAGACAGAAGATAGGATTATTGAAGTAGAAGATAGAATTGTAGAAATAAATGAATCAAAGAGGAAAAAAGAAAAATGAATTAAAAGAAATGAGGACTATCTCAGAGACCTCCAGAACAATATTAAATGCCCCAACATTAGAATCATAGGAGCCCCAGAAGAAGAAGACAAAAAGAAAGACCATGAGAAAAGTTGAAAACTTCCCTAAAATGGCTGCTAAGTCGCTTCAGTCGTGTCCGACTCTGTGCGACCCCAGAAACGGCAGCTCACCAGGCTCCCCGGTCCCTGGAATTCTCCAGGCAAGAACCCTGGAGTGGGTTGCCATTTCCTTCTCCAATGCATGAAAGTGAAAAGTGAAAGTGAAGTCGCTCAGTCGTGTCCTACTCCTAGCGACCCCACGGACTGCAGCCTTCCAGGCTCCTCCATCCATGGGACTTTCCAGGCAAGAGTACTGGAGTGGGTTGCCATAAGGGGGAAGGAAATAATTGCCCAAGTCCAAGAAACCCAGAGAGTCCCAAACAGGATAAACTCAAGGCAAAACACCCCAAGACACATATTAATCAAATTAACAAAGATCAAACACAAAGAACAAATATTAAGCATCAAGGGAAAAACAAGAAATAACACACAAGGGGATTCCCATAAGAATAACAGCTGATCTTTCAATAGAAACTCTTCAGACCAGGAGGGAATGGCAGGACATACTTAAAGTGATGAAAGAAAATAACCTACAGCCCAGATTACTCTACTCAGCAAGGATCTCATTCAAATATGAAGGAGAAATCAAAAACTTTACAGACAAGCAAAAGCTGAGAGAATTCAGCACCACCAAACCAGCTCTCCAACAAATGCTAAAGGATCTTCTCTAGACAGGAAACACAAAAAAGGTGTATAAACTCAAACCCCAAACAATAAAGTAAATGGCAATGGGATCATACTTACAATAATTACCTTAAACGTAAATGGGTTGAATCCCCAACCAAAAGACAAAGACTGGCTGAATGGATACAAAAACAAGACCCCTATATATGTTGTCTACAAGAGACCCATCTCAAAACAGATCCATCTCAAGATTGGGGACACATACAGACTGAAAGTGAAGGGCTGGAAAAAAGATATTCCATGCAAATAGAGACCAAAAGAAAGCAGGAGTACCAATACTCATATCAGATAAAATAAGACTTTAAAACAAAGGCTTTGAAAAGAGACAAAGAAGGACACTACATATTGATCAAAGGATCAATCCAAGAAGAAGATATAACAATTATAAATATATATGCACCCAACATGGGAGCACCGCAGTATGTAAGATAAATGCTAACAAGTATGAAAGGGGAAATTAACAATAACACAATAATAGTGGGAGACTTTAATACTCCACTCACACCTATGGATAGATCAACTAAACAGAAAATTAACAAGGAAACACAAACTTTAAATGATACAATAGACCAGTTAGACCTAATTGATATCTATAGGGCATTTTACTCCAAAACAGTGAATTTCACCTTTTTCTCAAGGGCACACGGAAACTTCTCCAGGATAGATCACATCCTGGGCCATAAATCTAGCCTTGGTAAATTAAAAAAAAAAAAAATTGAAATCATTCCAAGCATCTTTTCTGACCACAATGCATTAAGATTAGATCTCAACTATAGGAGAAAAACTATTAAAAATCCCAACATATGGAGGCTAAACAACACGGTGCTGAATAACCAACAAATCACAGAAGAAATAAAAAAAAAAAATCAAAATATGCATAGAAACGAATGAAAATGAAAACACAACAACCCAAAACCTGTGGGACACTGTAAAACCAGTGCTAAGGGGAAGGTTCATAGCAATACAGGCATACCTCAAGAAACAAGAAAAAAGTCAAATAAATAACCTAACTCTACACCTAAGGAAACTAGAAAAGGAATAAATGAAGAACCCCAGGGTTAGTAGAAGGAAAGAAATCTTAAAAATTAGGGCAGATATAAATTCAAAAGAAACAAAAGAAACCATAGCAAAAATCAATAAAGCCGAAAGCTGGTTCTTTGATAGGATAAATAAAATTGACAAACTATTAGCCAGACTCATCAAGAAACAAAGGGAGAAAAATCAAATCAATAAAATTAGAAATGAAAATGGAGAGATCACAACAGACAACACAGAATACAAAGGATCATAAGAGACTACTATCAGCAATTATATGCCAATAAAATGGGCAACTTGGAAGAAATGGACAAATTCTTAACAAAAGTAAAACTTTCCAAAACTGAACCAGGAAGAAATAAAAAATCTTAACAGATCTATCACAAGCACAGAAATTGAAACGCTAATCAGAAATCTTCCAGCAAACAAAAGCCCAGGTCCAGACGGCTTCACAGCTGAATTCTACCAAAAATTTAGAGAAGAGCTAACACCTATCCTACTCAAACTCTTCCAGAAAATTGCAGAGGAAGGTAAACTTCCAAACTCATTCTATGAGGCCACCATCACCCTAATACAAAAACCTGACAAAGATGCCACAAAAAAAGAAAACCACAGGCCAATATCACTGATGAACATAGATGCAAAACCTTAACAAAATTCTAGCAATCAGAATCCAACAACACATTAAAAAGATCATACACCATGACCAAGTAGGCTTTATCTCAGGGATGCAAGGATTCTTCAATATCCTCAAATCAATCAATATAATACACCACATTAACAAATTGAAAAATAAAAGCCATATGATTATCTCAAAAGATGCAGAGAAAGCCTTTGATAAAATTCAACATCCATTTATGATAAAAACTCTTCAGAAAGCAGGAATAGAAGGAACGTACTTCAACATAATAAAAGCTATATATGACAAACCCACAGCAAACATTATCCTCAGTGGTGAAAAATTGAAAGCATTTCCCCTAAAGCCAGGAACAAGACAAGGGTGCCCATTTTCACCACTACCATTCAACATAGTTTTGGAAGTTTTGGCCACAGCTATCAGAGCAGAAAAAGAAATAAAAGGAATCCAAATTGGAAAAGAAGAAGTAAAACCCTCACTGTTTGCAGATGACATGATCTTCTAAATAGAAAACCCTTAAGACTTCACCAGAAAATTACTGGAGCTAATCAATGAATATAGTAAAGTTTCAGGATATAAAATCAACACACAGAAATCCCTTGCATTCCTATACACTACTAATGAGAAAATAGAAATAGAAATTAAGGAAACAATTCCATTCACCATTGCAACAAAAAGAATAAAATACTTAGGAATATATCTGCCTAAAGAAACTAAAGATCTCTATATATATAAAACTATAAAACGCTGGTGAAAGAAATCAAAGAGGACACTAATAGATGGAGAAATATACCATGTTCATGGATCAGAAGAATCAACATAGTGAAAATGAGTATATTACCCAAAGCAATCTATAGATTCAATGCAATCCCTATCAAGCTACCAATGGTATATTTTTCACAGAACTAGAACAAATAATTTCACAATTTGTATGGAAACACAAAAATCCTCGAATAGCCAAAGTAATCTTGAGAAAGACGAATGGAACTGGAGGAATCAACCTGCCTGACTTCAGGCTTTCTTACAAAGCCACAATCATCAAGACAGTATGGTACTGGCACAAAGACAGAAATATAGATCAATGGAATAAAATAGAAAGCCCAGAGATAAATCCATGCACCTATGGACACTAACAGACAAGGAAATTACCTCACGTGAAGAAACTTCTAAAAAAGTGTACATGAAATAAGAACTCTATTAGGAATGTCTGTCTAAAATAGTCTATCCAGACTGGGGTAACCTGAACCTCTAAGGGTTGTGCTAAACTAAGTGTTTGAAGTCTATTGAATAACTAAGTCATTTCCAAATAAAATAAGAATTTGAAACATTTACTACTAAACAATACCTCTTATAGAGAAATTAAAGAGATTTAGGATTAAAAATAAATGATGTTTGTTGCCATCCTAAAATGTTCTCTCTAAGAAAACAAAGGTTTTAGAAATTATCACTGGTATTTATGCTCACCAATCTATAAAATGCTAATATAAAAGTCAGTTTTTGGTTGCTTAAGGGAAGTAGGAAGTGTGTTTTCGGTAAAAAGGGTATGAGGAATGAAATTGCATTTTCTGAAGGGAAAAGGAAGTAAGCCTGACTTACAGGTGGCTCTTTAGGATGGAAGATGACAGTAATGGGTACAGAAGGGGATGAGGTTTGTAAAAAGTCAACCCTGAGGAAAAGTTTTGTATATGGTTATGTTACGTAGTTAGAATAGGGAAAAAGAGTCCAAAATGGTGGTGGCTAAAAGACAAGGAAGGGAAAAGCCCGCAAAAATAGAACAAAGGAAGGTCCGAGGACCAGGGTGAAGACCTCAAGTAGAACAAACAGCACTCCTGGCTAAGTCCAATTTGCATAGGGCAGGCCCAGGGGGTGGAAAAAACATATAAAAAGAGGAGCCAAAGCGCTTGCTCTCTCTCTCTCTCCCGCGTGCTGGAGTGCTCCTCCAATCTCTTCTCTTCACGTCTTTGGGTTGGCATGCCCTCACACTTTTGAGGATGGATTCTCCTGCTATCTTCTAAATAAAATAGAGCCATAACAATGATTTGTCTAAGAGCTATAACACTGTTTGTCCAAGACCCAAGAGCTGTGATGCACCGAGGGCTTTGTTGTCCGTCACTACAAATCTTTGTTGTGGACAAGACAAAAGTGAGGAGCATACACTTGCCTGACAGTTAGGACTAAGTTTGGGGCTTCCCTGGTGGTGCAGATGGTAAAGCGTCTGACTGCAATGCCAGAGACCTGGGTCCCTGGGTCGGGAAGATCCCCTGGAGAAGGAAATGGCAACCCACTCCTGTACTCTTGCCTGGAAAATTCCATGGATAGAGGAGCCTTGTAGGCTACAGTCCATGGGGTCACAAAGAGTTGGACACGACTGAGTTCACTTCATGGACACCATATCTTTGACAAAGGAGGCAAGCATATACAACGGAGAAAAGACAATCTCTTTAACAAGTAGTGCTGGGAAAACTGGTCAACCACTTGTAAAAGAATGAAACTAGAACACTTTCTAACACCATACACAAAAATAAACTCAAAATGGGTTAAAGATCTAAATGTAAGACCAGAAACTATAAAACTCCTGGAGGAGAACATAGGCAAAACACTCTCTGACATACATCACAGCAGGATCCTCTATGACCCACCTCCCAGAATATTGGAAATAAAAGCAAAAATAAACAAATGGGACCTAATTAAACTTAAAAGCTTCTGCACAACAAAGGAAACTATAAGAAGGTGAAAAAGACAGCCTTCAGAATGGGAGAAAATAATAACAAATGAAACAACTGACAAAGAACTAATCTCAAAAATACACAAGCAACTCCTGAAGCTCAATTCCAGAAAATTAAATGACCCAATCAAAAAATGGGCCAAAGAACTAAACAGGCATTTCTCCAAAGAAGACATACAGATGGCTAACAGACACATGAAAAGATGCTCAACATCACTCATTTTCAGAGAAATGCAAATCAAAACCACAATGAGGTACCATTTCACACCAGTCAGAATGGCTGCTGTCCAAAAGTCTACAAGCAATAAATGCTGGAGAGGGTGTGGAGAAAAGGGAACCCTCTTACACTGTTGGTGGCAATGCAAACTAGTACAGCCACTATGGAGAACAGTGTGGAGATTCCTTAAAAAACTGGAAATAGAACTGCCTTATGACCCAGAAATCCCACTACTGGGCATACACACTGAGGAAACCAGAATTGAAAGAGACACGTGTACCACAATGTTCATCACAGCACTGTTTATAATAGCTAGGACATGGAAGGAGTCTAGATGTCCATCAGCAAATGAATGGATAAGACAGCTGTGGCACATATACACAATGGAGTATTACTCAGCCACTAAAAAGACTACATTTGAGTCAGTTCTAATGAGATGGAAGAAACTGGAGCCTATTATATAGAGTGAAGTAAGTCAGAAAGAAAAACACCAATACAGTATACTAATGCATAAATATAGAATTTAGAAAATAGTAATGATAATCCTGTATGCGAGACAGCAAAAGAGACACAGATGTATAGAACAGTCTTTTGGACTCTGTGGGAAAGGGACAGGGTGGGATGATTTGGGAGAATGGAATTGAAACATGTATAATATCGTATATGAAATGAATCACCAGTTCAGGTTAGATGCATGATACAGGATGCTTGGGACTGGTGCACTGGGATGACCCAGAGGGATGGTACCAGGAGGGAGGTGGGAGGAGGGTTCAGGATGGGGAACACGTGTACACCCGTGGTGGATTCATGTTGAAGTATAGCAAAACCAATATAATATTGTTAAGTAATTAGCCTACAATTAAAATAAATAAATTTATATTAAAAAAAATAATGCTTACCCAGAAAAGTATATGTATTGGCTATATGTACATTACTTTGCCAAAAAAGGTCCATCTAGTCAAAGTTATGGTTTTTCCATTAGTCATGTATGAATGTGAGAGTTGGACCACAAAGAAAGCTGAGCACCTAAGAATTGATGCTTTTGAACTATGGTGTTGGAGAAGACTCCTGTGAGTCCCTTGAGGTGCCAGGAGATCAAACCATTTAATTCTAAAGAAATCAGTCCTGAATAATCATTGGAAGGACTGATGCTGAAGCTGAAACTCCAATACTTTGTCCACCTGATGTGAAGAACTGACTCCTTAGAAAAGACCTTGATGCTGGGAAAGACTGAAGGGAGGAGAAGGAAATGACAGAAGATGAGATGGTTGGATGGCATCACTGACTCCATGGACATAAGTTTGAGTAAACTCCAGGAGTTGGTGATGAACAGGGAAGCCTGGCATTCTGCAGTCCATGATATTGCAGAGTCAGACATGACTGAGTGACTGAACTGAACTGAATTGATATACACGTAAGTCTGTACGTGTGCTTTTTATTTGAGTCCATAGTATATATTTTGTAAATACTTGAGGAAGAATGATAGAAGAAAGGAAGAGTCTTGGAGAAATACACAAAAATGTGATACTACAGACTTTTCTATAAAAAGCAAACTTTTTCATTCATTTCAGTTCAGTTGCTCAGTCATATCTGACTCTTTGTGACCCCATGGACTGCAGCATACCAAGCTTCCCTGTCCATCACCAACTCCTGGAGTTTACTCAAACTCATGTCCATTGAGTCAGTGATGCCATCCAACCATCTCATCCTCTGTTGTCCCCTTCTCCTAAGGAGGTGTATTAGTCAAGGTTCTCGAGAAGAGTTAATGAGATGCAAGAGACAGATTTATTTTAAGGAACTGGCACACGTAATTGTTGAGGCTGGTAAACATAAAATCTAATTCTGGCTAGAGACTGAGGGAAAAATTGTAGTTCAAGCCTAAAGGCCATCTGTGGCCGAATTCTTTCTTCCACGGAGGTCAGTCACTTTCCTATGATTCAGCTAATTGGATGAGCCCTGACCTGTGATTGAACATAATATGTTGTATTCAAATTCTAGTGTTTTAACATCATCTGAAAATATCTTCAAAGATACCTCTAGAATAACATTTAACCAAATACCTGGGTACTGTGATCTAACCAAGTTGACACAATAGTAACCATCCAATTCAACTCAGTCATATCTGACTCTTTGTGATCCCATAGACTGCAGTACACCAGATTTCCCTGTCCATCAGCAGCTTCCAGAGCCTGTTCAAACTCATGTCCATCAAGTCGATGATGCCATCCAACCATCTCATCCTTTGTTGTCCCCTTCTCTTCCTGCCTTCAGTCTTTCCCAGTATCAGGGTCTTTTCCAGTGAGTCAGTTCTTCACATCAGGTGGCCAAAGTATTGGTGTTTCAGCTTCAGCATCAGTCCTTCCAAGGAATATTCAGAGTTGATTTATTTTAGATTGACTGGTTTGATCTCCTTGCAGTTCAAGGGACTCTCAAGAGTCTTCTCCAATACCACAGTTCAAAAGCATCAATTCTTTGGTGCTCAGCTTTCTTATAGTCTATACCCATCTCTCACATTTATACCTGATTACTGGAAAAACCATAGCTTTGACTAGATGGACCTGTTTGATAAAGTAATGTCTCTTCTTTTTGAAATCTTAATATAATAAAAGTTAAAGAAATATATATATTTAATTAATTGTGCATTAGAAGTATATGCTAAATGTTACAGGTACTGATTGAAAAGAAGTAGCACACAGAATTAATGGTTAAGAAAGGAAGGTTATATGAAGAAATACACTCTGAACTGCACTTTGTTTACATAAAAGCTAATACCTTGTATAAGATAGAGTGATAGCAGTGTTAAATGTAAAAATATTTTGAAATTATGCCATTGATGAGTTGTCTAATCTGTGCCAGGTACTACTTAGGAACCTGAAAAAGCATCATTTGATTGAACTTAAGCATCAGTGGTATAAGTTTTGGAGATGGTCTCTCAGCTTTGTGTATAAGGTCAAATAAACATGACCTGAAAGATTCAATTCACTATCCTATTAACATTAACTTGATGCAAAATAAATTGGATGCTCACTATTCATTTAACAGATGAGAGCTCATTTAGTGACAGATCTACTAAGCAGTAGATCTCTCTATGGCTCTGATGGTAAAGAATCCACCTGCAATGTAGTAGACCTGTGTTTGATTCCCAGGTGGAGAAAATCCCCTGGAGAATGAAATGGCTACTCACTCCAGTATTCTTGCCTGGAGAATTCCATGGACAGAGGAGTCCAGTGGGCTATAGTCCTCGGTGTCACAAAGAGTGGGACATGACTGAGAGACTAACACTTTCACTTTCACTTTCTGTCTACTAACCAGTATAAACAGTTAATAGCAATTTACTTAACAGCAAAAGAGACTATTAATTGATCTGTAAATTGGGACTGTTTGACTCATGACTATTAGATAAATTTTTAATTGTTTTCAGCTATTTTATTCATTAAAAATATTGATTGTGTATTATGCTCCAGGCATTTTACTATGTTCTAGAAATACAAGAACAAACGAGAGAGACAACATAATATATTCATGGAGCTTATAGTCATCGAGACATTTCTTTATTTATTAAAAATATTATATATGTTATAACATTAGAGTACCTACAGTGTAATAAGAATTAATGTGTGTGCTGAGTCACTTCAGTTGCATCCAACTTTCTGTGACCATAGGGACTGTAGCCTGCCAGGCTCCTCTATCCATGGGATTCTCCAGGCAAGACTACTGGAGTGGGTGGCCATGCCCTTCTCCAGGGGATCTTCCCCACCCAGGGATCTAACCTGAATCTCTTGCATCTCCTGCATATGCAGGCTGGTTCTTTACACTAGCACCAGCTGGGAAACACAAAGAATCAATAGAAGGCAGCTATTATTAATATAAATTCTTTTATTTACCTCTACACACAATATATTCATATATACACATATATATACAAGGCAATCTCTAATACTTTCCTCCTTGACCTCCTGTATTTGTCAGAATTTGAAAGTACAAAAATATCTTCAAGCTAAATTACCTATTATGGAATCAATTCTTATGAAAATACACAAAACCTGACATTGATTTAATACCTGGTCTTGCCCTTGGGTGTGTGAATCACTTTGCAGTGTATTTTAGCAAATCATGTAGCATGCTTATGATTTAGAGGCTTTGGAGAAAAGTTATCCCAGATAAGCAAATGTGATTCAAAAATGCAAAATGCAGGAATAACTGTGTAGGGAACATGTCCTAAAGACTTATTCAAACAAGTCGTATTCCCTTGGAACATAGCATGTGGTAAACTTCAAGTTTCAGCAGTGTGTGAAAAGCATACTGCTCCTTTTCTTTTTAATTGCTCCCATATGATTTGATTTCACAGAGGACCCAGAACACTGAAGAAATAGTTCACCTTAAAGCATTTGTTGATAAACTTGAGTTTTCCCTTGATGTTTATTATGGAATCCTTGTGAATATAATATAAGCATATGAAATTTTAATTCATACACTGCTAGCATTTTCTAAGCCTACTTCTATTAAGAAGACAACTACCTATTACAGTATATAAAATATGTAGCTGAGAAAGTAATGCCCTCACCAGTCACTCATATGTAAATTATACCAATGTCCTTCTAATTTAAAGTGTTTCTCCTTGGATATATTTCTAATGCAAATGACTGTTACTGCAGACTTCAGAGTATGATTTACCTGTGGTTACTTAAGATTATGAGTCACACCTTGAGTTTTTTGTCTCCTGTAGGCCTGCCACCCATTTGGGTTGTTTCATTCACTTCAGAGTAATGATGGTAATTTTGCTGTGGAAAATGGATATGATAAAAATTATATTCATTAGGTAGGTTCTCTTGGGAGCATATTTTATATGCATGCATAATAGCATAAAGGTTAATAGCACTTGCTTTGAATCATAGAGATATAGGTTTAAATCTTTGTTCTAACCCTTGGTAGCTGTGAAATTTCTGCCAAGTTATATAACATCTTTGAGTAATTATCTCAGGGTTGCTGTACTGTTAAATTATATGTAAAAATAATTTAGAACTGTGCCTTGTACAAAGTATATGCTCACAAAGTAGTAATATATTTTTTTCTTTAGTTAAGAGATATTTTGCAAAGTTGGGAAAGAACAATAATATTTGTGTTTGTCCGGGACTATATATATTGTGACGCTACTAAAAATATGACTACAAACGGTTTGTTTCAGAAAGACTTTGTTAAGATTTGGAAATGAGAAGCTTTGGATTCAGATCAAAACTGTGTATTTCCCATAGACAAAGCACACCATTTTGAGGATATTCGGGTGATATTAAGTGAAAAATCTTTTCAACCTGGGTTTATTTTGGGTAATTGTAGAAAGGATGTAAATTGTTCAGGAAATTTGGTATTTCATTTGCCTAGTCAAAATGTTTTGTTTAAAATAATATCTAAATTATTGAGGATACTTATACAAATTTATCATTTGTATGTGTGAATGCTTGTAGTAAGTGATGTTATCATCCAGATCACATATAAGAAATAGTTTTCATTTCATTTGCATACTAAGGAATGAACATAGAAAGCACAAACTTCTAGAATGAGAGAGTGAATACTTTTAAAAATCCTATCCTTCATAAATGCAATGAGAATAAGAGCAAAATTTGTCAAAATCAACTTTTTCAGAGCTCTGGAAATTAACCAGATTTGCAACAAACTGAGGACAGTTTTATGCAATAAAAAGTTTGGACTGTAGTAAGAACAGTGAGCCTTGCGGCACTTAACTTGTCCTATTTCCATCTATTTATTCCTAGATCAGTAGTAAGTGTGAAAACTTAAAACCATGGTAGCTATGAAAGTCAGCCTTATAGCAGTTACTTATGGGGTTACAGTGGATTTGGAGCTTCTTTCAAAGAGAATTGTCACTATTTGACCTATGTGGCAGACCCTAGAAAAGTCCATTTTCTAAGATATTCTTTATTTGATCAGAATTTAAGCTTTCTATGAAATAACCCTAACCCTAAGGGCATATTTAGAAAACAATTAGTGGCAATAATTTAACATTGCAGCTAACTAAGGCTAGGACACACACAAGGCTAGGATTAACAAATGGTTGGCAAAAAAGTACAAGGAAAAGTTAGAGAATGAAATATCCAGTGGGGCTTTGTAAATTTTCTATATGTTTCTGGTAATAGAGAAAGTGATATGCATGTTCAAGGCTTTACATACACTCAAGAAAGATTCTTATAGCAATTTATTACTGTTCAGTCACTCAGTCTTATAGCAATTTATTACTGTTCAGTCACTCAGTTGTGTCCAACACTGCGACCCCATGGACTGCAGCACACTGGGCTTCCCTGTCCTCACCATCTTCCGGAACTTGCCCAAACTCATGTCCATTGAGTCAGTGATGCCATCCAACCATCTCATTCTCTGTCATCCCCTTCTAGTGCCTTCAATCTTTCCCAGCATAGGTTTTTTTTTTTTTTTTTCTCATGAGTCAGCTCTTTGCATCAGGTGGCCAAAGTATTGGAGCTTTAGCTTCAGCATCAGTCCTTACAATAAATATTCAGGACTGATGTCCTTTAGGATTGACTGGTTTGATCTCCTTGCAGTCCAAGGGACTCTCAAGAGTCTTCTCCAGCACTGCAGTTCAAAAGCATCAGTTCTTTTATGTTCAGCCTTCTTTATGGTCCAACTCTCACATCCATACATGACTGCTAGAAAAACCATAGCTTGTACCATACAGACCTTTGTTGGTAATGTAACATCTCTGCTTTTTTATACACTGTCTAGGTTTGTCATAGCTTTTCTTCCAACATGCAAGTGTCTTAATTTCATGACTGCAGTCACCATCTGCAGTGGTTTTGGAGACTAAAAAAAATAAAGTATGTCACTGTTTCCATTGTTTCCCCATCTATTTGCCATTAAGTGATGGGACTGGATGCCATGGTCTTTGTTTTTTGGATGCTGAGTTTTAAGCCAGCTTTTTTACTTCTGGCTTTTTAGTTCCTCTTCACTCTCTGCCATAAGGGTGTTGTCATCTGCACATCTGAGGTCATTGATATTTCTCCTGGAAATCTTGATTCTAGCTTGTGCTTCATCCAGACTGGCATTTCTGGGTAGAGATAGGGTAGGTATTTCTGATTGGGGTGGCATAATATAATCAAATAGATAGTTTAAGAATCCCACTAGGGATATAGATAGACAAGGAACTTTAGGGGCCTTTCGGAGACCACAGTAAGTTAATGATCACTGAAGAACACAATGGGAAATTCTTGAAACAGTGTGGGCTTGCTTGACGTGTAAAGCAGATCAAATTGTTTAGCAACAAAGGCAGACAAGCTTTCATAATAACAAAACCAATCAAACCTGCTTAGCAAGGAAATCATGCAATGGAAGCATGAGTCATTCCTTGTAACAATAAAACAATCATGGAAAACTAAAGCCTATAACCTGCCCAATGATATCAATAAGCTATGACTTCTAGGACATGTTCTTTGCACACACAAAAAAACAAAAGTTTGGGAAAGGTGACATTTCAATGTGAACAACTCTCTTTATACTGAGACCTGAAATAATTTTTCCATAGTTCCATGACAGTCTTGGATGGGCTATTTAGGATCAAAAACTCCCCTGCTCAATGTATGTGAAAAATTAATTATAGAAGACATGAAGAACAATGAAGAAAGTGGTCTTCTGCCTCCCCACTCTTTCCTTTGATTATAAAAATATAACCTAATAAGCACTCACTTGATTACCTTCTTGGAGAACTCATAAGCATCCTATGCTAATAATTTACTAATCTATCACTTTATCTCTCACTGAATTCTTTCTACACTGAGACATAAAGAAATGGATATCCATGGTGCCCCACTAGATGTATTTCTATGCTTTCAATCCTAATTTCTTGTACCTGGGGACATGAGGCTCTGCATAACCAGAATGACAATGTCAAGACAGAGTTGTAAACTGCACAAGGGAGTACTGAAGGCATACCTCAGAACACATGCATCACCTTAGAAAGGCTGGGAGACTTGTTTTAAGGCATCTTAGGAAATCTCTGTCCAATAACTAAGCTAATGGGGAAGAATTCTATAACTTCACATGACAAAGATTATATATTTTACAAAATTATACCAGGAAAGTCATAAAGCAAACAATAACCAGTGAGAATCACAAACCCTGGAGTGGTTGGTTTGATTTGCAGAGAGGAACATTATTATTATTATTATTTTAACTATTCAGTTTAAATAAAAACTGAGAGACATCCACAAATAATTGTTAAATTATGGCACACAAACAAGAATAAAAGGAATCAATAGAAATTGATCCTGAGGGAGGAAGATATTGGAATTACTAATAACCTACTTGAAATCAGATAGTTTAAATATATGCAAATAACTGAATGAATCATATTTGAATTTCTAGGGGATATTTAAGATAATATGACACCAAATACATAATGTAAATAAAGAGATAGACATTCTAAATAAACAGAAATTCTGGAGTTAAAAAGAATAAATGAAATGAAAATTTCACTAGAAAATTTCATTTTCATATGAAAATTTCAATAGTAGATTGTAACTGAAAGAAGAAAAAGCAATAAACTTGAAGAAAGGACAATTGAGATGATCCTTTCTGAGGAATAGAAAATAAAAGAATAAATAAAATGAACAAAACTCTGAGAGCCACCAATAATCATAAACAATCCATTCAAAGGGGGATTCTAGAATGAGAAGAGAGATGAAAAGTAAGGGGCAAAGGGATATTTGAAGAAATAATTGCCCCAAACTCCAAAATTGAATGAAAGAATCATTTGCAAATCAAAGAGGCTCAGTCAATTCAAGTAGGATAAACTTAAGGAAATACATACTAAGCAATACCTTAGTCAAATTGTTGAACAATAAAAACAAGATAGAATCCTGGAAAAAAAAAGCAAGATAACAGTGATTCACTACACATAATATGAATAGATTAAAAGTTAACTTCTGGTCAGGAATTAGGGAGGGCAAAAGATGGTGAGATGGCATATCTGAAGTGTTTTAAGAAAGACCTTCAACACAGGCAATATATATCCAGCAAAAATATTCTCCAAAGAATAAACAAATTAAGACTTCCAAGAAAAGAAAAAAAAATGAAAAACATATGAGAATTTATCAATAACAGAACTTATCTAAAAAAGGAAATTATAGGAAATCCTTCAGGAAAATTAAATATAGAGTACTGCTTAAAGTAAATATATAGATAAATATAAAAGATAACAAATATATCTTTGTTATAACTTTCCCCCTTATCTGATTTAAAAGACAATTGTATAACACAATAAATGAATAATTGAATTAAAAGTTGGTGAACCTATATGAAGATGGAGTTTTTATCACCATCAAACTACAAAAGCAGGAAAGGAGCAGAATGATATTGGAGCAAAGTTTTTGTGTACAGTTGGAGTTAACCTGGTGTCAACCTCAAATAAATGATTTGAATTTAAGATGTTAATTGTAATTCACAGAGCAGCATACTGAGAAAATAACTATATATATATATATATATATATATATATATAGCAAAATATACAGCAAGGGGATTAAAATGTGATACTATAAAATATTTATTTAACACAAAAGAAAATGTGAATGGAGAAATTTGAAAGGTATAAGATATATAGAAAAGCAATAGTAGATAAAATATATAGATAAAACTAAAAAGAGTCAGACACGACTGAGCAACACTGTTTGTGACCCCATAACCTGTAGCCTGCCAGGCTCCTCTGTCCATAGGATTCTCCAGACATGAATACCAGAGTCAGTTGCCATTCCTTTCTCCAGGGGATCTACATGATCAGGGATTGAAACCAGGTCTCCTGCATTGGCAGGTAAATTCTTTACCATTTAAGTCACCAGGGAAACCCCAAATTGGCTAAATATACCAATAAAAATCAGATACTGTAGATAGTATAATAAGTAACAGAAAACATTGTCTAACTATATTTTCTGTAAGACTCATACTTTAGACTCAAAACAACACATAGGTTGAATGATTGGAAATAGATGCACTATACAAATATTAATCAAAGGATAATATGGAGAACACTGTGGAGATTCCTTAAAAAACTGGAAATAGATCTGCCTTATGATCCAGCAATCCCACTACTGGGCATACACACTGAGGAAGCCAGAATTGAAAGAGACACGTGTACCCCAATGTTCATTGCAGCACTGTTTATAATAGCCAGGACATGGAAGCAACCTAGATGTCCATCAGCAGATGAATGGATAAGAAAGCTTTGGTACATATACACAATGGAGTATTACTCAGCCATTAAAAAGAATACATTTGAATCAGTTCTAATGAGGTGGATGAAACTGGAGCCTATTATACAGAGTGAAGTAAGCCAGAAAGAAAAACACCAATACAGTATACTAACGCATATATATGGAATTTAGAAAGATGGTAACAATAACCCTGTGTACGAGACAGCAAAAGAGACACTGATGTATAGAACAGTCTTATGGACTCTGTGGGAGAGGGAGAGGATGGGAAGATTTGGGAGAATGGCATTGAAACATGTAAAATATCATGTATGATACGAGTTGCCAGTCCAGGTTTGATGCACGATACTGGATGCTTGGGGCTAGTGCACTGGGACGACCCAGAGGGATGGTATGGGGAGGGAGGAGGGAGGAGGGTTCAGGATGGGGAACACATGTATACCTGTGGCGGATTCATTTTGATATTTGGCAAAACTAATACAGTTATGTAAAGTTTAAAAATAAAATAAAATTAAAAAAATAATCAAAGGATAACAGAGTGTCTCTACTAATATTAGAAAAAATCAAATTAAGACAAACCCTGTTATGAGAGACAAAAATATATCAATTCATCATAAAGACATAAAATCAAAATCATATAAGTACAATAAAGAAGTTTTGAAATAAAAGACCAAAAAAGAATAAAAAGGAGAAATAGACAATTCAAGTTGAGAGTTGGGAACTTCAATAATTCATTTTTAAAGTGGATCTAACAACAAGGCAGAAGATAAAAAAGGAAAAAGAAAAAGACGACTAGAGCAACACTATACACCATCTAGACTAACAAACATCTACAGAATACTCCACTGGAAACAAGGAAATATACATTATTTTCAAATCCGTATAAACCATTCTCTTTGATAGACTATATGTTAGGCCATAGAACAAGCCTGAATCAATTTAAAATAATTGAAATTATACAAAGTACATATGCCCCACACACAGAAGTGAAATTACAAATTAATAAGAGAAGGAAATTTGGGAAATTCACAAATCTGTGGATACTAAACAATGCATTGTTTTAAATTTACCAGATGATCAAACAGGACATTGGAAAGGAAATAAGAATATACATTAAAAATAAAAAATAAAAACATATACATTGAAAGAATATATGGAATTGTATAGTCAACTGTATATTGAATGTACATTGAAAGAAACACCATGACTGAACTAGTTTAAGCAGTTAAATCATTAAAGGAGTTTGTTGAGTAGATTCTATAGGTATAACAGTCTATAGTAAAAAAGAAAAAAAAATCAAATTGCTAACGCAACCTAATACACTTTACACATTAGAAACAAAAGAACAAACTCAACTCAAAGCAAACAATTATTGCTCAGGCATTAAATTGTGCCCAACTCTGTGACCCCATGGATTGCAGTATTCCAGACTTCCCTATCCCTCACGATTTCCCAGAATTTGCTCAAACTCATGTCCATTGAGTCATTGATGCCGTCCAACCATCTTCTCCTCTGCTGCCCACTTCTCCTCTTGCCTTCAATATTTCCCTGCATCAGGGTCTTTCCCAGATCTTTCTCTGCTTTTCACATCAGGTTACAAAGTATTGGAACTTCAACATCAGTCATTCCAATAAATATTCAGGACTGATTTCCTTTAGGATTGACTAGTTTGATCTCCTTGCTGTCCAAGGGACTCCCAAAAGTCTTCCCCGACATCACAGTTCAAAAGAATAAATTATTTGGCACTCAGTCTTCTTTATGGTCCAATCCTCACATCTGTACATGACTATTGGAAAACCATAGGTTTGACTAGATGGACATTTGTCAGCAAAGTGATGTCTCTATTTTTTAATACATTATATTTGTCAGAGGTCCCCCCCCCACCTCCAACCAAGGAGCAAGTGTCTTATAATTTCATGACTGAAGTCATTATCCACAGTGATTTTGGAGCTCAAGAAAATGAAATCTGTCACTGCTTCCATTTTTTCCCCATCTATTTACAATGAAGTGATAGGATTGTATGCCATGATCTTCCATATCCGAATGTTGAGTTTTAAGCCAGCCTTTTCACTCTCTTATTTTACCTTCAACAAGAGGCTCTTTAGTTCTTCTCCCCTTTCCGCCATTAGGGTGATGTCATTGGCATATCTGAAGTTGTTGATATTTCTCCCCACAATCTTGATTCCAGCTTGTGCTTCATGCAGCTCAGCATTTTACATGATGTACCCCACAAATAAGTTAAATAAGCAGGGTGACAATACACAGGCTTGATGCACTCCTCTCCTAATTTGGAACCATTCCATTATTCCATGTCCCCTTCTAACCGCTGCTTCTTGACCTTCATACAGATTTCCCAGGAGGCAGGTAAGGTGGTATGGTATTTCCATCTCTTTAAGAATTTTCCACAACTTGTGATCCATGCAGTGAAAGACTTTAGCATAGTCAACATTTTGCATATGACCTGATAATTATGTCTGTGACCATTTTTATTATGCTTTAGACATACTAAACATTTATTTTTCTCTACTAAGACAAATTTTCTTCCACTTTAGGATTATTATCATCCATATGCTTTCTTCCTAGAAAGCCTTTCACTTAGCCATTTTCCAAACTGTGTTTTGCCATTTAGGGCTCAGGTCTTTATTATTTGTGTGAGGTCTTACCTATCACCTAATCCAAAGAAGTAGTTCCTTAGTGCTTGTATTACATCGCTCAGCTTTCATAGTCTTCATTTTCTGAAATTATCTTGTTCCTTTAATTTGTTTATTATCTATACATCCTTATAGAACTTTAACTGAGTGCAGTGTTTTTACCTTTAAATCTATGCACTCTACTACCACAGCTGGTAGTAGAATATCAACATTCGATAAATAGCTGTCAAATAGTTAAAGGAATCTATTCCTTTACATCATCTACTGTAACATAAGGCTAGATTGCTTCATCTGAAAAACATCCCATGTGTAACATCATTGGGCTCCTGTAACATCAGTCACTGAAATAATCTTACAACATTTGTTATAGTTTGGTTTCTTGTATTTACTGCACATTTTTTCCTTCAGCCATAAACTCTGCTTTCTTGTTGATGTTATGAAACACCATAGAAGGCTGGAGAAGAAGTTGCCATGGTTTCAGAGAATAGGAATGGCATTCAAATTCTATTTATACTGCAATTGGCACGTTATTTAACTGTTTCAGGCTTCAATTCCTCTATTTATAAAGCTCATTAGTGCTGGGTAGATTACACGAGACAATGTGTGAAAAGAAGTTAGGAAAGAACTAGTGGGTAGAAACTCAATATATATTAGTAGTTATTCTTATTACAAATTTATTTAGTTCCTGGAATCAAAATTATTAATGATGGAAAGATATCTTCACTTACTGTAAGCTTTATCTTTACAACTAACCAAAAAGATAATTTCACAGAAAGATATCTATATGTACATATACATATACACAGTTATATAAAAACAATATGTACATGAATATACACATTTATACTACCTTGATAATGTATATCTAGGTACATATACATCTAGATAAAAATATTTGAATTATTTGTTTATGTGTTGTTAGTCAGTGTGCTCCATAGACATATGCACAAAAAATATTTTAATTCTGAGAAGTTGAAACATCATTCAACTCTAACATTTCTTATAATTGTGCTTATTGGCATTTCATTTTTACAGTACAATTTTATGTCACCCTGGAGTTTCTGGTTTCAGATCACACCCAGTTATATTTGCACAACACACAAAAATATCCTATAGATGACAATAATATTCTTTAGAGACAGTTTTGAATTTCTGCCATTTTTGAGACAAATGCACATTTTCATCACTAAAGATAAAGCCAAATAGTAAAAACAAAGCATCAACTGGGTTTTCTAGCCATGTCTATTGACAAAGGTGCCATAACATTTTTAAAAAGGAATTGAAGAGCAAAGTTGAAATGCTGAGAACATAGTTTATTGTAAATGCCTGAATCAGAACAACCAGTGAAAGGTCAACATAACAGCCCATTGATCTATACAAGCACATTTGCTAAACCCAGTAATAAATTCTCCCAAGAACCAAGCAGCAATTCCTTCAAATATTTGTGATATCCTTTTGTATGAGGAAGCTGGCCAGGAAGTATAGCAGAAGTTGCCCTTTATCTTTGTTAGCACAAAGTCAGTAAACTATGGGCCCCTCACAAAGATTTTAAACATTATCTTTCTTATAAATGTAACTTTATTGAGCCCACATTTTGAGCAAATTTATGTCAGTTAATGATCTACCAGTCTTTGTGTACTTGTAGTATAGCAATTATCTATTATTTTATCATGACAGGATAAATAAAAAAAAAAGTGTTCCTGAATGACAGGAACACTATATTATTAATGGTATTGTTAATTATGGAAAGTAATTAGACTACTGAGAAAGACTGGTACTGGAAAACTTAGGTTATCACTAAATATTTCTCTTTTATGGTGATACACTTTTGGAACTTGTGAAAATTTTACAGGATAATTTACATTAACAACACAAACAGACCTGATCCAAAAGAGGGTAGGATACAGTGACTAAACAAAAGGAAAAGGAAAGAAACAAATAAAGGTACACTGTTAAGAAAACAAATATCTTATTAGATCTTATTAGGAAATAACAAGATTGTGGCAGAGAAATGCTACAATGTGAGGATTCATGTTATTATCCCCTATATTATTAAAAACTATTCAATAAAATAAATAATAAGTTAATTAATAAGCATGTGAAAGCCAACAGCAGTAATGCAAAAATAAGTTTCAAATTCTCCTCCCTACTCATGCATGAACAATCTTTCTCATTGAGCTATTCTTTATTCTCATCTTCAATTTATCCACTCATCACTTAAAGTTTTCTGAGAACATTCCCATATTTTCAATATGTGGTCTGTTTTTTTGGTTAGTGATAGGGAGGCCACATACAATTCAGACATTCAGTTAAATTTGAACTTTAGACAACAACATTTTATTTTAGCTATAAATATATCTTAAATAGGTCTGATCTTTCCCCCTATTATTCCAGATGCTTGAAGTGATTTCCTTGTGTTTATTATCATTTACTTTGCATATTTTTTTAATCTTATAAATTTTTATTTTCAAAAGTAATAATAGGCTTGAATACGAGACAGCAAAAGAGACACTGATGTGTAGAACAGTCTTGTGGACTCTGTGGGAGAGGGAGAGGGTGGGATGATTTGGGAGAATGGCATTGAAATATGAATAATATCATATATGAAATGAGTCACCAGTCCAGGTTCGATGAACAATACTGGATGCTTGGGGCTGGTGCACTGGGATGACTCAGAGGGATGGTACAAGGAGGGAGGAGGGTGGAGGGTTCAGGAAGGGGAACGAGTGTATACGTGTGGCGGATTCATGTTGATATATGGCAAAACCAATATAATATTGTAAAGTTAAAAAATAAAATTAAATTAAAAAAAAAGTTAACCAGGCATTTTTGGAAGATCTAGAATATGTTTTTTTTTTTTTTTTAGTTTATTTATTTTAATTGGAGGATAATTGCTTTACAATATTGTGTTGATTTCTACCATACATCAGCATGAATCAGCCATAGGTATACATATGTCCCTTGCCTCTTGAATCTCCCTCCTACCTCTCATTCCATATCACCCCTCTAGGTTGTCAGAGAGTACCAGGTTTGAGCTACCTGCATCATACAACAAATTCCCACAGGCCATCTATTAATATTTTACATATAGTAATGTAATGTTTCAATGCCACCCTGTCAACCTGTTCCACCCTATCCTTTCCTCACTGTGTCCATAACTCTGTTCTCTATGTCTGTGTCTCCATTGCTGCTCTTCAAATAGGTTCATCAGTACCATCTTTCTAGATTCCATATTTATGTGTTAATATATGATACTTGTTTTTTTTTTTTTTTTCTTTTTGGCTTATTTCATTCTGTATAACAGGCTCTAAGTTCAGCATCCTCATTAGAACTGACTCAAATGCAATCCCTTTTAATGACTTCATTGTATATATGTATCACAACTTTTTTATCCATTCATCTGTCAATGGACACCTAGGTTGCTTCCATGTCCTAGCTATTGTAAATACTACTGCTATGAACATTGGGGTACCTGTGTCTTTTTCAATTATGGTTTTCTCATGGTATATGCCAAGTAAGGGGATTGTTGGGTCATATGGTAGTTTTATTCCTTCTTTTTTTCAAGGACTCTTCATATTGTTCTCCCAGAAAAGTCAATGGCAACCCACTCTGGTAATCTTGCCTGGAAAATCCCAGGGATGGAGGAGCCTGGTAGGTTGCAGTCCATGGGGTCTCACAGAGTGGGACACGACTGAAGCGACTTAGCAGCAGCAGCAACAGTAGCATACTGTTCTCCATAGTGGCTGTATCAATCTACATTCCCACCAACAATGCAAAAGGTTCCTTTTTCTCACACCCTTTCCAGCATTTATTATTTGTAGATTTTTGTTGATGATCATTCTGATTGGTGTGAGGTAATTCCTCAGAGTAGTTTTGATTTACATTTCTCTAATGAGGAAAGATGTCTTTATTTAGACCTCTAAAGTACAGGAGGCGCGGCAGCTGTGATGAACCACAGAGGCCGAGAAGAGCTATACCACGTTCAAGGTCAGGGGCAGCGGCTGAGAGGAGCTAACCCACACCTGAAGTCAGGGGCAGCGGCCGAGATGAGCTACCTCATGCCCGAGGTCAGGGGCTGTAAAGGAGAGGAGCAAACTCACGTCTGAGGTCAGGGGTGGCAGCTGAGAGGAGCTACCCTACGTCCAAGGAACGGCAGCTGCACTCGAGTAGGAGGGCTGAGAGGAGTTACTCCACGTTCAAGGTCAGGAGGGGTGACTCATCTAAGGTAAGGAGCAGCAGCTGCGCTTTGCTGGAGCAGCCATGAAGAAAGACCCCAATTCCAAGGTAATAGAAACCCAAGTAAGATGGTAGGTGTTGCGAGCGGACATCAGAGGGCAGACACACTGAAACCATAATCACAGAAAACTAGCCAAACTGATCACAGAGATAACAGCCTTGTCTAACTCAAGGAAACTAAGACATGCCTTGTGGGTACACTCAAGATGGATGGGTCATGGTGGAGAGGTCTGACAGAATGTGGTCCACTAGAGAAGGGAATGGCAAACCACTTCAGTATTCTTGCCTTGAGAACCCCATGAACAATATGAAAAGGCAAAATGATAAGATACTGAAAGAGGAACTTGCCAGGTCAGTAGGTGCCCAATATGCTACTGGAGATCAGTGGATAAATAACTCCAGAAAGAATGAAGTGATGGAGCCAAAGCAAATACAATACCCAGTTGTGGATGTGACTGGGGATAGAAGCAAGGTCTGATGCTGCAAAGAGCAATATTGTATAGGAACCTGGAATGTCAGGTCCATGAATCAAGGCAAATTGGAAGTGGTCAAACAGTAGATGGCAAGAGTAAACATTGACATTCTAGGAATCAGTGAACTAAAATGGACTGGAATGCATGAATATAATTCAGATGACCATTATATCTACTACTGTGGGCAGGAATCCCTTAGAAGAAATGGAGTAGCCATCATGGTCAACAAAAGAGCCCAAAATTCAGTACATGGATGCAATCTCAAAAACGACAGAATGACCTCTGTTCATTTCCAAGGAAAACCAATCAATATCATGGTAATCTAAGCCAATGCCCCAAAGAGTAATGCTGAAGAAGCTGAAGTTGAATGGTTGTATGAAGACCTCCAAAACCTTTTAGAACTAACACCCAAAAAAGATGTCCTTTTCATTATAGGGGACTGGAAAGCAAAAGTAGGAAGTCAAGAAACACCTGGAGGAACAGGCAAAATTTTCCTTGGAGTACAGAATGAAGCAGAGCAAAGGCTAATAGAGTTTTTCCAAGAGAACACACTGGTCATAACAAACACCCTCTTTCAACAACACAAGAGAAGACTCTACACATGGACATCACCAGATGGTCAACACCGAAATCAGATTGATTATATTCTTTGCAGCCAAAGATGGAGAAGCTCTATACAGTCATCAAAAACAAGACAGGGAGCTGACTGTGGCTCAGATCATGAGCTTCTTATTGCCAAATTCAGGCTTAAATTGAAGAAAGTAGGGAAAACCACTAGACCATTCAGGTACGACCTAAACCAAATCCTTATGATTGATTATACAGTGGAAGAAAGAGATTTAAGGGACTAGATCTGATAGACAGAGTGCCTGACGAACTATGGACAGAGATTCATGACATTGTACAGGAGACAGGGATCAAGACCATCCCCATGGAAAAGAAATGCAAAAAAGCAAAATGGCTGTCTGGGGAGGCCTTACAAATAGCTGTGAAAAGAAGGGAAGCAAAAAGCAAAAGAGAAAAGGAAAGATATAAACATCTGAATGCAGAGTTCCAAAGAATAGCAAGAAGAGATAAGAAAGCCTTCTTCAGCAATCAGTGCAAAGAAATAGAGGAAAACAACAGAATGGGAAAGACTAGAGATTGCTTCAAGAAAATTAGAGATAGCAAGGGAATATTTCATGCAAAGATGGGCTCGATAAAGGACAGAAATAGTATGGACCTAACAGAAGCAGAAGATATTAAGAACAGGTGGCAAGAATATACAGGAGAACTGATCTTCATGACCCAGACAATCATGATGGTGTGATCACTCACCTAGAGCAAGACATCCTGGAATGGAAGTCAAGTGGGCCTTAGAAAGCATCACTACGTACAAACCTAGTGGAGGTGATGGAATTCCAGTTGAACTATTTCAAATTCTAAAAGATGATGCTGTAAAAGTGCTGTTCTTAATATGCCAGCAAATTTGGAAAACTCAGCAGTGGCCACAGGACTGGAAAAGGTCAGTGTTCATTACAATCCCAAAGAAAGGTAATGCCAAAGAATGCTCAAACTACTGCACAATTGCACTCATCTCACACGCTAGTAAAGTAATCCTCAAAATTCTCCAAGCCAGTTTTCAGCAATACATGAACCATGAACTTCAAGATGTTCAAGCTGGATTTAGAAAAGGCAGAGGAACCAGAGATCAAATTGCCAACATCCGCTGGATCATCAAAAAAGCAAGAGGGTTCCATAAAAACATTTGTTTCTGCTTTATTGACTATGCCAAAGCCTTTGACTGTGTGGATCAGAATAAATTGTGGAAAATTCTGAAAGAGATGGGAATGCCAGACCACCTGACCTGCCTCTTGAGAAACGTGTATGCAGGTCAGGAAGCAATAGTTAGAACTGGGCACGGAACAATAACAACAACAGACTGGTTCCAAATAGGAAAAGGAGTTCATCAAGGCTGTATATTATCACCCTGCTTATTTAACTTCTATGCAGAGTACATCATGAGAAACACAGGGGTGGAAGAAGCACAAACTGGAATTAAGATTACCAGGAGCAATATCAATAACTTCTGATATGCAGAGGACACAAATCTTAAAGTGGAAAATGAAGGGAAACTAAAAAGCCTCTTGATGAAAGTGAAAGAGGAGAGTGCAAAAGTTGGCTTAAAGCTCAACATTCACAAAATGAAGATCATGGCATTTGTTCCCATCACTTCATGAGATATGGATGGGGAAACAGTGGAAACAGTGTCAGACTTTATTTTTGGGGGCTCCAAAATCACTGCAGATGGTGACTGCAGCCATGAAATTAAAAGATGCTTACTCCTTGGAAGGAAAGTTATGACCATCCTAGATAGTGTATTAAAAAGCAGAGACATTACTATGCCAACAAAGATCCGTCTACTTAAGGGCTATGTTTTTTCCTGTGGTCATGTATGGACTGTGAAGAAAGCTGAGCACTGAAGAATTGATGCTTTTGAACTGTGGTGTTGGAAAAGACTTTTGAGAGTCCCTTGAACTGCAAGAAGATGCAACCAGTCCATCCTAAAGGAGGTCAGTCCTGGGTGTTCATTGGAAGGACTGATGCTGAAGCGGAAACTCCAATAATTTGGCCACTTCATGTGAAGGTTTGACTCATTGGAAAAGACCCTGATGCTGGGAGGGATTGGGGGCAGGAAGAGAAGGGAACGACAGAGGATGAGATGGCTAGATGGCATCACTGACTCGATGAACAGGAGCTTGGGTAAACTCTGACAGTTTGTAATGGACAGGGAGGCCTGGTGTGCTCTGATTCATGGGGTTGCAAAGAATCGGACACGACTCAGGAACTGAACTGAACTGAATGAGGAAAGATACTGAGCATCTTTTTATGTGCTTATTATTCATCTGTATGTCTTCTTTGGAAAGATACCTGTGTATGTGTTCTGCCATTTTTTGATTGGATGGTTTATTTTTCTGGTACTGAGTGGCAAGAGCTGCTTGTATACTTTGGAGATTAATCTTTTGTCAATTATCTCATTTACTTTACATATTCTTTATGGTTCCAAATTCACTGAGTTGCTTCTTCCATGGGGCCTATTCTGCATATCCTATATAATCTGTATATACTGCAGTACAATTTTTATTTCAGAGATGATATTTTTACCTCTAGAAATCTGCATATACTATAAAGCATATGGATACCCAGAAAGTGTAATGAAGAAATTACAATGCATTTTATCATCTCACCAACTGCTTTCTTTGTATTATGAATAGTCATTATTCAAAATCCTAGTGATCATTTAATCCTCAGAAACTTTACCAGTTAATCTTGGCTGTCACTCCTCACAGAACAATGGAAAAATCGATGAAGATTTTTAGATTGAAGGCTAACTTCAATTATTTTTGAGTGAATGCAAAAACATATATATTTGCACACATATACACACACCAAAATAATCATTGTGTGTGTATCTATATATATAGATATATAGATACACACACAAATTCACAGATTGTATATATATATGTGTATATAATTATTATTATTGTTGTTATAGCCCAGTATGGCATGCTTTAAGATAGTTTTTAAAAAATCCTGTATTGCCTTGGTTTTGAGGCCCTGAACCAAGACACCCAGTCAGTTGCTTTTTTTGAGAAACTATTATGTCTACATTCTCCTGTACTCTCACAATCAAGGTCACTATGTGCCAGCCATATTCACATCATGGCAAGGGACCCTACACCAGGAACAACCCCTGCTCACCCAAGTATACTGAAGTTATTCAAATTAGACAATCCTAAGTCTATTTCCTCTGTTTTACTTTCTTTCTTATCAAAATACAATAAAATTTCTTGTACACAGTTTCTTTTCCTTTACCTTGTGACTGGCCTCAAAACTTGAGTCAAGATTTTAATGCAAAGAATTGGAGGAAAACAACAGAATGGGAAAGACTATAGAGCCTTTCAGGAAAATTAAAGATAGCAAGGGAATATTTCATGCAAAGATGGGCTCAATAAAGGAGAGAAATGGTATGGGCCTAACAGAAGCAGAAGATATTAAGAAGAGGTGGCAAGAATACACAGAAGAACTGTATAAAAAAGATCTTCATGACATAGATAATCACGATGGTATGATCACTCACCTAGAGTGAGACATCCTGGAATGTGAAGTCAAGAGGGCCCTGGGAAGAATCACTACGAACAAAGCTAGTGGAGATGATGGAATTCCAGCTGAGCTATTTCAAATATTGAAAGATGATGCTGTGAAAGTGCTGCACTCAATATGCCAGCAAATTTGGAAAACTCAGCAGTGGCCACAGGACTGGAAAAGGTCAGTTTTCATTCCAATCCCAAAGAAAGGCAATGTCAAAGAATGCTGAAACTACCATGCAATTGCACTCATCTCACGCTAGTAAAGTAATGCTCAAAATTCTCCAAGCCAATTACTTTACAATATTGTATTGGTTTTGCCATATATCAAAATGAATCCTTCATGCATGTACACTTGTTCCCCATCCTGAACCCTCCTCCCACATCCCTATAAATTTATATTTAAAAAAAATTCTCCAAGCCAGGCTTTAGCAATATGTGAACCGTGAACTTCCAGATGTTCAAGCTGGTTGTAGAAAAGGCAGAGAAACCAGAGATCAAATTGCCAACATTTTCTGGATCATCAAAAAAGCAACAGAATTCCAGAAAGGATATCTATTTCTCCTTTATTGACTATGCCAAATCCTTTGACTGTGTGGATCACAATAAACTGTGGAAAATTCTGATAGAACTGGGACTACCAGACCACCTGACCTTTCTCTTGAGAAACCTGTATGCAGGTGAGGAAGCAACAGTTAGAACTGGACATGGAACAACAGACTGGTTCCAAATAGGAAAAGGAGTATGTCAAGGCTGTATATTGTCACCTTGCTTATTTAGCTTATATCAAAAGTACATCATGGGAAACGCTGGTATGGAAGAAGCACAAGCTGGAATCAAGACTGCAGTGAGAAATATCAATAACCTCAGATATGCAAATGACATCACCCTTATGGCAGAAAGTGCCTCTTGATGATAGTGAAAGAGGACAGTAAAAAACTTGGCTTAAAGCTCAACATTCAGAAAACCAAGATCATGGCATGCAGCCCCATAATTTCATGGCAAATAAATGGGGAAACAGTGGCCTATTTTATTTTTCTGGGCTTGAAAATCGCTGCAGATGGTGATTGCAGCCATGAAATTAAAAGACACTTACTCCTTGGAAAGAAAGTTATGACCAACCTAGATAGCATATTAAAAAGCAGAGACATTACTTTGTCAGCAAAGGTCCAACTAGTCAAGGCTATTGTGGCCTTGTATGGATGTGAGAACTGGACTTTTCCAGTGTCCATGTACAGAAGTGAGAGTTGGACTATAAAGAGGCTGAGCACAGAAGAATTGATGCTTTTGCACTGTGATATTGGAGAAGACTCTGAGATTCCCCTGGACTGCAAGGAGATGCAACCAGTCCATCCTAAGGGAAATTGGTCTTGGGTGTTCATTGGAAGGACTGATTTTTTTTTAATTAATTTATTTTAATTAGAGGCTAATTATTTTACAATATATTGGTTTTGCCATACATCAACATGAATCTGCCAAGGGTGTACACATGTTACCAATCCTGAACGTCCCTCCCACCTGCCTCCCCATACCATCCCTCTGGGTCATCCCAGTGCACCAGCCCCAAGCATCCTGTATCCTGCATCGAACCTGGACTGGTGATTCGTTTCTTGTATGATATTATACGTGTTTCAATGCCATTCTCCCAAATCATTCCACTCTCTCCCTCTCCCACAGAATCCAAAAGACTATACATCTGTGTCTCTTTTGCTGTCTTGCATACAGGGTTATTGTTACCATCTTTCTAAATTTCATATATACTGTATTGGTGTTTTTCTTGCTGGCTTACTTCACTCTGTATAATCGGCTCTAGTTTCATCCACCTCATTAGAACTGATTCAGGTGTATTCTTTTTAATGGCTGAGTAATACTCCATTGTGTATATGTACCACAGCTTTCTTATCCATTCATCTGCTGATGGACATCTAGGTTGTTTCCATGTCCTGGCTATTACAAACAGTGCTGCAATGAACATTGGGGTACATGTGTCTCTTTCAATTCTGGTTTCCCCGGTGTGTATGCCCAGCAGTGGGATTGCTGGGTCGTATGGCAGTTCTATTTCCAGTTTTTTAAGGAATCTCTACACTGTTCTCCATAGTGGCTGTGCTAGTTTGCATTCCCACCAACAGTGTAAGAGGGTTCCCTTTTCTCCACACCCTCTTGAGAATTTATTGCTTGTTGACTTTTGGACAGCAGCCATTCTGACTGGCATGAAATGGTACCTCATAATGGTTTTGATTTGCATTTCTCTGATAATGAGTGATATTGAGCATCTTTTCATGTGTTTGTTAGCCATCTGTATGTCTTCTTTTCATGTGTTTGTTAGCCATCTGTATGTCTTCTTTGGAGAAATGTCTGTTTAGTTCTTTGGCCCATTTTTTGATTGGGTCATTTATTTTTCTGGAATTGAGCTGCAGGAGTTGCTTGTATATTTTTGAGATTAGTTGTTTGTCAGTTGCTTCATTTGCTATTATTTTCTCCCATTCTGAAGGACTGATGTTAAAGCTGAAACTCCAGTATTTTGGCCACCTGATGTGAAGAGCTGACTCATTTGAAAAGACCCTGATTTGGGGAAAGATTGAAGGCAGGAGAAGAAGGGGATGACAGAGGATGAGATGGTTAGATGACATCACCGACTCAATGGACACGAGTTTGGGTGGACTCCAGGAATTGGTGATTGACAGGAAGGCCTGGCTTGCTGTGTTTCATGGGGGTCACAAAGAGTTGGACATGACTGAGCGACTGAACTGAATATAGGTCACTGTATTTCCCCTGCCTCAGCATGTTGTCCTATGTCTTCCCCAGCAACTGTGAGCATAATAAAATTTTAGAGCTCTTTCCATTTTCTCCTTCTTGATCTGCACCAGGCCTCACCATACCTCACCCAGGGTAACATGATTAAAGAATGTACCAGATGTGTTCATTGTCCCAGGTCTTGAATCATTATAACCAAGTGAATAATCACATTTTCAATCATTGAAAGCATAATTTTAACCAAACTATACCAAAAAATGTTAAAATGTACTTATTTTTTTTAATTCTTATATTTTTTCTGTGTATTAAACATAAAAGCATTTATAATGAATTATGGCCATGCATCTCCTCTATTTGAAGGAAAATAATGCTCCTTTATTTAAAGGAAAATAATGATTGTTTTCAGAATTTCTGAAGAACACATGTCAGTATAAAATCAATCAAGAATACAGTCTGATTTGTTAAGTATAAAGGGATTGAGTCAAGTTTTTATAGTAGACAGGATTTATATAAAACAATGAGAGACCTAGAAAACTTTGGAAGCACAGAGATAGTGAAGATAAAGGAAGAATAATGGTAAAGAAAGTAACATCTAGCATTCAGAATTTAGGAAAAGAAAAAATTCTAAAAATCACTTCTCATAAACCCAACTCTCTGTAACAGCAAGATGACTAACTTGCACAGGATATTCATTTATTTGAAAAAAAAAATTAATGATGTGTGCTTGTCAGTGATATAGCAGAACTTATAATTTCTGTTAATTTTGTACCTTTTTAATATTCTAGGGAATATCTTTCATTGGCAGTTTCGTGTTTGAGACCCTGTTTTCAGAGATTCTGAAGGGATAATTTACAGGCCCCCTGAGATATCTCGAATAAAAATTATTTAAGTAGGATTGCTTGAGATGTTAAGTTAAAAATAAAAATTTGTAATTCTGGGTATTGTAACCCAGTTTCTTTGTCTATTATACTGTAATCAGATATTTAACCATGTCTTTTAAGCTTTTTGTCATTTATAGATACTTTTGCACTCTGATTATATTACAAAAAGTGCTTCATCATCAAGGAGATTCATAGAAAATCTATGGAAGTAGTTACAACAGGTTCACACCAAGATAATGGCTGTGTAAGGGCTCCAGCCCTTAAAATAAGGAACTGTCCTGTCCCTAGGACTCATAGATCAGGCATCTAGAGATTTTTTACTCCCTGAGAGGCAGTTTTGACACCGTTATTCAGCCTTGAAGCAGTTACTGAAGATAGATATCACTCCTTTGCTTCCCATAAGAATATGGGAGTAAAATCTCTGACTGGGGAGTGAAACAAGAGGGAAGGGTGCAGGGCACTAACTTTAAAAGAATGACATAGCCCGAGAACATGATATAAACTGATTAGAATCAAATAGGTCCAAGATGGCTGAAGACTGGGCCTCAGATCTTGAGCCTCAGTATAAGCTCATCATAATACATCAGCAAGCTAAATGACAGCTACCAGCACCATGACAATTCTGAGGCCAACCATTAAACGGCAAAAAGTGAGTAGTGGCCCAATTCCTTGAAACTCCTCCTTCTCTGAAAGAGTTGGAATAATCTTCCCACTCGTTAGCCTATGAAATTACCCAACCTGTAAAAACTAACCACATAATATTTTCAGGTCAATTTCATCTTTGATTTCAAGGAAATCAAACTAGTCAAACCTAAAGAAAATCAGTCCTGAATATTCACTGGAGGGACTGGTGCTGAAGCTGAAACTCCAATACATTGGCCACCTGATATAAAGAGCTGACTCATTGGAAAAGACCCTGATGCTGAGAAAGATTGAAGGCAAATGGAGAAGGGGGCAGTAGATGATGAGATGGTTAGATAGCATCACTGGCTCAATGGGCATGAGTTTGAGCAAACTCCAGGAGATAGTGAAGGGCAGGGAACCCTGGCATGCTGTAACTCATGAGGTCACAAAGAGTAGGACATGCTTAGTGACTAAACAACAACAACTCATCTTCTGAGATGTACCACACTCTGTCTGTGGAGTGTGTTTTACTCTAAATAAATCCACTTCTTACCTATCAAAAAGAAACAAAAAATAGGATTTATGTCAGAAAATGAGAAACTTACAGAATTTTGGAAGGACAGAAGTAGTGAAGATAAAGAAAGAATAAAGGTAAAGGTAAAGAAAGTAATATTCAGAAATTTACCAAGAGTAAAAATTGCAGAAATCATTACTGATAACTTGAACTGTCTGCAGCACTAAAGTGGCTAATTTGCCACAGGATACTCAAAGTTACTTGCATTAAAAAAAAAAAAAAAAAGTGTGTGTTTATCAATGCTACAGCAGAAGTAATTGTTTCTGCTTATCTTGTACTTTTCAAAATATTATAGGGAATACGTTTTATTGGTAATTTCAAATTTAAGATCCTATACAAGGGTTTCTGAACTATGTCAGTTTTTAATATCCAATTCCCTTGATACAGAGAGCTAAATGGCTAAAAGATAGTCTGAAACATTCATTCACCCTTTCCTATCAAGCATCCTTCACAGTATTTTATTAATATCTAATTTAAAAGAGCAATGTTAACTAGAGTGTTTTTCTTTATAAAGGGATGAAATTATGCCTTGCACAAACTAGGATGCATTCAGTTTCTTCTTGGAATAGAAGAGATCAAGGCACAATCACTGTTTCTGTCTTAATATGCTATTTCTTTTATTCATTTTTCAGTCAAAATCTTCCTTTGATTTACTAGAAGACTCATTATTTTAGCTATCATTAGCACATCTTATGGAGAAGGAAACGGCAACCCACTCCAGTATTCTTGCCAAGAGAGTCCTGTGGACAGAGGAGCCTGGTTACATAAGCAGCACATCTTACATAACATGTTGCTGGGCTGCTGCTGCTATGTCACTTCAGTCGTGTCCGACTCTGTGTGACCCCATAGACTGCAGCCCACCTAGCTCCCCCATCCCTGGGATTCTCCAGGCAAGAACACTGGAGTGGGTTGCCATTTCCTGTTCCAATGCATGAAAGTGAAAAGTCAAAGTGAAGTCACTCAGGCATGTCTGACTCTTAGTAACCCCATGCACTGCAGCCTGCCAGGCTCCTCGGTCCATCGGATTTTCCAGGTAAGAGTACTGGAGTGGGTTGCCATTGCCTTCTCCCTTATGTAACATAGTAAGGGGCAAAGAAGGAGGATACACGTTTACTATGTACAAAAATATACAGAAAATGTGCTTAGTTACTATAGATCTTGTTTGTTAATGAGGACTTGATTGTTATTAATAATTGCTTTGATTTATTATTCAACTCCACATAGCGAAGGCGGCTGCAACGGGCGCGCCAAAGTGCGGCCGAGAGGAGCCACCCCAGGTCCGAGGTCAGGGGCAGCGGCTGAGAGTATCAGACTGCGACGGCGCAGGAATGGCTGAGAGGAGCTACCCTGCGTCCGAGATCAGGCGGTGCGGCTGAGAGGAGATACCCAGTATCCAAGGTCAGGGGCGGCGGCCAGGAGGAGCTACCCCAGGCCCCCACTCCCGAAGCCAGGGGTGGCAGCCAGGAGAAGCAACCCCACGCCCTAAGCCAGGGGTGGCAGCCAGGAGAAGCAACCCCACGCCCTAGGCCAGGGGCAGTGGCCAGGAGAACCAACCCAACATCCATGGAGTCGTGGCTGGGCAGGCACAGGAGGGCCTAGAGGAGCTATCCCACATTGAAGGTCAGGAAGGGCAGAGGTGAGGATTTACCCCTCGTCCAAGGTAAGGAGCAATGGCTGCGCTTTGCTGAAGCAGACATGAAGAGAAACCTCACGCCCAAGGTAAGAGAAACCCAAGTAAGATGGTAGGTGTTGCAAGAGGGCATAAGAGGGTAAACACACTGAAACCATACTCACAGAAAACTAGTCAATCTAATCACACTAGGACCACAGCCTTGTCTAACTCGCTGAAACTAAGCCATGCCCGTGGGGCAACCTAAGATGGGCGGGTCATGGTGGAGAGATTTGACAGAATATGGTCCACTGGAGAAGGGAATGGCAAACCAATTCAGTATTCTTGCCTTGAGAACCCCATGAACAGTATGAAAAGGCAAAATGAT
>NW_011494782.1:1290844-1292125 GCF_000754665.1 Bison bison bison | reverse complement strand
GGTGAAATTTAACTCAGATGACCATTATATCTACTACTGTGGGCAGGAATCCCTCAGAAGAAATGGAGTAGCCATCATGGTCAACAAAAGAGTCTGAAATGCAGTACGTGGATGCAATCTCAAAAACGACAGAATGATCTCTGTTCGTTTCCAAGGCAAACCATTCAATATCACAGTAATCCAAGTCTATGCCCCAAGCAGTAATGCTGAAGAAGCTGAAGTTGAATGGTTCTATGAAGACCTACAAGACCTTTTAGAACTAAACCCCAAAAAGATGTCCTTTTCATTATAAGGGACTGGAATGCAAAAGTAGGAAGTTAAGAAACACCTTGAGGAACAGGCAAATTTGGCCTTGGAATACGGAATGAAGCAGGGCAAAGACTAATAGAGTTTTGCCAAAAAAATGCACTGGTCATAACAAACACCCTCTTCCAACAACACAAGAGAAGACTCTATATATGGACATCACCAGATGGTCAACACCGAAATCAGATTGATTATATTCTTTGCAGCCAAAGATGGAAAAGCTCTATACAGTCAGCAAAAACAAGACCAGGAGCTGACTGTGGCTCAGACCATGAACTCCTTATTGCCAAATTCAGACTTAACTTGAAGAAAGTAAGGAAAACCACTAGACCATTCAGGTATGACCTAAATCAAATCCCTTATGATTATACAGTGGAAGTGAGAAATAGATTTAAGGGCCTAGATCTGATAGATAGAGTGCCTGATGAACTATGGAATGAGGTTCGTGACATTGTACAGGAGACGGGGATCAAGACCATTATCAAGACCATTTCTATAGAAAAGAAATGCAAAAAAAGCAAAATGGCTGTCTGAGGAGGCCTTACAAATAGCTGTGAAAAGAAGAGAAGCGAAAAGCAAAGGAGAAAAGGAAAGATATAAACATCTGAATGCAGAGTTCCAAAGAATAGCAAGAAGAGATAAGAAAGCCTTCTTTAGCAATCAATGCAAAGAAATAGATGAAAACAACAGAATGGGAAAGACTAGAGATCTTTTCAAGAAAATCAGAGATACCAAAGGAACATTTCATGCAAAGATGAGCTCGATAAAGGGCAGAAATGGTATGGACCTAACAGAAGCAGAAGATATTAAGAAGAGGTGTCAAGAATACACAGAAGAACTGTACAAAAAAGATCTTCACAACCCAGATAATCACGATGGTATGATCACTCACCTAGAGCAAGACATCCTGGAATGTGAAGTCAAGTGGGCCTTAGAAAGCATCACTATGAACAAAGCTAGTAGAGGTGATGGAAT
>NW_011494782.1:1290123-1290744 GCF_000754665.1 Bison bison bison | reverse complement strand
TTGGAAGGATGATGCTAAAGCTGAAACTCCAGTACTTTGGCCACCTCATGCAAAGAGTTGACTCATTGGAAAAGACTCTGATGCTGGGAGGGATTGGAGGCAGGAGGAGACAGAGGATGAGATGGCTGGATGGCATCACTGACTCGATAGATGTGTGTCTCAGTGAACTCCGGGAGTTGGTGATGGACAGGGAGGGCTGGCCTGCTGCGATTCATGGGGTTGCAAAGAGTAGGACACGACTGAGCGACTGATCTGATCTGATCTGATTATTCAACTTCTCAGCTGATTTGGTTCATTATTAAAAGACATGATTAAAAATCTCCTTGCTGGTGAATCTGAGTCATCAAGGTCTGAGTTTGTAATAGTCTTTCATTAATCCCCACCTCCACTACTTCCACAGTATTAGCTGTGGGAATATGAATATGCACCCTCATTGAATTTCAGAATCCATCCCCCTTATGAAGCAGTATCAATACTTTCAGTTAACCATCAGGTTTAGTACTCCAAGGCATAGCATTTTGCCATGTATTTCAATGGTATAAGGAAATAAAACTGAATGGTATTCACAGTCATGTACCAGCTCAATAGAAATATATATATATATATATATATATATATATA
>NW_011494782.1:1289607-1290023 GCF_000754665.1 Bison bison bison | reverse complement strand
CAGAAGATATTAAGAAGAGGTGTCAAGAATACACAGAAGAACTGTACAAAAAAGATCTTCACAACCCAGATAATCACGATGGTATGATCACTCACCTAGAGCAAGACATCCTGGAATGTGAAGTCAAGTGGGCCTTAGAAAGCATCACTATGAACAAAGCTAGTAGAGGTGATGGAATTCCAGTTAAGCTATTCCAAATCCTGAAAGATGATTCTGTAAAAGTGCTGCACTCAATAGGCCAGCAAATTTTGAAAACTCAACAGTGGTCACAGGACTGGAAAAGGTCAGTTTTCATTTCAATCCTAAAGAAAGGCAATGCCAAAGAATGCTCAAACTACCGCACAATTGCACTCACCTCACATGCTAGTAAAATAATGCTCAAAATTCTCCAAGCCAGGCTTCAGCAGTATGTGAAC
>NW_011494782.1:1289057-1289507 GCF_000754665.1 Bison bison bison | reverse complement strand
TGGACATGGAACAACAGACTGGTTCCAAATAGGAAAAGGAGTACGTCAAGGCTGTATATGGTCACCCTGTTTATTTAACTTCTATGCAGAGTATATCATGAGAAATGCTGGACTGGAAGAATCCCAAGCTGGAATCAAGATTGCCAGGAGAAATCTCAATAACCTCAGATAGGCAGATGACACCACCCTTATGGCAGAAAGTGAAGAGGAACTCAAAAGCCTCTTGATGAAAGTGAAAGTGGAGAGTGAAAATGTTGGCTTAAATCTCAACATTCAGAAAACGAAGATCATGGCATCCGGTCCCACCACGTCATGGGAAATAGATGTGGAAACAGTGTCAGACTTTATTTTTCTGGGCTCCAAAATCACTATAGATGGTGACTGCAGCCATGAAATTAAAAGACGCTTACTCCTTGGAAGGAAAGTTATGACCAACTTAGATAGCATATT
>NW_011494782.1:1283989-1288691 GCF_000754665.1 Bison bison bison | reverse complement strand
ATATATATTTTATCATGGTAGAAATAAAACCATGTTGACAACTAGTGTGCATTAATTGACAGAGTTAAGAATGGGAGAAAAAATGTTCACAGTTGTGTTATTGGACATCAACACAAAGAACTTGTCAAATTTCACTCTAATTTTTGAACCTGTGTAATTTGAAGACTGGCATCTTATATCGGTTGCTGTTCAAAACATAATAACATATCTTGAAAGATAGCACTGCAAACTTTCCAGTAATTGCTTCCCTGATGGTTCTGTCAGGAAGACTTTGATATTCTGTGGCACCATTCTAACAAGTTAGATATTTCTCTGTGATTTGGAATATAGTAATATTAGTGGCTTCTATTTGTATATTCATATTGTCTTAGTTTGGGACAGTAAAATATGTTCTTTGGTCAAAATCAAGGGAGCATTTTATATCATGATAGTGAATAAATCATTCTGTAAGAAACAAATTTTGGTGTCTGCCAGGATTATGTCTGGCAGTCCAAGAAAGGCAAATTCAAATGCAAAATAATTATCAGTTTTACTGACAAATTGCTCTCAGATCCATTTCCCAAGGGAAATAATGTAACTGACTTTGCCACCAGGTGACTTAAAAAAAGAATCCTGCTGACTGTTCCCATACTATAGGTTAATCACTAATCTCCAAGGTTGTCATGTTGGTACTCAGCAGTAGCAATTACCAGATATGTTTAATTGAGAGGAAATTCTATTGCTAAGCCAGTGCTTGTAATTTATGCAAACTTGGCCACATTTTTCCCAAGCCTGTTGAACATATCTACTGAATAAGTTCAACTAAAAATTTATACTGACTGATATCCATAACAGGCCATTTTGTCCATTAAATTACTGAGAAATCTGTTATTGGTGCCCTTTTGTTAATAGCCACATGAGACATAAACATCCTTACATCTCTATTTATTCTGAGAGTTCCATCCATATTCCACATTCACAGATCCATTTATCCTCAAGATTTTTACTTTTCTAGACCCTGTGCATTCATCCAAACTATAATTACTTTCCAAGATTATGAGCCCTGAATTTGACTACTTCTGAGTTAAATATATAAAGTACTTGAACAATGGCCTCCTGAGAGGATTTACCTTGCCTGGTGTTCTTCAAACCATAACTCTTACTCCATTGAATGATACTGTTGTATAATTGTATGTCTACTGTACTGTACTGTCATATATTTGTGGCTTTTCCCAATATATGTGAAATGATTTGTATTTTTAATTCCTCACTTACCTACTTACAGAACATTTTCAAGGAACTATAGGAGTGTATTGAAGGAATAGTGGGTCAACGTGGTAGAAGTCGGTGCCATTTACTTTGGAACACCTATTGATACAAATTACTATCACATTAGAAAAATTTGGACTCTACATCCTATATACAACTTCCACTTAAAGATACAGTGTTGTAGCACGGCTTTATGATTTGGTGGGTCTGATTATCTATTCCATGTTGAACAGTCCAAGTTACACCCTCACTCATCCTAATGGTCAAACTCTTAGTCCTTAGAGGGCTTCCCAGTGATGCTAGTGGTAAAAAAAAAAAAAAAAAATCCTCTTACCAATGCAGGAGACATATGAGATGTGATTTCAGTCCCTAGGTTAGGAAGATCCACTGGAGGAGGAAACGGCAATCCCCTCCAGTATTCTTGCCTGGGGAATCTCATGGACAGAGGAGCCTGGTGCGCTACAGTCAGGGGGGTTGCAAAGAGTTTGACACAACTGAGCATCTGAGTATTTAGTCCCTGCTAGGCCCAAAAGCTAAATGAGTCTTGTTTCACAAACAGAAAATATTTTGTTTTATTCTTGTAGAAGAGGGCATGACTGCTTTGCACTGGCAGAATAAACACTGTGTTTCTCAGAACGGGGATTACCAGAAAATCTCTAGAGCATCGAATATACTCAACACATTTAGAACACTATTTAAAAAGCTGGACCATAAATACCAAGAGGCAAACCAGTTTTCTCTGCAAGTTAGAATTGTTACAAATCCTTCTCTTTCTCTTGAAACCATTTTAAACCTGTAACCTTATAAATTATTCAATAGATCAAAGCATCACAGACATAGGAATTACACATTTTCACCACAATCTAGTCAGAGATTTGATCATTATTTCTATTTTCTTTTATTGTAGTAAAATCTATCTAACAAAATTTGCCTTGTTAAATGTACAATTCATTGGCATCAGTTACACTCATAATGTTATGCAATTATCACTATTATTTCTAAATCTCTTTCATCACCTCAGACATTCTACACCAATTAAACAATAACTCTCCTTTCCTCTCTTTCTTTTACTGCAGATAACCTCTAATCTATTAAAACTTTTTGTTTGTATGAAGTTACCTATTTTAGATATTTCATAATAGTAGAATTATTTAAAACTGACCTTTTGTGTTTTCTTTATAATGTTTTCAAGATCCATCCATGTTCCAGCACGTTTCAGAACTGCATTTTTGTGGCTGAATAGTATTCTTTACTACATATGCACATACACACATATGTGTATGTCCACGTTTTATTTATTGATTAATTTACTGATGGATACTTGAATTTTTTCCACCTTTTGGCTATTGTGAACAATGTTGTAGTGAAGATTGGCATATCAATATCAAGTTCCTCTTTTCCATTATTTCAGGTATATGCCTAACTTAGGAGTGGAATTTCTAGGTCATATGGTGATTCTATTTAACTTATTGCAGCTGTGTAGACTTTGCTACATTGGCTGCACCATGCTACATATCCAACTGAAATGCATAGGGGTTCTAATTTATCTACTAATACATCCTGCCCCAAATTTATCATTTACCATTTTTAAATTTACATCCATCTTCCTATGTGTGAAATTTTATATCATTGTATTGTTACTTACATTTCCCTAATGACTAATGATATTGAATATTTTTTTAATATTTTTGTAGGCCATTTGAAATTCTATTTAGAGAAATATCTATTCAAGTGCATTGCTTAGTTTTTAGTGCATTTTTTGTCTTTTCTGTTATAGAGTTGTAAGAGTTATTTTTTTTTTTATTAGAAGTGTTAAACCCTTGTCAGATAAATCATATACAAATACTTTCTCCCATTCTGTATGTTATATTTAAACTTTCTTAATACTGCTTTTGATGAAAAAAATTTTAATTTTGATGAATTTTCTTTCTTCTTCTTGTTGTTCCTGTTTTGCTTTATTTTAGATTTTTATGTCATACCTAAGAATACAATAACAAACCAAAGGTGATGAAGATTTACCCTTACCTTTCCTTCTAAGAAGTTGTTGACCCAATTTGGATAATTTTCTTTATGGTATGAGGTATGGGTTCACCTTCATTCTTAGGCATGTGGAAATTCAGTTGTCCCAGCACTTTGTTGAACAGACTATTCTTTTCCTATAAATAACCTTGGTTCAGTTCACTTCACTCAAGCTGAGTCGCTCAGATCAGATCCAATCAGATCAGTCGCTCAGTCGTGTCCGACTCTTTGCGACCCCATGAATCACAGCACGCCGGGCCTCCCTGTCCAACATCAACTCCCTGAGTTCACCCAGACTCATGTCCATCGAGTCAGTGATGCCATCCAGCCATCTCATCCTCTGTCGTCCCTTTCTCCTCTTGCCCCAAATCCCACTCAGCATCAGAGTCTTTTCCAATGAGTCCACTCTTCACATGAGGTGGCCAAAGTACTGGAGTTTCAGCTTTAGCATCATTCCTTCCAAAGAACACCCAGGGCTGATCTCCTTCAGAATGGACTGGTTGGATCTCTTTGCAGTCCAAGGGACTCTCAAGAGTCTTCTCCAACACCATAGTTAAAAAGCATCAATTCTTTGGTGCTCAGCCTTCTTCACAGTCCAACTCTCACATCCATACATGACATTAGGAAAAACCATAGCCTTGACTAGACGAACCTTTGTTGGCAAAGTAATGTCTCTGCTTTTGAATATGCTATCTAGGTTGGTCATAACTTTCCCAGGAGTAAGGGTCTTTTAATTTCATGGCTGCGGTCACCATCTATAGTGATTTTGGAGCCCAGAAAAATAAAGTCTGACACTGTTTCCACTGTTTCCCCATCTATTTCCCATGAAGTGATGGGACTGGATGCCATGATCTTCGTTTTCTGAATGTTGAACTTTAAGCCAATTTTTTCACTCTCCATTTTCACTTTCAACAAGAGGCTTTTTAGTTCCTCTTCACTTTCTGCCATAAGGGTGGTGTCATCTGCATATCTGAGGCTATTGATATTTCTCCTGGCAATCTTGATTCCAGCTTGTGTTTCTTCCAGTCCAGCGTTTCTCATGATGTACTCTGCATAGAAGTTAAATAAACAGGGTGACCATATACAGCCTTGACGTACTCCTTTTTCTATTTGAAAACAGTCTGTTTTTCCATATCCAGTTCTAACTGTTACTTCCTGACCTGCATACAGATTTCTCAAGAGGCAGATCAGGTGGTCTGATATTCCCATCTCTTTCAGAATTTTCCACAGTTGATTGTGATCCACACAGTCAAAGACTTTGGCATAGTCAATAAAGCAGAAATAGATGTTTTTTTCTGGAACTCTCTGGCTTTTTTTTATGATCCAGCGGATGTTGGCAATTTGATCTCTGGTTCCTCTGCCTTTACTAAAACCAGCTTGAACATCAGGAAGTTCACGGTTCACATACTGCTGAGGCCTGGCTTGGAGAATTTTG
>NW_011494782.1:1271434-1283699 GCF_000754665.1 Bison bison bison | reverse complement strand
TAAGGCCCATTGACTTCACATTCCAGGATGTCTGGCTCTAGGTGAGTGATCACATCATCGTGATTATCTGGGTCGTGAAGATCTTTTTTGTACAGTTCTTTTGTGTATTCTTGCCATCTCTTCTTAATATCTTCTGCTTCTGTTAGGTCCATACCATTTCTGTCCTTTATTGAGACCATCTTTGTATGTAATGTTCCTTTGGTATCTCTGATTTTCTTGAAGAGATCGCTAGTCTTTCCCATTCTGTTGTTTTCCTCTATCTCTTTGCATTGATCGTTGAAGAAGGCTTTCTTATCTCTTCTTGCTATTCTTTGGAACTCTGCATTCAGATGTTTATATCTTTCCTTTTCTCCTTTGCTTTTTGCTTCTCTTCTTTTCACAGCTATTTGTAAGGCCTCCCCAGACAGCCATTTTGCTTTTTTGCATTTCTTTTCCATGGGGATGGTCCTGATCCCCGTCTCCTGTACAATGTCATGAACCTTATTCCATAGTTCATCAGGCACTCTATCTATCAGGTCTAGGCCCTTAAATCTATTTCTCACTTCCACTGTATAATCATAAGGGATTTGATTTAGGTCATACCTGAATGGTCTAGTGGTTTTCCTTACTTTCTTCAATTTAAGTCTGAATTTGGCAATAAGGAGTTCATGGTCTGAGCCACAGTCAGCTCCTGGTCTTGTTTTTGCTGACTGTATAGAGCTTCTCCATCTTTGGCTGCAAAGAATATAATCAATCTGATTTCGGTGTTGACCATCTGGTGATGTCCATGTATAGAGTCTTCTCTTGTGTTGTTGGAAGAGGGTGTTTGTTATGACCAGTGCATTTTCTTGGCAAAACTCTATTAGTCTTTGCCCTGCTTCATTCTGTATTCCAAGGCCAAGTGTGCCTGTTACTCCAGGTGTTTCTTGACTTCCTACTTTTGCATTCCAGTGTTATATAATGAAAAGGACATCTTTTTGGGGTGTTAGTTCTAAAAGGTCTTGTAGGTCTTCATAAAATTGTTCAACTTCAGCTTCTTCAACTTTACTGGTGGGGGCATAGACTTGGATTACTGTGATATTGAATGGTTTGCCTTGGAAACGAACAGAGATCATTCTGTCGTTTTTGAGATTGCATCCAAGTACTGCATTTCAGACTCTTTTGTTGACCATGATGGCTACTCCATTTCTTCTGAGGGATTCCTGCCCGCAGTAGTAGATATAATGGTCATCTGAGTTAAATTCACCCATTCCAGTCCATTTCAGTTTGCTGATTCCTAGAATGTGGGCATTCACTCTTGCCATCTCTTGTTTGACCACTTCCATTTTGCCTTGATTCATGGACCTGACATTCCAGGTTCCTATGCAATATTGCTCTTTACAGCATTGGACCTTGCTTCTATCACCAGTCACATCCACAGCTGTGTATTCTTTTTGCTTTGGCTCCATCCCTTCATTCTTTCTGGAGATATTTCTCCACTGATCTCCAGTAGTATATTGGGCACCTACTGACCTGGGGAGTTTCTCTTTCATTATCCTATCATTTTGCCTCTTAATACTGTTCATGTGGTTCTCAAAGCAAGAATACTGAAGTGGTTTGCCTTTCCCTTCTCCAGTGGACCACATTCTGTCAGATCTCTCCACCATGACCCGCCCACCTTAGGTTGCCCCACAGACGTGGCTTAGTTTCAGCGAGTTAGACAAGGCTGTGGCCCTAGTGTGATTAGATTGACTAGTTTTCTGTGATTATGGTTTCAGTGTGTCTGCCCTCTGATGCCCTCTTGCAACACCTACCGTCTTACTTGGGTTTCTCTTACCTTGGGCGTGGGGTATCTCTTCACGGCTGCTTCAGCAAAGTACAGCCATTGCTCCTTACGTTGGACGAGGGGTATTTATTTATGACCCCATGGACTGCAGCACACCAGGCCTCTCTGTCCATCACCAACTTCCGGAGGCTACTCAAACTCATGTCCATTGAGTTGGTAATGCATCCAACCTTCTCATCCTCTGTTGTTCCCTTCTTCTCCCACCTTCAGACTTTCCCAACATTAGGATATTTTCAAATGAGTCAGTTCTTCGCATAAGGTGGCCAAATTATTGGAGTTTCAGCTTCAACATCAGGCCTTCCAATGAATATTTAGGGTTGATTTCCTTGAGAATGAACTGGTTGGATCTTCTTGCTATACAAGGACTCACAAAGGTATTTTCAACCTTCAGTGCTCAGCTTTCTTTATAGTCCAACTCTTACGTCCATACATGACTACTGGAAAAACCATAGCCTTGAATAGATGGATCTTTGTTGGCAAAGTAATGTCTCTGCTTTTGAATATGCTATCTAGGTTGGTCATAACTTTCCTTCCAAGGAGTAAGCGTCTTTTAATTCCATGGCTGCAGTCACCATCTGCAGTGATTTTAGAGCTCCCCAAAATAAAGTCTGTCACTGTTTCCACTGTTTCCCCATCTATTTCCCATCTAGTGATGGGACCAGATTCCATGATCTTCATTTTCTGAATGTTGAGCTTTAAGCCAACTTTTTCACTCTCCTCTTTCACTTTCATCAAGAGGCTTTTTATATCCTCTTCACTTTCTGCCATAAGGGTGGTGTCATCTGCATATCTGAGGTTATTGATATTCCTCCTGGTAATATTGATTCCAGCTTGTGCTTCTCCCAGCCCAGCGTTTCTCATGATGTAATCTGCACATAAGTTAAATAAGCAGGGTGACAATATACAGCCTTGAAATACTCCTTTCCCTATTTGAAATCAGTCTGTTGTTCCATGTCCAGTTCTAATTGTTGCTTCCTGACCTGCATATACGTTTCTCAAGAGGAAGGTTAAATGGTCTGGTATTCCCATCTCTTTCAGAATTTTCCACAGTTTGTGGTGATCCACACAGTCAAAAGCTTTGGCATAGTCAATAAAGCAGAAATAGACGTTTTTCTGGAACTCCTTTGTTTTTTCAATGATCCAATAGATGTTGGCAATTTAATCTCTGGTTCCTCTACATTTTCTAAAACCAGTTTGCACATACGGAAGTTCACAGTTCATGTATTGTTGCAGCCTGACTTGGAGAATTTTGAGCATTACTTTACTGGTGTGTAAGATGAGTACAGTTGTGAGGTAGTTTGAGCATTCTTTGGCATTGCCTTTCTTTGGGATGGGAATAAAAACTGACCTTTTCCAGTCCTGTGGCTACTGCTGCATTTTCCAAATTTCTGGCATGTTGAATGCAACACTTTCGCAGCATCATATTTTAGGATTTGAAATAGTTCAGTTGGAATTCCATCACCTGCACTAGCTTTGTTTGTAGTGATGCTTCTTAAGGCCCACTTGACTTCACATTTCAGGATATCTGGCTCTAGGTGAGTGATCACACCCTCGTGATTATCTGGGTCATGAAGATCTTTTTTGCATAGTTCCTTTGTGTCTTCTTGCCACCTCAATATCTTCTGCTTCTCTTAGGTCCATACCATTTCTGTCCTTTATTGAGCCCATCTTTGCATGAAATGTTCCCTTGGTGTCTCTAATTTTCCTGAAGTCTTTACCATTCTATTGTTTTCCTCTATTTCTTTGCATTGATCATTGAGGAAGTCTTTCTTTTCTCTTCTTGCTATTCTTTGGAGTGCTGTATACAGTTGGGTATACCTTTCCTTTTCTCCTTTGCCTTTCACTTCTCTTCTTTTCTGATATTTTAAGCCCTCCTCAGACAACCATTTTACCTTTTTGCATTTCTTTTTCTTGGGGATGGCCCGGATCACTGCCTCCTGTACAGTGTCACAAAGCTCTGTCCATAGTTCTTCAGGCCCTCTGTGTATCAGATCTAATCCCTTGAATCTATTTGTCACTTCCACTGTATAATTGTAAGGGATTTGGTTTAGGTCATACGTGAATGGTCTAGTGGTTTTCCCTACTTCAATTTAAGTCTGAATTTGTTAAGAGTTTTTGACTTAATGACTATTTTGGGTAATACAATTTAGTCACCTCAGTTTTCTTTGTGTTACTACTTGCATGGAATGTCTTTTTACATCCATCTACTTTCAATCTAGTTGTGTTTATAGATCTAATATGAGGCTCTTGTAGACAGTATGCCAATGAATCATGTTTAATATTCCATTCCCTAAATGTTTTATCTTGATTGCAGTTCAGTCTATTTACATTTCAAACAAATATTCATAAGGAAAATTTTTTGTCATTTTGATATGTGTTTGCTTTACATACTACACTTTTTTGGCTCTTTCAGCCTCCAATACTGCCTTATTTTGTGTCCAGTTGATTTTTTATAGTGAATTGTTCAACTTCTCTTCTCATTTCCTTATGTATACATTTCGAAAATATTTTCTGTGGAAATACTATCGGAATTACAAAATATTCTAATATACTTTAGGTCCCCTAAATATGAATGAGTTCCGTTTTGAGAGCACCCGGTGTCTCAGTTTGTAAAGAATCTGTCTGCAATGCAGGCGGCTGCCTTCAATGTGGGAGAGGTGGATTTGATTCCTGGGTCAAGAAGATCCCCTGGAGATGGAAACAGCAACCCACTCCAGTATTCTTGCCTGGGAAATCCCATGAACAGAGCAGCCTGCTAGGCTACATTCCATGGAGTTCCAAGAGTTGGACACAACTTAGTGACTAAACCAACATTAATCTGTACGCCCATCCATGTTGCTACAAATGGCAATATTTCATTCTTTTTTATGTTTGGGTAATATTTCATTGTATATATGTATACATCCATTGCATATATACACACACACACACACACACACACACACACACACACACACTATATCTTCTTCTATTTTATTTTTTAAATTTTAAATTGGTGGTGTATAGGAGAAGGCAATGGCACCCCACTCCAGTGATCTTGCCTGGAGAATCCCAGGGACGGGGGAGCCTGGTGGGCTGCCATCTATGGGGTTGCACAGAGTCAGACACGACTGAAGCGACTTAGCAGCAGCAGCAGCCTCTTAACAATGTTGTGATAGTTTCAGGTGCTCACAGAATTAATAATTTCAGTTTCCTTATACTTGAAGCTTGATGATTCTTTATTTTGTCTGCTTAAATCTACTATCCAATCTCATTGGGGAATTTTTCATTTCAGTTGCTATGTTTCAGAACCCTAGAATTTCTGTTTGTTTCCTTTTAACATCAATATTTCTTTACTTTTATTTTGTCCATACATCATTTTTTCCTGATTTCCTTTAGTTCTTTGTCCATGATTTACTTTAGTTCTTGAGCATATGTAAGACAGTTGTTTTAAAGTAATTAGTAACCGCAATGCCTGGGTTTCCTCAGGGACAGTTTCTGTCAATTATTTTCTTCCTTTGACTAGTGAACACTTTTCTCTTTCTTTATATGACATGAGTTTGGATCGGTTTTGAAAACTGGACAATAAATATTATAATGTGTTAAATCTGGAAATCAGATTGTCCCCCTTCTCCAGGGTTTGATATTTTTGATAGCTATAATCTATTTTCTTAGTACTTTTTCATGAATATACATATACTTTTTCAAAGTATATTCTTTGTCATGTGAGTCACTGAAGTTTCTGTTCCTTCAGTTTATATTCGTCTAGTGTTTTACAAATTTCCTCATTTTCTAAGAGATAGAAGATAAAAACAATTCTTACCATTTTCTTGGATCAGCTCTGTGACCAGGTATTCCAATATTTAGTCAGTCCATTTACAACTCAGATAGGTGTGCTCCCAATTCCACTGAATCTAGAGATTAATTAGAGGTGCAAATTTAGTGTCCTCCTGGGGTTTCACTGAGCATGTATCCTGCCATGGGTTTATGAGTGATATTCCCAATTATACATGAGCACTTTTGAATATCTGAATTTCTCAAAGAAACCCTCCCCAGTTGTTCTTCCACGGATTTAGATTATTAATTGTATGTCTCTACCTTTTTTTTTTTTTTTTAACTCTGACTCTGACTGATAATTTTTTCATGGGGAAGGCAATGGCACCCCACTCCAGTACTCTTGCCTGGAAAATCCCATGGATGGAGGAGCCTGGTAGGCTGCCGTCCATGGGGTCGCAAAGAGTCGGACAGGACTGAGCGACTTCACTTTCACTTTTTACTTTCATGTGTTGGAGAAGGAAATGACAACCCACTCCAGTGTTCTTGCCTGGAAAATCCCATGGATGGAGGAGCTTGGTAGGCTGCAGTCCATGGGGTTGTGAAGAGTCGGACATGACTGAGCGACTTCATTTTCACTTACCATGTTTTCAAGCAATATATACACTTCTACGGCCTGAGACAGTTCTAAATTGGGCACAAAAGTTATGAGAACCTTACATTAGTTCTTCAGGTATTCTCCAAAATGTAGAAGACAGAAACAAAATATTTCACAAATAAGTTCTCTAATACTCCTCCAGAACCAGAGATTAGGTTTCCACAATGGGAACAGGAAATTCCATCATAAAGATCACCACCCAGTCAGAGAGAGTATAGGTCAAATGTGACTAAAAATGGAACAAATACATTCCTGCCATTTTTGTTTCCTTTTCTTTGATTCAGCATTTTGTTGATTACTTTAAAACTTTATTTTATAGAGTTATGATAGGTTTGGTTCTGGAAGTATCTGCCTCTTTTTTTTTTTAAATTATTATTATTTTTATATTGAAGGGTAATTGCTTTACAGAATTTTGTTGTTTTCTTTCAAATCTCAACATTAATCAGCCATAGGTATACATATATTCCCTCCTTCCTGAACCTTCTTCCCATCACCCTCCAATCTCACCCATCCATGTTGACACAGAGTCACTTTTTGAGTTTCCTAAGCCATATGGTAAATTCCCATCAGCCATCAGTTTTATACATGGTAATGTAAATATCCATGTTACTCTTTCCATATATCTCACCCTCTCTTCCCCTCTCCCCATGTCTGTAGGTCTGTTCTCTATACCTGCTTCTCCATTGCTTCCCTGTGAATAAATTCTTCAGTACCATTTTTCTAGATTCTGTATATGTCCATTAGAATACGATATTTATCTTTCTCATTCTGACTTACTTCACTCTGTATAATAGGCTCTCGGTTCATCCACCTCATTAGAACTGACCAGAAGGTCTTTCCTTTTATGGCTGAATAATATTTCGCTGTATATATGTACCACTATTTCTTTATCCATTCATCTTTCTATGGATATCCAGGTTGGTTCCATGTTCTAGCTATTGTAAATAGTGCTGAAATGAACAATGGGATACACGTGTTTTTTTCAATTTTTGTTCCCTCAGGGTATATGCCTAGGAGTGGGATTGGTGGGTCATATGGTGTTTTTATTTCTAGTTTTTTGAGGAATCTCCATACCATCTTCCATAGTAGCTGTATCAATTTACACACCCACCAACAGTGCAAAGGGTTCCCTTTTCTCTACACCCTTTCTAGCATTTACTGTTTGTAGACTTTTTGATGATCGCCATTCTGACTGGTGTGAGGTGATGTTTCATTGTAGTTTTGATTTGCATTTCTCTAACAATAACCAAAGCTGCACATCTTTTCATGTATTTGTTAGCTATCTGTATGTCTTCTTTGGAGAAATGTGTTTTTATGTCTTTTCCCCACTTTCTGATTGGGTTGTTTGTTTCCCTGGCGTTGAATTGTATGAGCTGCTTGTATATTTTGGAGATTAATCCTTTGTCAGTTGTTTCATTTGCTATTATTTTCTCCCATTCTCAGGGCTGTCTTCCCACATTGCTTATAGTTTCCTTCAAAAGCTTTTAAGTTTAATCAGGCCCCACTTGTTTACTTTTGTTTTTATTTCCATTATTCTCAGTGATATGTCATAGAGGATCTTTTTTGATTTATGTCATCAAGTGTTCTGCCTATGTTTTCCTCTAAGTTTTATAGTTTCTGTTCTTACATTTAGGTCTTTAATCCATTTTGAGTTTGTCTTTGTGTATGGTGTTAAGAAGTGTTCTAATTTCATTCTTTTACATGTAGCTGTCCAGTTTTGCCAGGACCCTTTATTGAAGTGGCTACCTTTGCCCTATTGTATATTCTTATCTCCTTTGCCAAAAATAAGGTACCCATAGATGCCTGGATTTATTTCTAGGCTTTCTATTTTGTTCCATTTGTCTATATGTCTGTTTTTGTGCTGGTATCATACTGCCTTCATGACTGTAGCTTTGTAGTATAATCTGAAGTCAGGTAGGTTGATTCTTCCAGCTCCATTCTTCTTTCTCAAAAATACTTTGGCTATTTGGGGTCTTTTGTATTTCCATATGAATTGTGAAATATTTGTTCTAGTTCTATGAAAAATGTCATTGGTAATTTGATAGGGATCACAGTGAATCTGTAGATTGCATTTGGTAACAGAGTCCTTTTCATAATATTGATTCTTCCTACTCAGGAACATGGGATATTCTCCATCTGTTTATGTCGTATTGGATTTCTTTCATTAATGTCTTATAATTTTCTGTGTATAGTTATTTTGTCTCCTTCAGTTCAGTTCAGTTCAGTTGTTCAGTCGTGTCTGACTTTTTGTGACCCCATGAATTGCAGCACGCCAGGCCTGCCTGTCCATCACCAACTCCCAGAGTTCACTAAAACTCACGTTCATCGAGTCAGTGATGCCATCCAGGCATCTCATCCTCTGTCGTCCCCTTTTCCTCCTGCCCCCAATCCCTCCAGCATCAGAGTCTTTTCCAATGAGTCAACTCTTCACATGAGGTGGCCAAAGTACTGGAGTTTCAGCTTCAGCATCATTCCCTCCAAAGAAATCCCAGGGCTTATCTCCTTCAGAATGGATTGGTTGAATCTCCTTGCAGTCCAAGGGACTCTCAAGAGTCTTCTCCAACACCACAGTCCAAAAGCATCAATTGTACGGTGCTCAGCTTTCTTCACAGTCCAACTCACACATCCATACATGACTACTGGAAAAACCATAGCCTTGACTAGATGGACTTTTGTTGGGAAAGTAATGTCTCTGCTTTTGAATATGCTATCTATATTGGTCATAACTTTCCTTCCAAGGCTTAGGTAAGTTTATTCCTAGATACGTATTTCTTTTTGTTGCATTGGTGAATGGGATTGACTCCTTGATTTCTCTTTCTGATTTTTCACGGTTAGTATATAGAAATGCAAGTGATTTCTGTGTAGATTTTGAATCCTGCGACTTTGCTGCACTGATCAGTTATAGTAATTTTCTGATACTATGTTTAGGGTTTTCTATGTGTAGTATCATGCCATCTGCATCAATGAGAGCTTTACTTCTTCTTTTCTGACCTGGATTTATTTTATTTCTTTTTATTCTCTGATTGCTGCAGCTAGGACTTCTAGAACTATGCTGAATAACAGTGGTGAAAGTGAACACCCTTGTCTTAGTCATTATCTTAGGGGGAGTGCTTTCAATTTTCACCATTGAGAATAATGTTTGCTGTAGGCTTATCATATATGGCCTTTACCATGTTTAGGTAGGTTTTTTCTGTGTCCATTTTTTGAAGTGTTTTAATCATAAATCCGGAGGAGGCAATGGCAACCTACTCCAGTACTCTTGCCTGGAAAATCCCATGGACAGAGGAGCCTGGTAGACTGCAGTCCATGGGGTTGCTAAGAGTTGGGCACAGCTGAGTGACTTCACTTTCACTTTTCACTTCTATGCATTGGAGAAGGAAATGGCAACCCACTCCAATATTCTTGCCTGGAGAATCCTGTGGATGGAGGAACCCGGTGGGCTGCCATCTATGGGGTCGCACAGAGTTGGACACAACTGAAGCGACTTAGCAGCAGCAGCAATCATAAATCAGTGCTGAATTTTGTCAAAGGCTTTTTCTGCATCTATTGAGATTATAGTTTGGCTTTTATCTTTCAGTTTAATAAGGTGTATCAAATTGATTGACTTGAGTATATTGAAGAATCCTTGCATCCCTGGAATAAACCCAACTTGATTAGGGTGTATGAGCTTTTTGATGTGTTGCTGAATTCTGTTTGCTAAATTTTGTTGAGGATTTTTGCATTTATGTTCATCAGTGATATCAGGCTGTAGTTTTATTTTTGTGTGTGTTGTCTTTGCCTGGTTTTGGTATCTGGGTGATGGTGGCCTTGTAGAATGAGTTTGGAAGTGTTCCTTCCTCTGCAATTTTTTGAAAGAGTTTTAAAAGGATAAGCATTAGCTCTTCTCTGAATGTTTGACAGAATTCTCCTGTGAAGCCATCTGGTCCTGAGCTTTTGTTTTTTTGTGAGATCTTTGATCACAGCTTTAATTTCAGTGCTTGTAATTGGCTTGTTCATAATATGTATTTCTTCCTGGTTCAGTCTTGAAAGACTGAACTTATCTAAGAATCTGTCCATTTCTTCCAGGCTATCCCTTTTAGAGCCATAGAGTTGCTCATAATAGTCTCTTATAATTTTTCATATTTCTGCATTGTCTGTTGCAACCTTTCCTTTTTCATTTCTAATTTTGTTAATTCGATTCATCTCTCTTTTTTTCTTGATGAGTCCAGCTAAAGCTTTGTCAATTCTTTTTATCTTCTCAGAGAAATAGTTTTCAGTTTTATTAATCTTTACTATTATTTCTTTAATTTCTTTTTCATTTATTTCTACTCAGATCTTTTATTTTTGCCTTCTACTAATTTGGGGGCTTTTTTGTTTTTCTCTTTCCAGTTGTTTTAGGTGTAAAGTGAGGTTGTTTATTTGACATTTTTCTTGTTTCTTGAGGTAGGATTGTATTTTTATATACCTCCCTCTTAGAATGGCTTTACTGCGTCCATGGGTTTTGAGTTGTCATGTTTTCATTGGCATTTTCTACTAGAAATTTTTTATTTCCCTTTTGATTTCTTCAGTAGCCTGTTGGTTATTTAGAAACATATTGTTTACTCTCCATGTGCTTCTGTTTCTTATAGTCTTTTCTTTTAATTTATATCTAGTCTCATAGCATTGTGGTCAGAGAAGATGCTTGATATGATTTCAATTTTCTTATATTTACTGAGGTTTGATTTATAACACAAGATGTGGTCTATCCTGGAGAATGTTCCATGCACACTTGAGAAGAAGGTGTGTTATTCTGCATTTGGGTGGAATGTCCTGAAGATATCAATGAGATCCATGTCATCTAATACATCATTTAAGACTTGTGTTTTCCTATTAATTTTCTGTTTTGGTTATCTGTCCATTGATGTGAATGGTGAGTTAAAGTCTCTTACTATTATTGTGTTACTGTCAATTTCTCCTTTCATGTCTGTTAGTGTTTGTCTTACATACTGAGGTGCTTCTATGTTGGGTGCATAGATATTTTTGCAATTGTTATGTCTTCCTCTTGGAAGACAAGAGATGATTCCTTGATCATTATGTAGTGTTCTTCCTTATCTCTTATAATCTTCTTTATTTTAAGGTCTATTTTTCTGATATGCATATTGCTACTCCAACTTTCTTTTGCTTCCCATTTGCATGGAATATATTTTTCCATCCTCTCACTTTCAGTCTATATGTGTCTTTAGATCTGAAGTGGATTTCTTGTAGACAGCATATATATGGGTCTTGTTTTTGTACCCATTCAGCCAGTCTGCATCTTTTGGTTGGAGAATTTGATTCATTTACATTTAAAGTAGTTATATATATATATAACTACTTTAAATATATATATATATATAGAGAGAGAGAGAGGCAATAAATGACAATATTCCTATTGCCATTTTATTAATTGTTTGAGGTTGATTTTGTAGATCATTTTTCTTCTCTTGTATTTTTTGACTATATAAGTTCCTTTAGCATTTGTTGTAAAGGGATAACAGTGGTTTGGACACCATTGGCTTGGTGGTACTGAATTCTCTTAATTTTGCTTGCCTGAAAAGCTTGTTATTGCACAATCAGTTTTGAAAGAGATCCTTGCTGGGTACAATAATCTTGGTTGTACATTTTCCCCTTTAAATACTTTAAATATATTCCCTTCTGGCCTGCACAGTTTCTGCTGAAAGATTATCTGTAAAGTGTATGGGGTTTCCCTTGTATGTTACTTGCTGCTTTTCCCTTGCTGCTTTTAATATTCTTTATTTGTGTTTAGTCTTTGTTAGTTTGATTAGTATGTGTCTTGGTGTGTTTCTCCTTGGGTTTATCCTGTATTGAACTCTTTGTGATTCTTGTGCTTGACTGACTACTTACTTTTCCATGTTGGGGAAATTTTCAACTATAATCTCTTTACAATTTTTCTCATACCCTCTCTTTTTCTCTTCTTCTGGGACCCCTATAATTCGAAAACTGGTGCATTTGATATTGTCCCAGAGATCTGTGAGACTATTCCTATATATTTTCATTCTTTTTACTTTATTCTGCCCTTCAGAAGTTATTTC
>NW_011494782.1:1266883-1270197 GCF_000754665.1 Bison bison bison | reverse complement strand
GAAAGAAAGACTATATATGCAAAGTTAAATAGAGGTAAATGAAGAAGATTTATATACATTAAAGGTTAACTGCAAGGGAAAAGAACAGTAGGAAAGGCAAACAAAGGAATAAATGTAGAAAGAGTATAATAGGATTAAAAAAAATAAAAATTGAAATTATAAAAAGTGAAAGGAAGAAAGAATATGGAAGAAGAAAGAAACAACAACAACAAAAATTCCACAGAACTGCAAAAGCCCAACATAGAGGCAGAGGTTTATAACAATGAAAAATGTGACTGAGAAAAAAAAAAAAAAAAACATGCTCAAAAGCTTAATTAGATTTCATAGTGCCAATAAAATCGACAACTACAATGGCAGAGGTGGGGGGAGAGAAAAAAAAGAAGAAAAAGAAAAGAAAAATATTCAAAAGAATCTACAGAACAAGTCAAAACATAAGAATAATACATGTTTTATTGAGTCACTGCTGTCAGAGTCCTTTCCCTTGTTCGGAGTCACAGTCCACCTCACCTTCCTAGGATGCCCTCCAACACTGCTGATATCTGGACCGGCTCTGGGGGCAACTCATATTCTAATCTGGTCCTGCTTCTGTGTGTTCTTGCCTCCAATGTCCACAGCTATCAGAACCAGTGTGTTTTCTTTTGTGGGAGCTCTCAATGACCTTTCATATATTCCATATACACAGTGTCTGTCTAATTGATCGTGTAGATTTAATCTGCAGCTTGTACAGCTGATGGGAAGATTTTAGGTCTTCTTCCTTAGCCACACTGGCCCTGTGTTTCAATTGTGGTTTTATTTCCATCTCTGCATGTGGGTCATCCACTGTGGTTTGCTCCTGAGGTTGCCCTGGAGGACTTGGGTTGCCCCTGTGAGGGCCAGGTGTGGAGGTGGTGCAGCTGCTTTGGTTGCAGAAGTTCTGGCAGCACTAGGTAGTCAGGGGAGTTGGCAGCTGGGGCAGCAGGAAATATCGTGCTCTAGAAGACTATGGCAACCAGTACTGGCCAGTACGTTCCAGTGTTCCTGCCTGGAGAACCCCCTCCCTGATAGAATCCTGGCAGGCCACAGTCTACAGGGTCGCAAAGGTTTGGACACTACTGAAGCAACCTTATGTACATAGACACAAGACTTTGTTTTTTTCTGTGTCACCTCTGCCCCAGTGAGATTTGAGCGTGAAGGTGGCACAGCTGCTTGGCTTGTAGGGACCCTGGCAGCGCCAAGTATCCAGGGACATGGACTGTCTCTGCTACAGGAGCTATGGCCCTATCAGAGTCTTGTTTTTGAGCCTCTTGTAGCTGGCAATCAGAAGGCCTCTTTGGCCAGTCTTTCTCCGTAGCTCCACCCATTCAGGCACTTAGAGGGCTCCCTTGCCTGGGGTCCTTCTCTGTTGTTCAGGGGCCTCACTGGCTGGGGTCCTACTCCTTCATTCAGTACATCAGATGTTTGGTGGTCCAGCCTCTCTGTTGTTCAGCTACCAGTGGGGAGAGAGTGGCTATTGTGATGGCTCCACCCCCTAACTCAGCAGTATCAACTTGCTTCCATGGCCACTTGGCTTTCCTCCACAGGCATTTCCCACTACAATCTCCTCTCTCACACCCCTTCAAGCCATCTCTCCACAGTCAATGGCAACCCTCACCATAGAATTGCTCCACAATCCCTAAACTCCAGTTCCCAGCCCCTGAGACTTCCAGGGCACCTGTGTCCCTGTCCAGGGTATGTATGGCTGTGGCAAAGACTGTCTGATTCTCATTCAATTTAGGCTGCCACAGATCAGATGTTTCACTCTCAGCCTTAAATGTTTCTCCTCTGACTCAGAAAATATTCCCTATGTGGGAATTGGACCCCTGCTTCAATTCCCCCAATTGCCGATGGCAGGTCCAGTCTTACTCACTACTGTTTTTCACCCTAGTTCCTTCATCTTACCGAGTTTTGTATGGGTCTATATATTCTTTTGCTGGTCAGGTACTCCTGTCCACTCTCAGCTGGTGTTCTGAATGCACTTCTGTGTCTGAAGGTGCATTCCTGTTGTAGCCGTGAAGAGAGATATACTCCACATGCACCTACTCCTCCACAATCTTAAAGTCTTCTGCTTCTTTTTTGATGCTTTGACGTAAGGACATAATCTTGAAGTGAATACTTGATCATTTTTTTTAATGTTATTCTACTTGTTCAGTTTAGTTCAGTTCAGTCACTCAATCATGTCTGACTCTTTGTGACTCCATGGACTGCAGCAAAGAAGGCCTCCCTGTCCATCACCATCTCCTGGAGCTTGTTCAAACTCTTGTCCATTGAGTCAGTGATGCCATCCAATCATCTCATCCTCTGTCACCCCCTCTCTTTCCGTAAATCTTTCCCAGCATCAGGGTCTTTTCCAATAAGTCAGTCCTCTTCATCAGGTGGCCAAAATATTGTTGCTTCAGCATCAGTCTTTCCACTGAATATTCAGGGCTGATTTCCTATAGGATTGACTGGTTGATCTCCTTGCAGTCAAAGGGACTCTCAAGAGTTGTCTCCAACAACACAGTTTAAAAACGTGAGTTCTTCAGTGCTCAGCTTTCTTTATAGTCCAACTCTCACATCCATACATGACTACTGGAAAAACCATAGCTTTGACTAGACAGACCTTTGGCAGCAAAGTAACGTCTCTGATTTGTAATACACTGTCTAGGTTTGTCACAGTTTTTCTTCCAAGGAGCAAGTGTCTTTCAGTTTCATGGCTGAAGTCACCACATACAGTAATTTTGGAGCCCCCAAATAAAGTCTCTCACTGTTTCCATTGTTTCCCCATCTGTCTGGTAGTTTGCCATGAAGTGATGGGACCTGATGCCACGATTTTAGTTTTTTGAATGCTGAGTTTAAGACAACTTTTTCACTTCCCTCTTTCAGTTTCATCAAGGGGCTCTTTATTTCCTCCTTACTTTCTGCCATAAGGGTGGTGTCATCTGCATATTGGAGGTTATTGATATTTCTCCTGGCAAACTTGATTCTAGCTTGTTCTTCATCCAGCCCGGCATTTTACATGATGTACTCTGCATATAAGCTAAATAAGCAGAGTGACAATACACAGCCTTCACATCATCCTTTCCCAGTTTGGAACCAGTCTCTTGTTTCATGCCCAGTTCTAACTGTTACATCTTGACCTGCATACAGATTTATCAGGAGGCAGGTAAGGTTATCTGGTATTCCCATCTCCCTAAGAATTTTCTACAGTTTGTTGTGATCCACATTGTCAAAAGCTTTAGTGTGGTCAATGAAGCAGAAGTAGATGTTTTTCTAAATTGTTTTGAGTTTTCTATGATTCAACGGATGTTGGCAATTTG
>NW_011494782.1:1265906-1266370 GCF_000754665.1 Bison bison bison | reverse complement strand
ATGGAAATTTTTTTTTTTTTTTTTTTTGTATAGTTCTTTTATGTATTCTTTCCACTTCTTAGTAGTTCCTGCTTCTGTTAGGCCAATGCCATTTCTGCCCTTAATTGTGCCCATCCTTGCATGAAATATTCCCTTGGTATCTTTAATTTTCTTGAAGAGAACTCTAATCTTTACGATTCTATTGTTTTCCCCTATTTCTTTGTGTTGATCACTTAGAAAGACTTTCTTATCTCTCCTTGCTCTTCTTTGGAACTTTACATTCGGATGGATATATCTTTCATTTTCTCCTTTGTCTTTCTCTTCTCAGCTATTTGTAAGACCTCCTCAGACAACCATTTTGCCTTTTGCATTTCCTTTTCTTGAGGATGGTTTTGATTATGGCCTTCTGTACAGTGTTACGATCCTCTATCCATAGTTCTTCAGGCACTGTATCTATCAGATCTAATCTCTTCAATCTATTTGTC
>NW_011494782.1:1265275-1265806 GCF_000754665.1 Bison bison bison | reverse complement strand
CTTTTCCATCTTTGGCTGCAAAGAATATAGTCAATCTGCTTTTGATATTTACTGATCATTTGGTGATGTCCATGTATAAAGTCGTCTCTTGTGTTGTTGGGAGAGGGTGTTTGCTATGACCAGTGCCCTCTGGTGGGAAAACAGTTAGCTATTGCCATGCTCCATTTTGTACTAAAGGCCAAATTTGCCTGTTACTCCAGGTATCTCTTGACTTTCTACTTTTGCATTCCCATTCCCTATGATACAAAAGACATTTGTTTTTGGTGTTAATTCTAGAAGGTCTTGTTACTTTTCATAAATATTCCAGCTCCAAACACTATAGTTTAGAAGCCTTGCAACCTAGATGACAAGCTTCTGATATTATATCATATTTATTACCTACTTCTTGGCATCACTGTAGTATAGAAAGCTGCCTAAAATATTCATGTTACTTAATTCTCAGTAGATTCAAGGTACCTGATGTTATAATCACAATGAGCCTTGAATGATGTCATTTTGAAAGATTATAGTGTATTCAGATAAGATCAGATC
>NW_011494782.1:1264439-1264831 GCF_000754665.1 Bison bison bison | reverse complement strand
GCCATCCAGGCATCTCATCCTCTGTCGTCCCCCTTCTCCTCCTGCCCCCAATCCCTCCAGCATCAGAGTCTTTTCCAATGAGTCAACTCTTCACATGAGGTGGCCAAAGTACTGGAGTTTCAGCTTTAGTACCATTCCTTCCAAAGGACACCCAGGACCAATCTCCTTTGAATGGATTGGTTGAATCTCCTTGCAGTCCCAGGCACTCTCAAAAGAGTCTTCTCCAACACCACAGTCCAAAAGCATCAATTGTACGGTGCTCAGCTTTCTTCACAGTCCAACTCACACATCCATACATGACTACTGGAAAAACCATAGCCTTGACTAGATGGACTTTTGTTGGGAAAGTTATGTCTCTGCTTTTGAATATGCTATCTATATTGGTCATAACT
>NW_011494782.1:1261291-1264339 GCF_000754665.1 Bison bison bison | reverse complement strand
GAGGCTTTTTAGTTTCTCTTCACTTTCTGCCATAAGGGTGGTGTCATCTGCATATCTGAGGTTATTGTTATTTCTCCCTGCAATCTTGATTCCAGCTTGTGCTTCTTCCAGTCCAGCATTTCTCATGATGTACTCTGCATAGAAGTTAAATAAGCAGGGTGACAATATACAGCCTTGACGTACTCCTTTTCCTATTTGGAACCAGTCTGTTGTTCCATGTCCAGTTTTAACTGTTGCTTCCTGACCTGCATACAAATATCTCAAGAGGCAGATCAGTTGGTCTGGTATTCCCATCTCTTTCAGAATTTTCCACAGTTTATTGTGATCCTTTTTATTAAGAGTCTCTAAATCTAAAGACAGTCTTCATTCTAGAAAATTGATTACATTCTATGGCTTATATTTCAAATAGGTAAATGTCCTATTTCTATGACACAAAAGATTTTTTTTAAGCTTTTACTTCAGATCAGGAAAGTAGTTAGATGGCCACCTAGCTGTGTCAGAGCTCCTCAGGTGGCTCAGTGGTAAAGAGTTCACTTGCACATTCCATCCTAGGATCAGGTCTTCTTGGGGAAGGAGAAGAAAATGGAGAAGGAAATGACAACCTCCTCCAATATTCTTGCCTGGGAATTACATGAACAGAGGAGCCTGGAGGGCTTCAGTCCATGTGGAGGCAAAAGAGTCGCACGTGACATAGCTACTAAACAACAATTATCTATTTCAAACCTGGGAATACCATGACTTATACACCATCACCAAACATTCCACAGGTCACATAATTATGGCCATCACTCCAGTTCTACTATTCAATATAGTTATTATGTATACCTTGCTTCTGGTTTTTGAGAACTATGACCTGACTTTTGCCACTCTAGAATATCATAATTTCCATTAAGATCAGAATCTTGCTGTACCTTCTTCTATCACTACTGAAGTCCAGAAACAGACACTACAGAGCCTTTTAATGATGATGATATCTTTAATAGGATCTATTACAGTGTCTTGGTGAAGATAATGTCCTTAACAAAATATTTGCCCACCTCTATTGTATAGGAAGGCTTCCCAGGTGGCGCTGGTAGTAAAGAATTCACCTGCCAATGCAGGACACATAAGAAAGGCAGGTTCAATCCCTGGGTCAAAAAGATCCCCTGGAGGAGGGCATGGCAACCCAGTCCAATATTCTTGCCTGGAGAATCCCATGGACAGAGGAACCTGGAAGGTACAGTCCATAGGGCTGCAAAGAGTCAGACACAAATGAAGCAACTTAGCATGCATACATTCCATATGATATTATATTCTAAGTTAAAGGGAGGAAATTCTGGCATATCAATTTTACTTAATGTAGGATTTTATTACATTTATGATAAGAACAAATGTTCTACAAAGGACATATTCTGCATCTGTGTTTAAAAAGAAAAAAAAAAGTCCAAATTAATCCCCCAAAAATACACTGCAGAAAAAAATCATTGGGAATTTTGCTAAATTAGAAGGGCTTGGGAAATGCCTTAGGCCTTTCACAGACCATCCTTTCAAAAAAGAATGGATGTTTGAAGCGGAGTTTCATGAATTCATAGTAATTAGATGTAAGTTAGTTGTCTTTAAAATTTAGGAGTCCTCAAGACCAACACCAATGGCACCAAATACAAGTTTGGGGACCTTCAATATCACGTTCAGTAGTTGGACTTCAGATCTCAGAAAAGCAACCACTACCTAAGGATAAAGATTAATCAATTGATAGAAGTATACAGATGGAGCACCAGAAGACAAAACGCATAGAGCTCCCAGCTGTCTTCTCCCATGTGAGTCATGCAGACAGTGTCTGATTCTCCTAGAAACTGCTTGACAAAATGCACAGAATATTGCCAATCAGGGGAACTCACCCAAGCATTGGTAGTCAGCACTTTTGTTGGGCTAAGACATGCCCATGACTGATTTTATTCTCCAGTCTCTCCGGAAGTCAAGTTGACAGACTTTTATCAGCAGGGGCATTCCAAGCACTTAGAAGTTATCTCCTAGGAGTTGAAGACAAAGGCAAACCTCTCTTTGGGTAAAGTTAATCTTTCATTGTACATGAGTATAAATAGAAAACAAAGTTAATCAAGAGCAATAACACAATCTGGACTCTATATGACATATTATTAATTTCCACTATTCAGTCAAATTTGAAAATCATATAAAGAAAAAAAAACAAGATTATATTTTATCATACAGCATCAACTTTAAAGCAACTATTATGTATGTTTAAAAATTAATAAAGGTATGCATAATTTTAACTAGTATAAAAATTTTTTCATCAGAAAAATGTAAATATAATTGACATTCAGAGGGGAATTACAGAATTCTGGAAATCTAATGTAAGAAGAGGTGGCAAGAATATACAGAAGAACTGTACAGAAAAGATCTTCATGACCCAGTTAATCATGATGGTGTGATCACTCACCTAGAGCCAGACATCCTGAAATGTGAAGTCAAGTGGACCTTAGAAAGCATCACTACGAACAAGGCTAGTGGCAGTGATGGAATTCCAGTTGAGCTATTTCAAATCCTAAAACATGATGCTGTGAAAGTGCTGTACTCAATATGCCAGCAAATTTGGAAAACGCGGCAGTGGCCACAGGGCTGGAGAAGATCAGTTTTCATTCCAAGTACAAAGAAAGGCAATGCCAAAGAATGCTCAAACTACACTGCACAATTACACTCATCTCACACGCTAGTAAAGTAATGCTCGAAATTCTCCAAGACAGGCTTCAGCAATACATGAAACGTGAACTTCCACATGTTCAAGCTGGTTTTAGAAAAGGCAGAGGAACCAGAGATCAAATTGCCAACATCCGCTGGATCATCAAAAAAGCAAGAGAGTTCCAGAAAAACATCTATTTCTGCTTTATTGACTATGCCAAAGCCTTTGACTGTGTGGATCACAATCAACTGTGGAAAATTCTGAAAGAGATGGGAATACCAGACCACCTGACCTGCCTCTTGAGAAACGTGTATGCAGGTCAGGAAGCAACAGTTAGAACTGGACATGGACCAACAGACTGGTTCCAAATA
>NW_011494782.1:1225671-1261191 GCF_000754665.1 Bison bison bison | reverse complement strand
CCAAATAGGAAAAGGAGTTCATCAAGGCTGTATATTGTCACCCTGTTTATTTAACTTCTATGCAGAGTACATCATGAGAAACGCTAGGCTGGAAGAAGCACAAGCTGCAATCAAAATTGCCAGGAGAAATATCAATAACCTCAGATATGCAGATAACACCACCCTTATGGCAGAAAGTGAAGAGGAACTCAAAAGCCTCTTGATGAAAGTGAATGAGAGTGAAAAGGTTGGCTTAAAGCTCAACATTAAGAAAACTAAGATCATGGCATCTGGTCCCATCATTTCATGTGAAGTAGATGGGGAAACAGTGGAAGCAGTGTCAGATTTTATTTATTTACTTTTTTTTGCAGGGGCGGGCTCCAAAATCACTGCAGATGGTGACTGCAGTCATGAAATTAAAAGACACTTACTCCTTGGAAGTAAAGTTATGACCAACATAAATAGCATATTAAAAAGCAGAGACATTACTTTGTCAACAAAGGTCCATCTAGTCAAGGCTATGGTTTTTCCTGTGGTCATGTATGGATGTGAGAGTTGGACTGTGAAGAAGGCTGAGAGCCGAAGAATTGATGCTTTTGAACTGTGGTGTTGGAGAAGACTCTTGAGAGTGCCTTGGACTGCAAGGAGATCCAATCTGTCCATTCTAAAGGAGATCAGCCCTGGGTATTCTTTGGAAGGAATGATGCTGAAGCTGAAACTCCAGTACTTTGGCCACCTCATGTGAAGAGTTGACTCCTTGGAAAAGACTCTGATGCTGGGAGGGGTTGGGGGCAGGAGGAAAAGGGGACAACAGAGGATGAGATGGCTGGATGGGACCTTTGACTCAATGGACATGAGTCTGTGAACTCCGGGATTTGGTGATGGACAGGGAGGCCTGGCATTCTGCAATTCATGGGGTTGCAAAGAGTCAGACACGACTGAGTGACTGAAATGAACTGAACTGAAGAAAGTGATGAATATGTTAAATAGTTTGAGAGTTCATTTCATGATGTATACATATATCACAACATTATATTACATAACAAATATATATATTTCTGTGAAAAATAATAAAAATAAAATATTTTAAAAAGTAATTTCATACCACACCCTCACTTTCACCCTTCTCTACTTTGTTTTTCTCTACAGTAATACTTTGCTACTGACACACTATTTATGTTAATAATTGCTATAAATATCATCTCCCCCAAGATAGTAAAAGCTACAGGATGGCAGAAATTTTTGACATTTTTGTTCATTATTCCCAGAAACTACATAAGAATCTTGTAGGATAGTATATATTCAAAAATATTAGTTGAAAAAAAAATCAAAAAGTTAATAGACTTCAGAAAATGAGAGGAACAAATTAAAAATTGACTCTACAGCATAAGATCAGCTGGAGAATTACAACAGTCAACAAACTTGTCAGTTCAGTTCAGTAGCTCAGTCATGTCTGACTCTGCGACCCCATGCACTGCACCACGCCAGGCTTCCCTATCCATCACCAACTCCCTGAGTTTACTCAAACTCATGTCCTTCGAGTTGGTGATGCCATCCAACCATCTCACCCTCTGTTGTCCCCTTCTCCTCCTGCCTTCAATCTTTGCCAGCATCAGGGTCTTTTTAAATGAGTCAGTTCTTCACATCAGGTGGCCAAAGTATTGGAGTTTCAGCTTGAGCATCAGTCCTTGCAATGAATATTCAGAACTGATTTCCTTTAGGATTGACTGGTTGGATATCCTTGCAGTCCAGGGGATTCTCAAGAGTCTTCTCCAGCACCACAGTTCAAAAGCATCAATTATTCGGTGCTCAGCTTCCTTTATAGTCCAACTCTCACACCCATATATGACTACTGGAAAAATCATAGCGTTGACTACATGGACCTTTGTTGACAAAGTCATGTCTCTGCTTTTTAATATGCTGTGTAGGTTGGTTGTAGCTTTTCTTCCAATGCAGAAGCATCTTTTAATTTCATGTCTTCAGTCACCATCTGCAGTGATTTTGGAGCCCAAGAAAATAAAGTGTCTTACTGTTTTCATTGTTTCCCTATCTCTTTGCCATGAAGTGATGGGACCATGCCATGATCTTAGTTTTCTGAATGTTGAGTTTTAAGCCAGCTTTTTCACTCTCCTCTTTCACTTCATCAAGAGGCTGTTTAGTTCTTCCCTTTCTGCCATAAGGGTGATGTAATATGCATATCTGAGGTTTTTGATATTTCTCCCAGAAATACTGATTCCAGGTTGTGTTTCATCCAACCCGGCATTTTGCATGATATATTCTGCAAAGAAGTTAAATAAGTAGGGTGGCAATATACAGTCTTGACGTACTTCTTTCCAAATTTAGAACCAGTCTGTTGTTCCATGTCCAGTTCTAACTGTTGCTACTTGACCTGCATACAGATTTTTCAGGAGGCAGGTATGGTGGTCTGGTATTCCCATCTCTTGAAGAATTTTCCACAGTTTGCTGTGATCCACAAAGTCAAAGGCTTTGGTGTAGTCAATAAAGCAGAAGTAGATGTTTTTCTGGGAGAGGGGAATGGCACCCCACTCCAGTACTCTTGCCTGGAGGATCCCATGGATGGAGGAGCCTGGTAGTCTGCAGTCCATGGGGTCACTAAGAGTTGGAGCTGACTGGGAGACTTCACCTTCACTTTTCACTTTCATGCATTGGAGAAGAAAATGGCAACCCACTCCAGTGTTCTTGCCTGGAGAATCCCAGGGACGGGAGTGCCTGGTGGACTGCTGTCTATGGGGTCGCACAGAATTGGACACGACTGAAGCGACTTAGCAGCAGCAGCAGATGTTTTTCTGGAACTCTCTTGCTTTTTATACTATCCAATAGATGTTGGAAATTTGATCTGTTTTTCTTTTGCCTTTTCTAAATTCAGCTTGAATATCTGGAAGTTCATGGTTCATGTACTGTTGAAGCCTTGCTTGGAGAATTTTGAGCATTACTTTAGTAACATGTGAGATGACTGCAATTTGGGGGTAGTTTTAATATTTTTGGCATTTCCTTTCTTTGGGATTGGAATGAATACTGAACTTTTCCAGTCCTGTGACCACTGCTGTGTTTTCCAAATTTGCTGGCATTTTGAGTACAGCACTTTCACAGAATAATCTTTTAGGATTTGAAATACCTCAGCTGGAATTCCATCACTTCTTCTAGCTTTTTTGCAGTGATGTTTCCTAAGGCCCTCTTGACTTCACATTCCAGTGTGTCTGGCTCTAGGTGAGTGATCACACCATTTTGGGTCATGAAAATCTTTTTTGTATAGTTCATCTGTATATTCTTGCCACCTCTTCTTAAACAGTAAACTTGAAGACAGTTGAAAAATTATCCAATCTGGGGTAAAGATAAAAATTTACAGAAAATAAACAGAACTTCAGAGATCTGTGAGGCAATAAACTAATTGTCTAACTATTTATAATGGGAGTCTCAAAAAGAGAAAAATTATATTGAAGTTAAAAATAATATGAAATAAAAATTTAAAAATTTCCAACATTTGATGAAAAAATAAAAATTATAGATTCAAGAAGCTCAGTGAACCATAATCTGAACAAACAAAAAACCAAATCTAGTCAAGGCTGTTGGTAAAGAACCCACCAGCCAATTCATGAGACATAAGAGATGTGATTTCAGTCTCTCTATTGGGAAGACCCCCTGGAGGAGGAAATAACAATTCACTCCGGTATTCTTGCCTGAAGAATTCCGTGAACAGAAGAGCCTGATGGGCTACAGTCCACAAGATTGCAAAAAGTTGAACACAACTGAAGCAACTTAGCATGCACATACTACAACTTCTGGATACTAAAACTAAGAAGAAAATCATAGAAACACCCCCCCTCCAAAAAAAGGACACAATGTGGTAATCTCACTTACCTCTTTAAAAATATTAAGTATTATTACAAGTATTTACAGGTGAGGAAACAACCTCAGAGGGTATTACAGAGACTTTTTTTTTTTTTTTTTAATCAACCTCTGATTTTTGTTTCTGAGCACAGAAGAGTCTATGTTACCAAGTATTCCTGTTAAATAGTTTGGATGTAGATGACTGGGTTCCTGTCATGAGATGTGAGCAGGGGAGATAAATGCCATTTTTAGATCACGTCATATATTTCTGAGGGTTTTTTATGTTATCTATTTCCATTCAACTTCAAACAGTCACAATATCATGACAATGCCATTCACTGGGAAATGCCCAGATGTTTAAGCCTTCATTTGGAAAAGTGCTCCCTGATCAATATTAAAGAGAAATTAGAAGTTTGTGTTGAATTTTTGAGTGCATATATTACTAAAGTCTATTTGACTACTTGTGAGTGAGGAGTCCAGTTCTAATGGAAAATCCTATGTAAAAACATCCATAACCAAGCACAGACAATTGCTGAGGCTATTCCTGCCATGCCTCATGGGTAAAGCTGCTTTCCTCATACAAGTTGGGTTCACAGCTACAGTATTCAGGATGAGGTTTCAGTTGAAGACTCAGGCCCTCTGGGCCAGCATGCTCATACACATATCTGCATCCTAGCTCGGTCACCTTCATTTGGAAATTCCTTTTTTGGGGATTCAGTTCAGGCACTGTCAGGTGCCTCTGTGGAGACCTTCTTCTAAAGGAATTTTGGCTAAAACACTTCGCTCTGATTCAGTGCTTTTCTACTCAGCCCTTCTCTCTCTTCCTCCTCTTAAACACATAATGAATCCTTTTGTTCAGGGCTCCTCAGTAGTAAGCCAACTTCCTTCACCTGCACTGATCCATCTGACCCTCACCTGGTACCCTTCAGTGGTGGGAAATGGCTCTTGTTTACCCTATTACAGTATGTGAATAAAAGTTTGATGGCTATTTTCAGTTTTTCTAATTGTCCTATTTGGCCACCTGGACACTTAGCACACTGAAAGGAAAGGTTAAATAATTTCACCGAGATCCATATTTCTTAAGTGCCTAAATTGTGACACCAATCCCCTAGTCCTGATTCCAAAACCATTTTCTTACCAATTTAATAGTCTTTGCTATCAAAAAGGTTAACGATTAGAGTATTTCTAACTCTTGTGCAGATGGACCAGTCCCTGTTATAGCTGCTGATTTATGTAGATTTAACATTTCAAAATTCCTAGCAAGTTGAATGCCTGTACCCACCTTAAATACTCTTGTCACTTTGCTGACAACTGTTTTTTTTTTTTTTTTTTGTAACAGAAAAGACAGGGATCTGGGTAGCAACAGTATATACAAATATTCACTTTTTTGTTAAAATAAGGCTGATGTTTAATGATATTTCTTTTCCTCAAGGAACATATTTGTCTTCAATTAGAAGATATAAGTGTGCAAATCACTAGACATATAAATACTTTAAAACATTAAAGTTAAAAGTTTGAATGTTCACAAAAATGCTTTTATTCTTTGAAAATAAAAATGTGTCAGATATTTATTTCTCTATGATTTAATTATCATTTCTCTGTAGGTAGTGTCATCTATTGTTACATCTGTTTTGTGGTAGAAAAAACAACTATAATAATGTTCCCTTACATTTCTTCTAAGAAAAAAAAAATGCAAATATTGTAAATTGAGCTAAAATATTTTTTCAACCCACACAGCTTATTGTGTTAGGAAGACTGGGAAATAAGTAGATTAGAGAAACATCCTGCTTAAAATGACAGAACTAGTTAGACTAGGGCTTGAGTGTCAAACAAAGAAGCTTTTAGTCTTGTGAACCACATCTAATTCTTAAATAACATGACCTCAGTATGAACAATATCCTCCCACTTCTGACCTTCACTGGGCACACAAGCAACACAATTGCAACTATAGGACAGGCGAGACAGAGAGAAAAAACAAAACAGTGAACCAAACTCAAGCCATCTCAATAGACTGTATGATGGCTTACTAGCTTCCCTGGTGGCTAAGATAGTAAAGAATCAACCTGCAATGTGGGAGACCTGGGTTTGATCTCTGGGTTGGGAAGATACCCTGAAGGAGGGCATGGCAACACCCTCCAGTATTCTTACCTGGAGAATCCCCATGGACAGAAGAGCTTGGCAGGCTACAGTCCACTGGGGTTGCAAAGAGTGGGACACAACTGAGTGACTAAGCACACAGCACATGGATTATTAGAATTTTTTTCATTAAATATCTTAAAATGCCACATTAATGACTAGAATCCACATTTTTAGAAATCTATTCAAGTGACATATGCATGATTCACTTAGTGTTTACTGAGTATCTACCATATACAAGTACCATCTGGCAGAAAGCACTGGTCCCTGTCCTCATGGACCTTATATTTTAGGCAGTTAAGGTGGGAGACAGAGAGCAACAAGGAATATATAGGGAGAATTTACTGATATAGTTGAGGGCTTCCCTGATAGCTCAGTTGGTAAAGAATCCACCTGCAATGCAGGAGATCCCTTGATCCAGGATTTAGCATCCTGACCACAATTCCAGAAGGCAGTGCTAAAATGTTCTTCTAGATTGGGTTCTCTTCAAAGCAGATCCTGAGATGGAATCTCGGGTATAGAATTTTTAATAGGTGGTACTCTTGAGATCAGCAGTTGTAGGAACAAAAAAATAGTAAAAAGCAGTAATTGGCAGGAGAAGCCAAGCTTCAATAGAAATCTGTACTAGAGCCCAGGCTGATGTTTCATAGAGCTGGTCTTCCCTGGTGAAAATGAAAGTGAAGTCGCTCAGTCATGTCCAACTTTTTGTGACCCCATGGACACCAGGCTCCTCCATTTTCCCTGGTAGCTCACTGGTAAAGAATCCACCTGCAATGCAGGAGATGAAGGTTTGATCCCTGGATTGGTACGATCTCATGGAGAAGGGCAAGGCAATGCATTCCAGTTTTCTTGCCTGGAGAATCCCATGGACTGAGGAACTTGGTGGGCTACTGTTCATAGGGTCACAAAGAGTCAGACATGACTGAAGTGACTGAGAAGGCACAAACACGCATGTGACCTAAAGTGGATTGCAAGATTGAACATAAGTTATGTTGAAATGGCTGAATCTTCATACCATAAAGTCATTCAGTGTGGACCAGCCTGGGAAAGGCATGTATTCAAGCAATATGGCTTTCTACATCTAAGACAATTCCTAAAGTGTATGTCAGCTGAAAGATGTTTGCTGGCAGTGCTCCCAGAATCTGTGGTACATTTCTTCCTAAAGGGACACCTGGATGGCATATCACCATATGAATATAACCGTCCCCCCTGTGCTCTACTTGGACCCATTTCTTCATATATTTTCAAGGAACAGCTTCTCCAGTACCTCCTGGGAAAATATTAAAATAAGAAAAATAGGAAAAACCATAACCACTTCTATTACAGCTGGTCTTGTTAGGTAGCAAGTTAGGCTTTAGTAATGAGGAGTGGCCTAGCTGAAAAAAAAATTCAAGCTGACCACTATCCCACCCCATACAGGAAGAACACAGCCCAAGAGAGCTCAGATGTGCCAAAAAATAACCAGAGACTTTTCCAACTCCAGCACATGAACCCTAGACACACTGTGGATACAAACGAATTCACAGGGACTTCAATGCACCCTTGATGCAAAGCTGTGTCCTCGAGTGACCTTAGGCAGCCAGAGCATATTGTGTTCATAAGCATTCTATACATACGTTCATCTGATTATAACAGCCTGAATTATGGGAAAGCCATGCACAATATAGCCAGTTGTTAACTTGAAACTATCAATCAAAACTGTCAGTCCTCATCCACACCCACCTAGATGAATATGTAAAAGTCCTTTCTTGGAAGCTCCATACTTCATCCTTACGGTATCAGTGCCTCTCTTGGCTTGGCCCACCTCTCCTTTGAGGTGCACTTTCTGTTCTTTCTTCAATAAACTTGTTTTGCCATGGGTAAGATCTCAGATTCTTCTTTGTGTCCTTACCAAGAACTGAGGCTCATGTGGAAGCGTCCTCTTTGAACCTACCCATCCAGAAACAGTCAGAGTCTCAGTTAAAGCTTATTATCTCCCTCCTTCTTTATTAACTTTAGATTCACTTGCCTGTGTTTTGTGGGCCTACCTGGTAGGTGTCCTAGATCAATATTCTTGAGACATGCCCTCCGGTCCCGTACATCTCCCATACTGGATTTGATGCACTTGCCTATTAACAATCACAATTGGTTAAGGTACCTGAATGAAACACCTAGGTGCAACCATACTCCTCCCTTTCTTTGTTGTATAGCACAGCGATATATCTTCCTGTCAGGATGGTGGTATATTATTTTCATTTTGGTTCCAGGGCAGAGAAAACAAGTATCCAGGTCATAGCCATATCTTCTAATCTAACGAGACTTTTTTTCCGCAGCAGAAATGTTTCACATATTTAAACTTCTGCACAGTACAGAGTTCAAAACCAGGAATTTCGATTATCCAAGTAGGCCATTGTGTTCACAGTAAGTGGGCTTCTGCTTCCAACCTTGCTTCTTGGATCCATGTGTGTTTCCATTTAGAAACACAGCACTATATAAAAATTGCAGCGGCTGTTATAGTAAATCACCAAGAGTTAGTGGCTGAAAACTGCTCACACTTATTCCTTTACAGTTCCAGATGTCAGAAGTATAAATTAGCTTCACTAGACTAAAATCAAGGTGTAAGCAGGCTCTGCTTTTCTGGAGGCTTTTTTGAAAAATCCATTCTTTGCCTTTTCCAGATTCTGGTGATTGTGGGCATTCTTTGGCTTGTGGCTGCATCATTCTAATCTCCAAGGCCAGCAGCTTCAAATCTCTTTCTGCTCTTTGGATGTGTATCTAATCTTCTTCAACATCCCTCTTATAAGGACACATTAGGGCCTACTTGAATAATTCAAGGTAATCTCTTGATTGAGCAATTATTTATTTAATCATATTCACAAAGACACTGCTTAAAATAAAATATTTATTAACTATAGGTTTCAAGTTCTCATATCTTGGGTGACATTATTCAGCCTACTACACATGTTTTGATTCAGTATACTCCATTTTATAGGATGGCACCACGTTTTTATAAAGCATCGTCTCCAAACTGGAGAATGTGATATGGCCAATGAATGCCATTGTTATAGGACCACTCCCATATCTCTTTTAGTGTAAAGTCAGTTCCCTATGCTATTGTGACATTATGTATAATCTTAACCAGTGAATCAAATATATGTCATCATATAATCATACTGGCTCGGGTCTTATGTGCATGAAAATAATACCCACACACAACTATATATCTATTCCCATAAGGATGAAACATTGGCCCTTTTACTACTCATAAAAATATCAAGGTCATGGGAAAAATAGAAAAATCTCAAAAAATAAAGACTATTGAAACTAAATGTAATGTGGTGTGCTCAATTACGTGTTACTGGAAAAGGACATCAGTGAAAACAAATGGGGACAATCTGACTAAAATCTATAGTTAATAGTATTGTTGCAGTGTTAATTTCTTAGTTTTGATAGTTATACCATAGTCATATTTGCATTAGGGGAAACTGGGTGAATAATGTATGAAAAATTCTGTACTATCTTTGCAACTTCTCTGTAAGTCTAAAACTGTAAAACTAAAGTAAATATTGGGGGGGTACTCCTGTCATCAACTGTTAGATGTTGGATTATTGAGGTAGCAGAATCTAAGTTAGGAGTTGGTATATAACATATTTACTAAGGATCACCCTTACAATCAAGGGGGCTTCCCTGGAGGCTCAGATAGTAAAAAATCTGCCTGGAATGTGGGAGACTTGGGTTTGATTGCCTGGAGAAGGAAATGGCAACCCACTACAGTATTCTTGCCCATAGAATTCCATGGACAGAGGAGTCTGGTCAACTACTGTCCATGGGATTGCAAAGATTAGACATGACTGAGCGACTAAATCCCTTATACTCAAAGCTGTGTATGGAGAGGAAGGAAGCAGAAATGGGTATAGCAAGAAATCTAACTGTGATAAACATGTACAACTGAATGTGAAATTCTGGAGACAAAATGATTCAGTAAGGGTGGTCCTACTTTCAGCAGAAGTGACTGGGCCTTTATTCCTCAGGCTAATCATTACCTAGACATGTAGTGTCTTTGGGAGTGCAGGACCTTGAGTATGAAAATTTCTGTAACTGAGGTTTGTTCTTAGAGGGACTTATAATTTAAAGCTGTGTACTAACAATCCTCCCCACCCCTGGAGGTGGGGAACTTTCTTGAAAAAGAGTGAAGATGATGCATCCCGAAGTCTAGCTTAATCAATTTATAGGAAAGGAGAAGCAATAGGAGACAAAAGATGATATAATTCACTGCCTCTATCATGAATCGCACCACTCAGAGACTTCTGTATCATAAAGTGATGGAATAATTTTTTGAGTCTACAGTTAGAATGCCAGCTCTACTGTGAAGTACCATTCTCTAGGACTTAGAATTCACCCGAAAATCTATGACCATTGTATAATGTTATTTCCTCCATATGGCACATATGGGATTTGAAACAAAGCCAAGGAAATATGTGTGTGCTTAGTCACTCGTGTCCTACTGACCATCTTTTAAGTGATCTACTTGAGAAACATACGCTTCTTGTCCTTGTAGCTGTGTTCTTTGTATATATGCAGAGATCCTGGTTTTCATAAGGAGACTATTCCACCACTGACATGGAATGAATCCTTTGTTAAATGTTATGATATGGAAGCCAAGAGGCCAGAAGGCAAGGAGAAGAGTCAGCATTGTAGCAGGGGCAATTGTTCCTGACTATCAATATCAAGATAGGGTAGGTAATAGAGAAAGTTTGTTAGATGCTCAAGCTAATTTATTAGACCATTTCTTCTTTCTTGCATGCCAAGTTTTGAGAGTAAATTATAGATGCAACAACCAAAGACACAGAGAAAGACACTGTGACCAGCAGCTCAGACCCCTCAAATAGGAGGCTTTATATCACCTCCTCAAGTAAACCTCCTAGAACATCAAAGACACTTGCTGAGATGAAAGGGTGTACAGATAAGTAGCAGTGAAAGAGAAAATGGCATGTATCCATGCAGCTCCAAGATCAACTAAAGTGATAAAAGCTGGACTCCATCTCACTATTAATTTTCAGGTATATTTGCCCAGGAAAAGAGATAAACCAGATACTTGAGAAGAGTTTGAAAGATATGATTAACATTATTAACCTTACAGAATTAGAAAGAAAAAACAAATAAGATCAGAGAGTGAGAGGAATGTCAGATCATTTAGGCTCTTATAGGCCTATGAGAAATAAACTTAAAAATAAACACTGGTTCTTATTCTTAGAGAAGTGAGAAGTCTTTAAGGATTTGTATCAATCTTGATATCTACCTTATAGGAAATAATACCAGGGTTGAAGAATGGAGTAAGAAGCTCAGTAGGAACCTATTAAAACAATGGAAACAAGATAGAGATTTAAATTAAAATGGTTTAATAAAATGGATGAGAAATGAGTTGACCAACTTAAATATTTCACAGATTGTGTCAACACAGTTTTTGGTGGATTGGCTATACATTTTGGACAAAAAAAAGTAATGGACAGTTTTATGATGCTTTGTTTTTTGTGTGTGTGTTTGTAAATGTGTATATTTTATCACTAGACCAGTTCTCAGTCAAAATCCTACATGTATGTGTATGACTGAATCTCTTTCCTGTTCACTTGAAACTATCACCACATTGTTAATAGGCCATCAGTTCAGTTAAGTTCAGTCGCTCAGTCGTGTCCAACTCTTTGCGACCCCAAACTCCCGGAGTTCACTCAGACTCACGTCCATCGAGTCAGTGATGCCATTCAGCCATCTCATCCTCTGTCGTCCCCTTCTCCTCCTGCCCCCAATCCCTTCCGGCATCAGAGTCTTTTCCAATGAGTCAACTCCTCGCATGAGGTGGCCAAAGTCCTGGAGTTTCAGCTTTAGCATCATTCCTTCCAAAGGAATCCCAGGGCTGATCTCCTTCAGAATGGACTGGTTGGATCTCCTTGCAGTCCAAGGGACTCTCAAGAGTCTTCTCCAACACCACAGTTCAAAAGCATCAATTCTTCAGCACTCAGCCTTTTTCACAGTTCAAGCTGGTTTTAGAAAAGGCAGAGGAACCATAGATCAAATTGCCAACATCCGCTGGATCATCAAAAAAGCAAAAGAGTTCTAGAAAAACATCTATTTCTGCTTTATTGACTATGCCAAAGCCTTTGACTGTGTGGATCACAATCAACTGTGGAAAATTCTGAAAGAGATGGGAATACCAGACCACCTGACCTGCCTCTTGAGAAATCTGTATGCAGGTCAGGAAGCAACAGTTAGAACTGGACATGGAACAACAGACTGGTTCCAAATAGAAAAGGAGTACGTCAAGGCTGTATATTGTCACCCTGCTTATTTAACTTCTATGCAGAGTACATCATGAGAAATGCTGGGCTGGAAGAAGCACTAGCTGGAATCAAGATTGCTGAGAGAAATCTCAATAACCTCAGATATGCAGATGACACCACCCTTATGGCAGAAAGTGAAGAGGAACTAAAGAACCTCTTGATGAAAGTGAAAGCGGAGAGTGAAAAAGTTGGCTTAAAGCTCAACATTCAGAAAACAAAGATCATGGCATCCAGTCCCCATCACTTCATAGGAAATAGATGGGAAAATAGTGGAAACAGTGTCAGACTTATTTTTTTAGGCTCCAAAATCACTACTGATGGTGACTGCAGCCATGAAATTAAAAGACGCTTACTCCTTGGAAGGAAAGTTATGACCAAGCTAGATAGCATATTCAAAAGCAGAGACATCACTTTGCCAACAAAGGTCCATCTAGTCAAGGCTATGGTTTTTCCTGTGGTTGTATATGTATCATACCTCAATACAAAATAAAAAGTTCAAAAGAAAAAAAAAAAAAAAAAAAACACTTACATGTCAATATTTATAGTTTCTTGTGCTTACACCAGAGTGGACAATGTGATCCCAATAATACCTGTTTAGAAGTTGTCTAATATATAGAATAGTGAGTAAGTGAAAGTCGCTCAGTCATGTCCCACTCTTTGTGACTCTGAAGCCTATGCAGTCCATCGAATTCTCCAGGCCAGAATACTGGAGTGGCTAGCCTATCTCTTCTCCAGAGGATCTTCCTGACCCAAGAATAGAACCAGGCTCTACTGCATTGCAGACAGATTCTTTACCAACTGAGCTATCAGAGAAGCCCAATATATATAGAAGGAGAGGTAATGAAACATGAGTACTATGACAGTATTTTGATAAGTTAGAACTTTCATCAATGAACCTGTCATCCAGAAAAGTTGTAAACACGATCCAATCAAGTATGACTCTTCAAGAGAGCATTCTGAATTGAAGGTTTGAGAGCTATGAGTTCCAGGAAGCACATTTAATTTTCAATTGCTTTAGCCACTGGGATATTAACATAAAATGTACAGGAATTATTATCAATATTACAAGACTTCTATGATTCATTCCTTTGCTTTGATCTGGTTGAATCTCTTAAGTGCTTTGTCTCTCAAAAGAGAGAGAGCAGCCTGTGTCAATGACACCATCTGTAGAGGGGAGTGTAAAAAAAAAAAAAAAAAATGACTACTAACATCCATAGTGAGCCCTCAGAACTCAAGGAGTCTGACAGCAGTATCATAACAATGGACACCAAGGACACAAAACAAGTGAAGTGGAAGCAGAAAGAGAGAGAGGAAAAAAAAAGCAAAAACAAAAAAAACAGCAAAAGCTAATTACTAGCAGTGCTTATATGTCAGCTTTACCCTTCATGATATAGGTAATGAGAGTGCATAAAGTCCATGTCTGTAGAGAATCAGTTTTAAAAGTCTGACTCTTAGCAAAGAAATTGCAATATAAGGAAGTGGGAGATTGAGAGTTATCTAGTATAGATGTAGAAATAAGAATCACAGAGGAGGCTAGAAATAAGTACCCTTATTGTGGAACTTGCTAAAGGTAATGTTTGTATAGAATGTTATGAATTTAAAACTTTCCATCCAAAAATATCTGAAAAAAATCATAATAATTTAAAAAGAAACAACTGCAGTTTTACTTATAGGTGTTTTTCTTTTTCTCAAGTAAAGTATAGTTAGATGATTAAAAGTTCATCATTTTAATAAAGTAGAAAAATAACAATAGATATGAAATTCACAGACGCAGTATATGTCCTTGATGAATTTTTTTGTGTGACTTGAGTCATTTTACCTTTTTATATATGATCTCATTTGAAGAATAAAGTAAATTGGTAAATTATTTCAGAAAAGACACTCAGCAGTTTATTTCTCTATTTTTCATGTAATAAATAAATAAGTGAACAATGAAAGCTGTTGTTTTGCTTGCCACATCCTCTTCACACATTTGCAAAATTGCTATAACCAGAGAGAAATTATAACTATATCGGTGTTAATTCTGAACAATATAGAGAGGGGAATGTATATGATGGAGCAATGATAGGGTATTAGAAAGAAGTGATTTATAAAGAAAAAAGGAATCAAAATTCAGATAAAAGCAGATCTACATTATATTATTTAATGAAAAAACTGAAATAATAACAATTTTGTGATTAATTCAAAAGAAAGATAACACCATCTATCTTTTATTAAACACGCACACACACACACACACACACACACACACACTGTATATCTAGGGTTTAAGTCAGTTCAGTCTCTCAGTCATATCTGATTTTTTGTGATCCCATGGACTGCAGTACACCATGCTTCCCTGTCCATCACCAACTCCCAGAGCTTGCTCAAACTCATGTCCATCCTCAAACATTTTTACCCTCTGTCATTCCCTTCCCTTCATGCCTTCAATCTTTTCCACAATCAGGGTCTTTTCCAGTGAGTCGGTTCTTCGTATCAGGTGGCCAGAGTACTGGAGTTTCAGCTTGAGCATCAGTCCTTCCAATGAATATTCAGAACTGACTTCCTTTAGAATTGACCTGTTTGATCTCCTAGCAGTCCAAGGAACTCTCAAGTGTCTTCTCTAACAACACAGTTCAAAAGCATAAATTCTTCAGCATTCAGCTTTATTTAGAGCCCAACTCTTACATCCATACATCAGTTCAGTTGAGTAGCTCAGTCATGTCTGACTCTTTGTGACCCCATGGACTGCAGCAGGCCAGGCTTCCCTGTCCATCATCAATACCTGGAGTCTACTCAAACTCATGTCCATCGAGTCGGTGATGCCATCCAACCACCTCATCCTCCGTCATCCCTTCTCCTCCCACCCTCAGTCTTTCCCAGCATCAGTCTTTTCCAATAAGTCAGTTTTTTTGCATCAAGTGCCCAAAGTATTGGAGATTTAGCTTCAGCATCAGTCCTTCCAGTGAATATTCAGGACTGATTTCCATAGGATTAACAGGTTTGATCTCCTTTCAGTCCAAGGAACTCTCAAGAATCTTCTCCAACACCACAGTTCAAAAGTACCAATTCTTCAGTGCTCAGCTTTCTTTATAATCCAACTCTCATATCCATACTTTACTAGTGGAAAAACCATACCTTTAACTAAGTGGACCTTTGTCAGCAAAGTAATGTCTCTGCTTTTTAATATGCTGTCTAGGTTGGTCAGAGCTTTTCTTCCAAGGAGCAAGCGTGTTTCAATTTCATGGCTGCAGTCACCATCTGCAGTGATTTTGGAGCCCAAGAAAATAAAGTGTATCACTGTATCAATTTTTTCCCCATCTATCTGCCATGAAGTGATGGGACCTGATGTCATGATCTTTGTTTTTTTTAATGTTGAGTTTTAAGCCAACTTTTTCACTTTCCTCTTTCACTTTCATCAAGAGTGTTTGGTAAATTAGGCATATTAAATCCATTTTCAATTTATGATGGTTTTATCATGATGTAACACCATCATAAGTAGAGAAAAAAAAAGAAAAAAAGAGAGGCTCTTTAGTTCATCTTCAGTTTCTGCCATAAGGGTGGTGTCATCTGTGTATCTGACTTTATTGATATTTCTCCCAGCTATCTTGATTCCATCTTGTGCTTCATGCAGCCCTGAATTTCTCATGATGTACTCTGCAGATTCGTTAAATAAGCCAGGTGACAATATACAGCCTTGACGTACTCCTTTCCCAATTTGGAACCAGTCCATTATTCCATATCCCATTCTAACTGTTGGTACTTGACCTGCATACAGATTTCTCAGGAGTCAGTTCAGGTGGTCTGGTATTCCCATGTCTTTAAGAAATTTCCACTGTTTATTGTGATCCACACAGTTAAAGACTTTGGGGTAATAAACACAGCAGAAGTATATATTTTTTTCCTTGAAGTCTCTTGCTTTTTCAATGATCCAACAGATGCTGGCAATTTGATCTCTGGTTCCTCTGCCTTCTCTAAATCCAGCTTGAACATCCAGAAGTTCGTAGTTCACATACTGTTGAAGCCTGGCTTGGAGGATTTTGAGCATTACTTTGCTAGCATGTGAGATGAGTGCAATTGTGTGGTAGTTTGAATATTCTTTGGCATTACCTTTCTCTGGGATTGGAATGAAAACTGATCTTTTCCAGTCCTGTGGCCACTGATGAGTTTTCCAAATTTGCTGGCATATTGAGTGCAGTGCTTTAACAACATCACCTTAGTATTTGAAAGAGCTCAACTGGAATTTTATCACCTCTTCTAGCTTTGTTCATAGTGATGCTTCCTAAGGCCCACTTGACTGCATTTTAGAATGTCTGACTCTAGATGGCTGATCACACCATCATGGTTATCCAGATCATGAAGATCTTTCTGTTTAGTCCTGTGTATTCTTTCCATCTCTTTTTATATTTTCTGCTTTTGTTAGGTCCATACCATTTTTATCCTTTATTGTGCAATGTTTCCTTGGTATCTCTAATTTTCTTGAAGAGGTCTCTAGTCTTTCCCATTCTATTTTTTCCTCTATTTCTTTGCATTGGTCACTGAAGAAAGCTTTCTCATCTCTCCTTGCTATTCTTTGGAACTCTGCATTCAAATGGGTATATCTTTCATTTTCTCCTTTGCCTTTCACTTCTATTCTTTTCTCAGGATTTGTAACCCCCTACTCAGACAACCATTTTGCTTTTTTACATTTATTTTTCTTGGTGATGGTCTTGATTACTGCCTCCCATACTACATCGCAAACCCCTGTCCATAGTTCTTCAGGCATTCTATCAGATCTAATCCATTGAATCTATTTGACACTTCCACTGTATAATCATTTAGGGATTTGATTTAGGTCATACCTGAATGATCTAGTGGTTTTCCATACTTTCTTCAATTTAAGTCTGAATTTTTCAATAAGGAGTTCATGATCTGAGCCACAGCCAGCTCCTGGTCTTGTTTTTGCTGACTGTATAGAGCTTATCCATCTTCGGCTACAAAGAATATAGTCAATCTGATTTTGGTATTGACCATCTGGTGATGTCCATGTGTAGAGTCTTTTCTTGTGTTGTTGGAAGAGCATGTTTTCTATGACCAGTGTGTTTTCTTGGCAAAACTCTATTAGCCTTTGTCTACTTCATTTTGTACTCCAACTCCAAATTGGCTCTTACTCTAGATATCTCCTGATTTCCTACTTTTGCATTCCAGTCCCCTATGATGAAAAGGACATCATTTTTTGGGTGTTAGTTCTAGAAGGCCTTGTAGGTCTTCATAGAGCTGTTCAACTTTAGCTTATTCTGCATTACTGGTTAGGACATAGACTTGAATTACTGTGATATTGAATGGTTTGCTTTGTAATGAATGGTGATTATTTTGTTATTTTTGAGATTGCACCCAAGTCCTGCATTTCAGACTCTTTTGTTGACTATAGGGCTACTCTATTTCTTCTAAGGGATTCATGCCCACAGTAGTAGATATAATGGTCATCTGAATTAAATTTACCCATTTCAGTCCATTTTAGTTCACTGATTCCTAAAATTTCAATGTTCACTTTTTATTATTCATGGACCTAATATTCCAGGTTCCTATGTATTATTGTTATTTACAGCATTGGACTTTACTTCCATCCCCAGTCACATCCACAATTGGGTGTTGTTTTTGCTTTCATTCCATCTCTTCATTCTTTCTGGAGTTATTTCTGGAGTCTTATACATCCTTTGCAGATTGGTTTCTTTCATTTAATAATATGCATTTAAGTTTCTTTGTATTGGGTTAATAGCTTATTTCTTTATATTGTTGAATAACGCTCCGTTTTATAGCTGTAACACTGTTTATCCATTTACCTATCAAAGAACATCTTGTTTGCTTCCAAGTTTAGCAAGTACGAAGAAATTTAGTATGAAAAAATGTGTGCAGATTTTTCATGAACATATATTTTTAACCTTTATGAATAAATACCAAGAACTGGGATTGCTGGGTTTTCCTGTAGGGGTAAATATGCTGGTGGAAGAAATTGCAGCCAAAAAGCAGCTAAACCATTTTGTATTCTGACTGTCAATGAATGACAACTCTGTTATTCCAAATTCTTGACTGCATTTGATGCTATGAGTGTTTTGAATAAATGTGTAGTGGTATCTTATTATTGTTTTTAATTTGTAAAATCCTATTGATATGAAATGTTAAGCATCTTTACATATGCTTCTTTACCATCTGTTTGTGGTCATTAGTGATGTCTCTGTTCATATTGTTTGTTGTTGATTTAGTTGCTAAGTTATGTCCAACATTTTTGTGATCCTTGTAGCCTGTCAGGCTCCTCTGTCCATGGGATTTCCCAGGCAAGAATACTGGAGTGGGTTGCCATTTCCTTCTCCAGGGGATCTTCCCAACCCAGGGTTGGAACCTGAGTGTCCTGCATTGACAGGTGGATTCTTTCCCACTGAGCCACCTGGGAAGCCCTTCATATTGTCTACCCATTTTTAAACTGGTTATTCATGTTCTTATCGTTGAGTTTTAAGAGTTCTTTGTGTATTATGGATACCAGTTCTTTATCATATTTCTTTCACAAATATTTTCTCCCAACAGAAGTTTTTAATTTTAATAATGTCCAACTTATTCATTTTTTTAATGGATTGTGCCTTTGATGTCGTAGTCTAAAAATCATCACCAAGCTCCAGGTAATAGAATTTCTATATTATCTTCTAGAAGTTTTATATTTTTTCATTTTATATTTGGCCTGGTGTGCTGCGATTCATGGGGTTGCAAAGAGTTGGACACGACTGAACGACTGATCTGATCTGATGATACATTTAAAGTTAATTTTGGAAATATTTTAAGGTCTGCATCTAATTTTTTTTTTGTTTTTGCATGTTATGGTTATCGGTATAGAACCATTTACTGAAAAGACTCTCTTTTCTCTATTAGATTGCCTTTACTCTTTAGTCAAAAATCAGTTAACCATATTTGTGTGAAAGTGCTTTTTAATTACATGATGAGAGAGAAAACAAATTCTCTCTCGGACATTATTAAGCAGATAGTAATAAAGTCTGATTGATAACCCTATGACCATTCAACAACACTATATGGTTCCTTGATATAACTACTACTTTTCTTTCTGCCTCTAGCTTAAGTAGGGACAACATCTATGCGTAAAGGGTGTAATCTTTTGTTTTAAACACCCATTCATTGAACCTGGAATTATAAGTACTATATAAAACCAACAAACAATATTACATGCATATATTTAGAAAGGTCAGCTATTCTATTTCAGCCAAATAAGGAACCATTTTAACCCTATTCAATTGGACATAAAGGTGTGCAACAACTTTGCTGAGTTACTCCTAATCTACTACTATAAGAATCATCTTGGAAGGATGATATTTCAATTCAGTCTCCAAGAAAGAAGGGTCTTTTCAATCTAATTTTACCCTAATTTCCTTTTTCCCCACTTACTTCATAGAGAGCTCTATTTCTATGAAAAGAATGTGACTGCCAAAGAGAATATAAAATACATATACATAGCACTCATATATCTTTAAACAAAGATATGGCCAGTTTATAATAGAGGAAATAGGGAAGAAACACCTTCATGGAAATCTGATAGTAACACTAAACGTAAAGTTTATACTTTGCACAAATTTATAAACAATATTTGATAGTTGATAATAAGGTCACTGGAACAAGATGTGAACGATCCATACCAGATTAGACCATGTTGGAAAAAAGATCAGTTTTGAATAAAGTGATGAGTACCTAGCCTGAAATAAAATATCAACTAAACAATACACATAAAGTGTTAGTGTCCTAGAGAAAAAGACAGTGCAATTATAACAGAACCTACTATATAATCCCAAGACTGTGTTTTACACAAATTCTTTATGCTATATTTATTATTATTCTCATTTGAGAAATGTGTCTTAATAATTTCATCAAAAATCCGGTCATTCTCACCTATTTAGAAGAAAATAGCAGTTATTATCATATATTTATGTTTTATCTAGATGGATTTTCCTATTTAAGTCAATATCCTGCTGCCCAGATAGAATGAAATCATGCAGACTACTTTTTACCTATTTGAGCTGGAGATGCTATATGTAGATTTAGAGCTTGGATCTGTAGCCAGATTGGGTTAGTATCTGACCCTTCCCATTTATTATCATTTCTTTCCTGGGATAGATTGCCTGAGCTTTCTAAACCTCATTTTTTTTCTCTAAATGTAATTAATCATAGTGTCTACATAGTCAATTAGTAATACATTAATAATATGTATAAGTAATTGCACCATAATTACCTATAGTAACATCTCTAACTGTAAGATATAGTAACATCTTATTTAGTTGCTAAATTGTGTCCAATTCTTTTGCCACCCCAAGAATTGTAGCCTGCCAGGCTCGGCTCTCAGTGGGATTTCTCAGGCATGAATCCTGGAGTAGGTTGCCATTTCCTTCTCTAGGGGATCTTCCTGACCCAGGAATCAAACTTGCATCTCATGTGTCTCCTACCTTAGCAGGCAGATTCTTTACCACTGAACCAGCAGGAATTAGCTATTGGTTATTTACTGTCATTTGTAGTAGCATTATTGTTGCTAGCAAGGTTTTACAAAGCACAACTGTATCTAGGTTAGTGCCCAAGTCAAGATTTTCTATTACACATACTCTTACCTCTATTATAAATTCAGCTTTAAACTCTTAGATGTTTAGACTTCAGTGAACATTTTTGTGGTTTTCACATTCAAATAGAGATAACCATAGTTCACAAAATTTTATTCCTAGATGTACTCGTTTATCAGAACAAATACAATTTTGAGGGAGAGCAGTCTCCTCCTGTGGAGAAGGCAATGCAACCCCACTCCAGTACTCTTGCCTGGAAAGTCCCATGGATGGAGGAGCCTGGAAGGCTGCAGTCTATGGGGTCACCGAGGGTTGGACATGACTGAGCGATTTCACTTTCACTCTTCACTTTCATGCATTGGAGAAGGAAATGGCAACCCACTCCAGTGTTCTTGCCTGGAGAATCCCAGGGACGGGGGAGCCTAGTGGGCTGCCATCTATGGGGTCGCACAGAGTCGGACACGACTGAAGCGACTTAGCAGCAGCAGCAGCAGCAGCAGTCTCCTCCTTGTCCTCTGCTCACAGCACTATTACACAGATTCTGCCAACAGATTTTTGAGCTCTGGTGATGGCAGTGCAAGAATGAACTTGGGAAGGATGTGGGTGGTGAATGCTATCAGGAATCTTTTTTCTTTGTATATTCCCAGAACTGACACAGAATGTTGTAATCACAAATGTCTGAAGCTATGTTGTTGTGGATGCAAATTCTTGACTTTCTATCTGTTTCTATGTAATTAAAGCCCTAAAGATCTGAAAATTGTGTCTCTTCAGTTTTCTTTTTTCTCAGAAAAAGCATGCAAAGATTTGTGAGCACAATTTTAAAGTGAAAGTTTTTAAATATATATGCACATACAAAATATTTGTATGTATATGGCACACACACACACATATATATGCATATACATACACATACTGGTGTGTGTTGTGTGCTAAGTTGCTTCAGTCATGTCTGACTCTGTGCAACCCTGTGGACTGTAGCCCACCAGGCTTCTCTGTCCATGGGATTCTCCAGGCAAGAATACTGGAATGAGTTCTCATACCCTTCTCCAGGGGATCTTCCCAACCCAGGGATCAAACCTGGATCTCCCGCATTTCAGGCAAAGTCTTTACTATCTGACCTACTAAGAAACTCCCACACATACTTGTAATGATGAATTTTAAGTGTCTTGACCAGAGCACATTGTCTAAATATTTTGAGTAGAATTTACTCTGGGTGTGACTAAGGGTATTTTTGGGTGCAATTAGCATTTAAATTAGTAGATTTAGTAAGGAAGATAGCTCTTCCCAAGTGAATGAGTCTCATCTAGTCTGCTGAAGTTCTAAATAGAACAAAAGTCCTGGGTAAGAAGAATTTGCTGTCTTTGATTGTTGTCTTCCATTTGGATCATCATTATTCCCCCAACTCTGGACTTGGACTTGGCCTGGAATTTACACTTGGTTCTCCTTTTTCTCAGTTGTCAGTCTTGAACTGAAATTACACTCTTGGATCCCCTGCATCCAAAGCCTTAGGGAAATGGACTGAAGATATATCATTGGCTCTTCTGGGTCTCCAACTTGTATGTGTGTAATATGTAATATATTCAGGTGAACTGAATGTGCAAAGTGCATGATATAAATGCATTGAAATCTGTCACAAGTAAATTGCAGCTGAATAGAGGAGGCAGCCATTAATAAGTAATTTCAGATCAGTAGAAAGAACACTCCTTGTGCTACTTTGGAAGAACTATTTTAGCATTGATTTCAGTGCTTTTAAAAAGGCTTCATTTTTGGGGTAATGCTTGAACTGGCTCTGGAAAGAAAGATGGAATTTTGTCAAGCCAAGATATTCAGCATGTTTATAGGCAATGAAGTGTAGAACAGCATGACACAATTAAGAAACTAGTTATTGTGCACCAACTGGCTGATCATTTTAAAAAGCACTGAGTGGAAACTGCAGATAAGGTAAGTTACAAATCTCAGGAGTCTTTTTTTACTGTGCTAGATGTTTAGACACCTTTCTCCTGGGTGATGGGTAGCCACTGGTTTGGTTTTAATCACTGGAGTGACAAAATCGATTTGTTCCTTAGAACAATTGTTGTGTCAGAAGTATAAAAGATGGAGTAGGAGGACAAGGTGGAAGAGTTCACACATTTTTTTTTCTTACTTCTAATCTATTTCTTTACTTGCTTTTTCAAAGACTTATGAAGAAAAAAATGAGTATCTAGCCACTGTAAATATACATACTGTTTTCAAAATAAAAATAAAATGACCTACATTAGTAAATGCAATAAAATTTTGTATTATGGCAATATGCTTAAAAATTGTTGTGGGCTACAAATATCTTAAATGAAAAGCAGTGTATCCTTGGCTTCTCTAGGTATATCAAAACAGTGTTTCAAATCAGAATCTAACTCAGGGAGCTGGCCCGGGCCATTTCAAAAGTCCTAGACAAATAGTTTAACTTTTATAGAAACAATTCCTAGTTTGTATGTGTATATGTGGAATCTCCAGTGGGAACAAAGGTTTCTACTGAACAGGAAGTCAGTTCCTCAGCTCCAGAAAAAATATTAATCAATGTGAAATACTGTATGGGAAATGGATATCAAGTGTCACTTTTAACTAGACAGTTCGTGTTTTCCGTGCCTTCCAAATAAGGAGGTGCATTACTTTAAAAATATACGAAGGCATTTATGTGAGAATGAGTGGTTAAGCAACAGCAAAATAATTTAGATGAATAAAAGCTTAAGATACTTTCAAAAGTATTAGAGGCTTCATGCTACATTACCTTCAGAAGGGCCACTAAGAAATGATCAATCATCTACCTGGACCAGAGTCCAAGTCTATGAGTTGAACCCAAGACAAGTATATACCTTAGAGTTGATGCCTCTTAAAATAGGTGTCAAGGAAACCTCTCTTGCTTATGTTAATCTCATCTTTTTTTCTTGATCCTGTACTAGTTTTTTGATGCTAACAGAACATTGGGTGTCGTATAAGAAGTATAAAGGGGACATATAATACACTCTCCATCCAACTAAAAATGCCTATTCTATACCATCAACCTCTTCATGTACTGTAAAATCAAGCTTGAATATTGTTGAACATAAGAAAAATTGCTGAGTCCCTGGATGTTGAACTTTGAGGTCAGTTTGAAGAGTATAATTCATTTTTCTAAGCACACTATCTTTTGGTAGAACACATTTCTTTGTAAACAATCATGTCTGAGTCATCTAAGAAAATACCTACTCTGAGAAACACTGTATTCACATCTTTAGTCACAGATGTTTCTACAGGAAAGGAAAAAAAAAAAAAAAGTGTGTCCATTTAATAGTACTGAGTCCATTTAGATAAAGTTTTTTTTTTCTTTCTCTGCATTGTCTCAAAGACTTTAATATGCATATATGTGTGTGTGTGTGTCTGACAAGTTATGTCATATGCCATAGGAAAAGGAAAAAATACAGAATAATGAGCATGAAATAGGTACCTGCTTGGATGTAAGCTGTAGAAAAGTTCCTTGTTTTTAGTTACTGATCTTTATGTTGCTTGTCCAATCATTCTATACTGATCCTTCTCTGTAATCACAATGGTCATTTTTATGAAATCACTTCATTTGTATGTGCAACCGTATTCCATCAGCAATATTTTGTACTTTGTATTGTCCTCCATGACATAGAGCTGTCTGGGTTATGGAACCAGTAATAGCAGAATGTGTAATATAACTCAGGTCTCCTGATTTCCTAGCTAGGAACTTATTTCATGATAGCAGGTCAACTCCTAACATTAGCACTGACTACAAGGAGGATTTGGTTAAGGAAAGCTTCTCAGATCATGACTAGCTGGCCTATGCTTAAGACACACAACACTTTAATTCTCTAGAGAGCAATGATTGCCAGATATCTGTTTCTAAATCTCTCAATTACATGAAGGTAAGTTACCAAAGTAGTTAATAAATAGCCACAGTAATGTGAACACCCATGAATGCTCACCAGTCAACATTTGGTAAGTAAGAGCAAGAAGACATGGAGAATGTTAGAAATGGCTAACAGAGTCATATAGGGAGAAAATTTTACTATGACTTTGCAGGAAACTCAACTCTAATGATATTTTTTGACAATAAAAATATGGGTCTATAATTATTAGTAACAACTCCTAAATTTTGGAACTAGCTACTCTACAGGTACATTCAAGATGGGCACCTATAATTTTTAGGCTTGGTTTTTGACAGAATGTGGTCCACTGGAGAAGGGAATGGCAAACCACTTCAGTATTCTTGCCTTGAGAACTGATGAACAGTATGGAAAGGCAAAATGATAGGATACTGAAAGAACTCCCCAGGTTGGTAGGTGCCCAATATACTACTGGAGATCAGTGGAGAAATAACTCCAGAAAGAATGAAGGGATGGAGCCAAAGCAAAAACAATACACAGTTGTGGATATGACTGATGATAGAAGCAAGATCCAATGCTGTAAAGAGCAATATTGCATAGGAACCTGGAATGTCGGGTCCATGGATCAAGGCAAATTGGAAGTGGTTAAAAAGGAGATGGCAAGAGTATATGTTGACATTCTAGGAATCAGTGAACTAAAATGGACTGAAATGGGTGAATTTAACTCAGATGACCCTTAAATTTACTACTGTGGGCAGGAATTCCTTAGAAGAAATGGAGTAGCCATCATGGTCAACAAAAGAGTCTGAAATGCAGTACTTGGATGCAATCTCTAAAAAGACAGAATGCTCTCTGTTCGTTTCCAAGGCAAACCATTCAATATCACAGTAATCCAAGTGTATGCCCCAACCAGTAATGCTGAAGAAGCTGAAGTTGAACAGTTCTATGAAGACCTACAAGACCTTTTATAACTAACACCCAAAAAAGATGTCCTTTTCATTATAGGAGACTGGAATGCAAAAGTAAGAAGTCAAGAAATACCTGAAGGAACAGGCAAATTTGGCCTTGCAATATGGAATGAAGCAGGGCAAAGACTAATAGAGTTTTGCCAAGAGAATGCATTGGTCATAGCAAACACCCTCTTCCAACAACACAAGAGAAGACTCTACACATGGACATCACCAGATGGTCAACACCAAAATCAGATTGATTATATTCTTTGCAGCCAAAAATGGAGAAGCTCTATATAGTCATCAAAAACAAGACCAGGAACTGAATATGGCTCAGATCGTGAACTCCTTATTGCCAAATTCAGACTTAAATTGAAGAAAGTAGGGAAAACCACTAGACCATTCAGGTATGATCTAAATCAAATCCCTTATGATTATACAGTGGCAGTGATAAATAGATTTAAGGGACTAGATAGGACAGATGAGTGCCTGATGAACTATGGAGGGAGGTTCATGACATTGTATTTTGGACAGGGATCAAGACTATCCCCATGGAAAAGAAGTGCAAAAAAGCAAAATGGCTGTCTGGGGAGGTCTTACAAATAGCTGTGAAAAGAAGAGAAGCAAAAAGCAAAGGAGAAAAGGAAAGATGAAAGCCTTCCTCAGTGATAAATGCAAAGAAATAAGGGAAAACAACAGAAAGGAAAAGACTAGAGATCTCTTCAAGAAAATTAGAGATACCAAGGGAACATTTCATGCAAAGATGGGCTTGATAAAGGACAGAAATGGTATGGACCTAACAAAAGCAGAAGATATATTAAGAAGAGGTGGCAAGAATACACAGAAGAACTGTACAAAAAAAGATCTCCATGATCAAGAAAAGCATGGTGGTGTGATCACTCACCTAGAGCCAGACATCTTGGAATGTGAAGTCAAGTGGGCCTTAGAAAACATCACTATGAACAAAGCTAGTGGAGGTGATGGAATTCCAGTTCAGCTATTTCAAATCCTGAAAGATGATGCTGTGAAAGTGCTGCACTCAATATGCCAGCAAATTTAGAAAACTCAGCAGTGGCCACAGGACTGGAAAAGGTCAGTTATCATTCCAATCCCAAAGAAAGGTAATGCCAAAGAATGCTTAAACTACCGCACAATTGCACTCATCTCACACGCTAGTAAAGTAATGCTCAAAATTCTCCAAGCCAAGCTTCAGCAATACGTGAACTGTCAACATCCAGATGTTCAAGCTGGTTTTAGAAAAGGCAGAGGAACCAGAGATCAAATTGCCAACATCCGCTGGATCTTCGAAAAAGCCAGAGAGTTCCAGAAAAAATATCTATTTCTGCCTTATTGACTATGCCAAAGCCTTTGACTGTGTGGATCACAATCAACTGTGAAAAATTCTGAAAGAGATAGGAATACCAGACCACCTGAACTGACTCTTGAGAAACCTATATGAAGGTCAGGAAGCAACAGTTAGAACTGGACATGGAACAACAGACTGGTTCCAAATAGGAAAAGGAGTTCGTCAAGGCTGTATATTGTCACCCTGCTTATTTAATTTCTATGCAGAGTACATTATGAGAAACGCTGAGCTATAAGAAGCACAAGCTGGAATCAAGATTGCTGGGAGAAATCTCAATAACCTCAGATATGCAGATGACACCACCTTTATGGCAGAAAGTGAAGAGGAACTAAAGAGCCTCTTGATGAAAGTAAAAGAGGAGAGTGAAAAGGTTGACTTAAAGCTCAGCATTCAGAAAACTAAGATCATGCCATCTGGTCCCATCTCTTCATGGGAAATAGATGGGGAAACAGTGGAAACAGTGTCAGACTATTTTTTTTTTGGACTCCAAAATCACTGTCGATGGTGATCGCAGCCATGAAATTAAAAAACGCTTACTCCTTGGAAGGAAATTTATGACCAACCTAGACAGCATATTAAAAAGCAGAGACATTACTCTGCCAACAAAGGTCCGTCTAGTCAAGGCTATGGTTTTACAGTAGTCATGTATGGATGTGAGAATTGGACTGTTAAAAAAGCTGAGTGCTGAAGAATTGATGCTTTTGAACTGTGGTGTTGGAGCAGACTCTTGAGAGTCCCTTGGACTGCAAGGAGATCCAGCCAGTCCATTCTAAAGGAGATCAGTCCTGGGTGTTCTTTGGAAAGAATGATTCTGAAGCTTAAACTCCAGTACTTTGGCCACCTCATGCGAAGTGTTGACTCATTGGAAAAGACTCTCAGGCTGGTAGGGATTGGGGGCAGGAGGAGAAGGGGACGACAGAGGATGAGATGGCTGGATGGCATCACTGACTGGATGGACGTGAGTCTGAGTGAACTCTGGGAGTTGGTGATGGACAGGGAGGCCTGGCATACTGGGATTCATGGAGTCACAAAGAGTCAGACATGAGTAAGTGACTGAACTGAACTTTATAATTTCAAGCTATTATGCTTTTAATTAGAACTTAATATTTGTGAAATGGATCCAAAGAGACCGAAAGTGTGTTATGAATTTCTCAGAGCACTAATTTTAGTTCATTTTAATTAAATGCTAACAGCTAGAGCACTTTTAGGAGCATAGAATGCTATTACAAAATAAGAAGAATGAATTGGAATGCTTTCAAATACTGCTGATCTATTCAGTGACATGTCAACAAACAAACAAAAACCTCTAAGTTAATTCTTTACCTAATTATAAACTTATTCCACAATCTTCCTAATAGCTTTTACTCCATTCATGTTTTACAAGCTTTCTACCATGACATACTTGCCTACCTTTAATGACTGGAGTGGAAATGGAAAAAGTACTATGTTTCAAAAATATGTATAAAAGACTATGTGCTCTACATCTTATGGAAGAAAGATTAGTTAAGCAACAAATAATCTTGCTTCTTCCATACCTTTTTTCAGCTAGGCATTGTATTTCTCAGTCTACCTGCATCTAAGTGGAGTCATGCAACTATTTTGATATTTGAAATAGGAGCAGAATTTTTCTGTGTCTATGTGTTTATATACAACTAGTGATACTTCTCCTCTTCTTTTATAGAAAATTGGGTTAGGATGTGATGAAAATGGTTACATCACAGTGTTAAGAAGATTGGATTGAGAAATAAACTTCTAACCAGAAATACCTGCCTTAGACTTTTTGTCGATGAGTAATAAATTTATATACTGTAAAGTTGCAAAGATTAGTTTTGTTTCTGTTTTTGTTGGTATGCTATAGCAATTAGTCTAATCTGAATAATACATATGTGTAATTCTCAAAATAGCCTGAATTAGGTGCAATTGTTATGTTAATTTTTATAGATGAATAAATTTAGATCTAAAAATAAATATTTTCACAAGTTGATAAATTGCAGGGGATATATCTAATTGAGGTTTGTATAAATCTGAAGACCATGTGTTTAAATGGACATTTTACAATAGGGATATCTCTACCTCACAACTGGCCTCCCTGGTGGTCAAGATGGTAAAGAATCTGCCTGCAGTGCAAGAGACCTGGGTTCGATCCCTAGGTCAGGCAGATCCCATGGAGGAGGGCATGGCAACCCACTCCTGTATTCTTGCCTAGAGAATTCCATGAACAGAGGAGCCTGTGGGCTACAGTCCATGGAGTTGCAAAGAGTCAGACACAACTGAGTGACTAACACATACACACACACGATTACACAACGGAATCCATTAATTCAAAGATGTTCTAGTCAGTAAGATAAAAGAAATTGTTAGTCACTAAGTCATATTTGACTCTTTGTGATCCCATGGGTTGTAGCCCACCAGGCTCCTCTCTCTGTGGAATTCTCCAGGCAGGAACACTGGAGTGGGTTGCCATTTCCTTCTCCAAAGATAAAAGAAACACAGGCATAAAAGAAGATGGTATATTTGGTGGCTGATTTGAATGTATTGTTTTTTAAAAAAATCTTCAATCTTTTTGCCATCTTTGCCATGTTGCAATGTGATTAGAGTATATTATTTGGTCCATTAATTTGGGGCTTGGTTGCATAACTTGCTTTGACCAAGGCATGAGTATGGAAGTGGTGGGACCTATTAGGGGCAACAACTTTAGAGGTGTCATATTATTCTGTATCTCTTCTTGTGTTTCATTTTTGTATGTGAGAAAATCATAGATAGAGGCTGTTCTGTGTATCAAGTTTACAGACTGAATCACGTCTGAATCTACTCCAGCAAAACACAGCTAAACCCATCTAAAATAATCTGAACCCAGCTACATTCAACTGAGTCATAGATAATGTACACTGCTATGAATGAGGAATAAATAGTTCATGTTGAAAAACACTTAGAATCTGGGTTGTTTATTGTCTGATGATATATTTGGTATAGGTGGAACAAAAGTTATGTGTAGGACTGTGGATTTCTGGTATAGCAAGAAGATATGATTGAAATAATGAGTTAAGGCTAGACTGTGATTGGCCTTATATGTTATGCCAAGAAGTTTAAAGTATATATTATAAGAACTAAGGGAGTTATTGAATGCATGATCTTGTGCTCCATTTTGGTTTACTGATATAGCATTTCATTCTCTGACCACTGACAAAAAAGAAAGAAAGCTTGCTGAAGGAGGCAAGTATTAGAAAGATAGTAAAAATGCCATGGTATAAACAAGTCTTGTGTCAAAAGTATTATATTTGGTTCATACGTCATTCAAGATTGGCACATTTACCTTGATGTTTGAACACAATAGCCTGAGCATTGGCTTTCACTGTTAGTGCCTTAATGTAACCAAGAAACTAAAGCCATGTTCTTAAAGTTGAAGAAACACCAGGAGTAGTGTCACTGGTAAAGAGAGACAGCTTTGTCTAGTCACTGGTTGGAGTGTGTACTCAGTTGCTCTGGCTTTTCCTTTTGCTACCTGGGATTATCCAATGAACCAAAATGGAAGTTCAAAAAAATAAATGATCCAGAAAGCACATGATGACAAAGCAAAGAGAAATGGGAGATGAGGGGGAAAAACAAACAAACAAAAAAAGAACATCCTCCCTGCTCCACAAATTAGTTTATACTGTGTCTCTGAAGCTGTCCTATGGGACAGTGGTGTAGTACAATTGTACGCTGTGGCCAGTCAAGCAGTATACTCTCTCATATTTGTTTATTTCCTCCCTCCTTCAAGGTTATTTTCTTTATGTTTGTTTCCTTTTAGGTTTTCTTTTTATCCACTTAATGGAACTCAGATGAATACAATGAATGAAACAAAACAATGTTGCTTTCTGGTCTTCAGGTCAGAGCAAAGTGTTCACTAATAGAAATATTGGCTTGGCATTGAGACCTGAGTTTGAATCTAAATTAATTCAGTTATAATTTCAGTGATTGCAGATAATTTCCTTAAACTGCAAGCCTCATTTTCCTTATCTATCCAAGGAATTGATTGTTGCTCATAGAGTTGTAAAGTAATGTGAGTTAATCTGTACAGAATTATTAATAAACGGCACTATGTCCTGAAAGTGTCAAAATATTCCTTAGAGGGAGAGATTGGGCCAAGGTGATATAGCAAAGAAAGAATTGGTGATAACTAAGCAGATATATGATTTGGATATATAATCAGTATACTTGTCTTGAGAAATGTGATTAATCCTTATTAAGTATGAACAATATTATAGTCCTTGCTTAGAGCCCTTGATATATGTTAATGCATTTAAAACTTATAGCAGCTCTTAAAGGCAGGCAAGCAGACTGAGAAGTAGAGAGATATGTTGAGGACATATTCACAGGGTATAAACTTTTGGAACTGGGACTCAAATCCAAGATGCATTTATACTCAATATAGCAAAATGAAATGCATATTTTTTGAAAATTATGAACAATTTAAACATTGACAAAACTAGGGTGAAGTGGCTGTAACAAAAAGACAGTCTTTATACTCTGTGTTTGGGGTTATTATTGACTGTAATTGCTTAGAAACTTACTTCATCATGTAGAAAATGCTACAGGTAGTAGCATTTTAGCATTTTTTTTTTTTTTTAATCTTAGGCAACACTGCTTAGGAGAGGCCAAAGATCTCCTTGTGACAGATTCTTGAAAAATAGTTCTTAAAAAAAAAAAAAAAACATTTGAATGAACTGCCTTGCATCATGCCCTACAGTTTTATCTCACATCAGCTTGTCCCAAAGAATGAGTGAGTTAGTAATAATAGCATTGAATTACATGAACTACATGAGCATTTTTTTTTAATGCAATTAGTACCTATAGAAGTGAGAGAAAATACCTCCAATTCAATTTTCAATTTTTATCAAAGCAAAGAGAATGCCTTAAAAAAAAATATTTCCTTCTATGGGGAATATAAAGGTAATATGATCACCACACGGGTAAATCATGTGGTGATCATATTACCACATGATCATATTACCACTTCTTCTCTGTTCTTAAAATCTTGCAGATTTTAAGAGAAGAGTAGGTTTTAAGAGAAGAAGTAATCAAAAGAGAAGTCTGTTAACTTTCAGTTAGCCTTTTTTCTTTCCCAAGTTTATTAAGTAGAGAAGTCAAAATAAATTTAGAAACAAACAACAATGAAAAACTTTGCAATGTACTTTGCCAGATGTATGCTAATGAAAAGTAAAGTGAAAATAAAGCTATGAATGCATTTGCAAACTGAGAAGTGTGGTTCAGCCTTTTTTGAGGAAGGGTGGTTATTATTATTTAAAAGTGTTAAAGTAATGTAAGTAAATCACTAAAAGAAGTTAAAAACATTATGAGTCAGAGCAACTAGTCATCTGTGTGTATGGGAAAAGAGATGTCCTGTGACTGTAAGACAAAAAAGAAAGTAGATGTGGCCTCTTAATGAGTTGTTTTAATTTGTGAACTTTGAGTTGTGACTTTTGTAAACTGAATAAATCAAATTCCTTAAAGAAACTAGATCCTGGGATAAAATAATCTGCTGAAGACAGAGTGCCAAGAGACTCAAATCACAGATCACATTATTCAGTTATGGAGTTAAGAAATGTTCATATTTTAGTTTTCTTTACCTTCTAATTATAATTTTACTCATAATAGCATTAATAATTAAAAATACCAATTACAGACATAGATATCTAAAGCTTGTGCATGGGTGCTCAGCCACTCAATCATATTGGACTCTTTGAGACCACAAGGACTATAGCCTGCCAGGCTCCTCTGTCCAGGGAATTTTCCAGGCAAGAGTACTAAAGTGGGTTGCCATTTCCTGCTCCAGGGGATCTTCCAGATCCAGGGATTGAACTCTCATCTCTTGTGTCCCCTGCACTGGAAGTGGATTCTTTACCACTGCGCCACCTGGGAAGGTCCATCCAGAGCTTGCATATTACTTGTTCATGGTGTTTCAAGCCTCATAGATCTGAGAAGTAGTACTTCTATTTCTATTTCACAGATTTAAAGACATTACTTCCTCAGGATTTGAATTTGCTATTGTATTTTTCTGGAAACTCTTGTTTTTAATATATCAATGGTTAACTTTTATAACCGCTATATATTATATTTTTACACAAATGCCATCTTCCAGTTAAGAACATTCTAGGCCACCCTTTAAAAAATTTCAGTATTTAGCCTTTCAAACTTTTTTTATCCTCCTTCCTTCTATATTCCTCCCTCCCAAAACATATATTAACACCTAACATAATAAATCTTTTTTTAACTGCCTGACCCATTTCTTCTCTCATCCCTCCAGTGTGTAATGACTATGAGTGCTATGTGTATGAGGTGTTCATAAACACCACACAATCTGATTGACAGTACTTGATTGAATTAATGATAGAATCAAAACTAATAGGTGGCTGAGGCAGAATTTAAATTCAGTCTTTCTGATTACGTGTTTAGTTTAGTTTTTTTTTTTTTTTCAATATCATTCATAGCATGAGATTGTGGAAAATGTTATTTTATTGTTTAGTGGCTTAGTTGCCTCTAACTCTTTGAGACCTCATGGATTGCAGCATGCCAGGCTTCCCTGTCGTTTACTGTCTCCTGGAGTTTGCTCACATTTTTGTCCATTGAGTTGGTGATGCTATCTAACAATCTTATTCCCTACATTCTTTCTCCTTTTGCCTTCAGTTTTTCTCAGAATCAGGGTCTTTTCCAATGAGTCAGTTCTTCACATTAAGTATTGGACCTTCAGCTTCAGCATCAGTCCTTCCAATGAATATTCAGGACGGATTTCCTTTAGGATTGACTGTCTTGATCTCCTTGCAGTCCAAGGGACTCTTAGAGTCTTCTCCAGCACCACAGTTCAAAAACATCAATTCTTCAGTGCTCAGTCTTCTTTATGGTCCAGCTCTCATATGCGTGACTACTGGAAAAACCATAGCTTTGACTATACAGACCTTTTTTAGCAAAGTAATGTCTGTGCTTTTTAATGTGCTGTCTAGGTTTCTGATAACTTTCCTTGCAAGGATCAAACTACTTTTAATTTCAGGGAAAAATGTTGAATGGTTCAAATGTGGTTAACACTGATCAAATTAATTCTTTTAAATGTGAAGAGTCAAAATATTTATATTCATAAGTATACATATTCCAACAGATTTTGGCTCCCAGAAAAGAGTTTCTTAAATAATATTAAAATTTTTATTTTTGATATTTCTGTTTTAGTCCTCAGACTGCTATAACAGATTCGGTGGCTTATAAACAACAGAGATGTATTTCTTACCATTCTAGAGACCGGAACTCTGAGACAAGGTGTCAGCTTGGTGAAGTTCTAGTAAGAGCTCACATATAGGTTGCAGACTCAGATGACCATTATATCTACTATTGTGGGCAGGAATCCCTCAGAAGAAATGGAGTAGCCATCATGGTCAACAAAAGAGTCTGAAATGCAGTACTTGGATGCAATCTCAAAAACGACAGAATGATCTCTGTTCATTTCCAAGGCAAACTATTCAATATCACAGTAATCCAAGTCTATGCCCCAACCAGTAATGCTGAAGAAGCTGAAGTTGAACGGTTCTACGAAGACCTACAAGATCTTTTAGAACTAACACCCACAAAAGATGTCCTTTTCATTATAGGGGAATGAAATGCAAAAGTAGGAAGTCAAGAAACACCTTGAGGAACAGGCAAATTTGGCCTTGGAATACGGAATGAAGCAGGGCAAAGACTAATAGAGTTTTGCCAAGAAAATGCACTGGTCATAGCAAACACCCTCTTCCAACAACACAAGAGAAAACTTTACACATGGACATCATGAGATGGTCAACACCAAAATTAGATTTATTATATTTTTTGCAGCCAAAGATGGAGAAGCTCTATATAGTCAACAAAAAAAAGACCAGGAGCTGACTGTGGCTCAGATCATGAACTCCTTATTGCCAAATTCAGACTTAAATTGAAGAAAGTAGGGAAGACCACTAGACCATTCAGGTATGACCTAAATCAAATCCTTTATGATTATACAGTGGAAGTGAGAAATAGATTCATGGGACTAAATCTGATAGATAGAGTGCCTGATGAACTATGGACAGAGGTTTGGGACACTGTACAGGAGACAGGGATCAAGACCATCCTGATGGAAAAGAAATGCAAAAAGCAAAATGGCTGTCTGGGGAGGCCTTACAAATAGCTGTGAAAAGAAGAGAAGTGAAAAGCAAAGGAGAAAAGGAAAGATATAAGCATCTGAATGCAGAGTTCCAAAGAATAGCAAGAAGAGATAAAAAAGCATTCCTCAGCGATCAATGCAAAGAAATAGAGGAAAACAACAGAATGGGAAAGACTAGAGATCACTTCAAGAAAATTAGACATACCAAGGGAACATTTCATGCAAAGATGGGCTCAATAAAGGACAGAAATTGTATGGACCTAACAGAAGCAGAAGATACTAAGAAGAGATGTCAAGAATACACAGAAGAACTGTACAAAAAAGATCTTCATGACCCAGAAAATCATGATGTTATG
>NW_011494782.1:1221427-1225571 GCF_000754665.1 Bison bison bison | reverse complement strand
ATCCTGGAATGTGAAATCAAGTGGGCCTTAGAAAGCATCACTACAAACAAAGTTAGTGGAGGTGATGGAATTCCAGTTGAGCTCTTTCAAATCCTGAAAGATGATGCTGTGAAAGTGCTGTACTCTATATGCCACCAAATTTGGAAAACTCAGCAGGACTGGAAAAGGTCAGTTTTCATTCCAATCCCGAAGAAAGGAAATGCCAAAGAATGCTCAAACTACTGCACAATTGCCCTCATCTCACACGCTAGTAAAGTAATGCTCAAAATTCTCCAAGCCAGGCTTCAGCAATACGTGAACCCTGAACTTCCTGATGTTCAAGCTGGTTTTAGAAAAGGCAGAGGAACCAGAGATCAAATTGCCAACATCCGCTGAATCATGGAAAAAGCAAGAGAGTTCCAGAAAAACATCTATTTCTGCTTTATTGACTATGCCAAAGCCTTTGACTGTGTGGATCACAATAAAGTGTGGAAAATTCTGAAAGAGATGGGAATACCAGACCACCTGACCTTTCTCTTAAGAAATTTGTATGCAGGTCAGGAAGCAACAGTTAGAACTGGACATGGGCCAACAGACTGGTTCCAAATAGGAAAAGGAGTATGTCAAGGCTGTATATTGTCACCCTGCTTATTTAACTTCTATGCAGAGTACATCATGAGAAATGCTGGGCTGGAAGAAGCACAAGCTGGAGTCAAGATTGCTTGGAGAAATATCAATAACCTCAGCTATGCAGATGTCACCACCTTTATGGCAGAAAGTGAAGAACTAAAGAGCCTCTTTATGAAGGTGAAAGAGGAGAGTGAAAAAGTTGGCTTAAAACTCAACATTCAGAAAACGAAGATCATAGCATCTGTTCCCATCCCTTCATGCAAATAGATGGGGAAACAGTGGAAATAGTGTCAGACTTTATTTTTTTGGCCTCCAAAATCACGGCAGATGGTGACTGCAGCCATGAAATTAAAAGATGCTTACTCCTTGGAAGAAAAGTTATGACCAATCTAGATAGCATATTGAAAAGCAGAGGCATTACTTTGGCAACAAAGTTCCATCTAGTCAAGTCTATGGCTTTTCCAGTGGTCATGTATGGATGTGAGAGTTGAACTGTGAAGAAAGCTGAGTGCTGAAAAATTGATACTTTTGAACTGTGGTGTTGAAGCAGACTCTTGAGAGTCCCTTGGACTGCAAGGAGATCCAACAAGTCCATTCTAAAGGAGATCAGCCCTGGGATTTCTTTGGAAGGAATGATGCTAAAGCTGAAACTCCAGTACTTTGGCCATCTCATGTGAAGGGTTGACTCATTGGACAAGACTCTGATGCTGGGAGGGATTGGGGGCAGCAGGAGAAGGTGACGACAGAGGATGAGTTGGCTGGAAGGCATCACCAACTCGATGGACGTGAGTCTGAGTGAACTCCAGGAGTTGGTGATGGACAGGGAGGCCTGGCGTGCTGCAATTCATGGGGTCACAAAGAGTCGGACATGACTGAGCGACTGAACTGAACTGTACTGGACTGAACTTCTCATTATAGCCTTATATGGAAGAGGTCAGAGAGAAGAACCAAGCTCTAATCCACCAGAAGGGGACTTATAAGGGCTATATTACCATTCACCAGGGCTCCATTCCTATCCATTCATCTAAACCTTCCCAAGTTCTACTTCTAAAATCATCACATTATGAAGCAGGGTTTCAAAATATGAATTTTGATGGAACACAAATATACAACCATAATATATTTCTTTGCACACAAAAAAACATTGTAAGATGAAAAATGTCTAAATCAACAAATGGGAGATGGATTCTATTTATGGACCTGCTAAACGTAGTCACTCAGAAGTTCTCTATCTTCTCTGAAATTTAATTTTGTCATCAAAAGTAAGAGGGAATTGTAAACTGAATATTTTTATTCTAAAGCTACCAGAGTAAATCCTTTGGAATTGTTTTTTTTCTCTGTTTTGTCTCATTATAACTCATTTAAAGACAGAATTAGTTTTCTTAGATGACCTAAATCTGTCTCTTTAGAAATAAAATATTCTTGTGTTTTCAGTGCCTATAATAACAAAAATAGGCTTTTGTAAAGCCAGAAACATGCTAGGTTGAATTTAACTTTTCTTTGTCACAATTTTGGACAATAGACATCTAAACACTCTAATGTTTGAATATTTATATTCTCTACTGGGGCCCTTGAAACTTCAATGGAAGAAATTCAACCAGAATATTTATATTAGAGTATCTCATGTGGAAGGAAGCTGAAATTGTTGACCAAGAATTCTTGTCACCTTTAGATATTTTGTGATTGTTCCCTCCAAGTTAAAAATATATATATATTTTAAATGTGTTTCAAGGTTTGTGAACATAATTGTAATGTGAACAATGTGTATAATGTGAATTATACAACTTCCTTTGAGACTTCATATACAGGTGTATTTTACTGTTACTATTGAATACAGATGACAATTCATTTATGACCACTCAAACAGCATTTGTGACATTTAATGAATGACAAAGATGTAAACATCCATTATAGATGTTAATTTTGAAGATGCAATTTACATGTTATTAAGTTTTCTGGGCATCTGAAAAACTTATCTGCAAAACGATGTAAGATTCCTGCAGAGTTGCATGGATTATGAAATTGTTTGAAACGCTATATGCCAAGTGATAAGTATCACTCAGTCATTTTTTCAAAATTGAAGAAATAAAAAAAAATCATATAATCACCAGACTTTCTAACAAATTGGAGAGCCAAGGAAAAAACAATAGTTCTATATTTTAAAAACTGATGAAGTATTTTCAGTACAGTTGCTCAGCCATGTCCAACTCTTTGCGACCCCGTGGACTGCAGCACCCCAGGCTTCCCTGTCCATCACCAACTCCTGGAGCTTGCTCAGACTCATATCCATTGAGTTGGTGATGCCATCCAACCATCTAATCCTCTATCATCCCATTCTCCTCCTGCCTCCAATCTTTCCCAGCATCAGGATCTTTTCCAGTAGTCAGTTCTTCGCATCAAGTGGCCAAAGTATTGGAGTTTGAGCTTCAGCATCAGTCCTTCCATGAATATCCAGGACTGATTTCCTTTATGATTGACTGGTTGGATCTCTTTGCAGTCCAAGGAACTCTCAAGAGTCTTCTCCAACACCACAGATCAAAATATCAATTCTCCATGCTCAGTTTTCTTTATAGTCCAACTCTCACATCCATACATGACTACTGGGAAAAACCATAGCTTTGACTAGATGGACATTGTTGGCAAAATAATGGCTCTGCTTTTTAATATGCTATCTAGGTTTCTCATAGCTTTTCTTTCAAGGAGCAAGCATCTTTTAATCTCAGGGTGGCATTCACCATCTGCAGTGATTTTGGAGCCAAGAAAAATCTCTCACTGTTTCCATTGTTTCCCCATCTATTTGCCATGAAGTGATGGAACGGGATGCCATGATCTTAATTTTTTGAATGCTGAATTTTGTGTGGTGACACTTTTTTTTTTTTAACGTGTTTTTTTTTAATTAAAAAATTCTTTAATAGAAAATTATTTAATTAGTATACATGTGTTCCCCATCCTGAACCCTCCTCCCTCCTCCCTCCCCACACCATCCCTCTGGGTCGTCCCAGTGCACCAGCCCCAAGCATCCAGCATCGTGCATTGAACCTTGACTGGCATCTCGTTTCATACATGACGTTTCACATGTTTCAATGCCATTCTCCCAAATCTTCCCACCCTCCCCCTCTCCCACAGAGTCCATAAGACTGTTCTATACATCAGTGTCTCTTTTGCTGTCTCGTATACAGGGTTATCGTTACCATCTTTCTAAATTCCATATATATGCGTTAGTATACTGTATTGGTGTTTTTCCTTCTGGGTTACTTCACTCTGTATAATAGGCTCCAGTTTCATCCACCTCATTAGAACTGATTCAAATGTATTCTTTTTAATGGCTGAATAATACTCCATTGTGTATATGTACCACTGCTTTCTTATCCATTCATCTGCTGATGGACATCTAGGTTGCTTCCATGTCCTGGCTATTATAAACAGTGCTGCGATGAACATTGGGGTACACGTGTCTCTTTCCCTTCTGGTTTCCTCAGTGTGTATGCCCAGCAGTGGGATTGCTGGATCATAAGGCAGTTCTATTTCCAGTTTT